>NW_024038678.1:3000000-3401348 GCF_016077235.1 Cyprinodon tularosa
TAATCCCATAATACTGCTATTAAACTCAGATAGTATCTATCTATCTATCTATCTATCTATCTATCTATCTATCTATCTATCTATCTATCTATCTATCTATCTATCTATCTATCTATCTATCTATCTATCTATCTATCTATCTATCTATCTATCTATCTATCTATCTGTCTGTCTGTCTGTCTGTCTGTCTGTCTGTCTGTCTGTCTGTCTGTCTGTCTGTCTGTCTGTCTGTCTGTCTGTCTGTCTGTCTGTCTGTCTGTCTGTCTGATCAGATGATTTCACAAAACTGTAAAACAACCAGGGTGGTATTATTCCCAGTTATCCATCCCAACAGTCTAACCAAATGCAAGAGCCTTTATTTCCAACAAATGAGTGACTGAGCCTACAAACATATTACCTTATCTGATGTTGACTGAAGTGAACAGCAGCAAACATGTTGGTAGCAGAGAGAGCTGGAGGCAGCACTCCATCTGCAAGACTGGCTCCATTAGCTGACAAGAGAGATTAGCTGACCTGCTGACACACATGCTGATCTTTACTGATACACCGAGTCACACACATATTGAGGGAACCTGATACACTATTACGTTGGTTTAACACCCTGATTTGACCATCACAGAGCTTTTACTGGTCACAGATCCCATATCTAACTCTCTTGTTTCATGTTGGTCATTGACCGTTCTTCCCTTTCCTTTTTTTTATTACAAACATTTCCTATCTGTTTTTCTAACCTTCTATGAATTTTTTAGAGGTTTTTGTCGGTTAACCCTCCTCTCTATGTCCCGCCGGTCTTGCCCTTCTTTTCTTTTGTGTGTCGTCTTTTTTTCCTCCTTCATCTCAATTCCTTTCAGGTATCTATGGAGTACATCCCTTTCTTGTTGGATCACCTATTTTTCACATTACCTACCTATTGTATCTCAAGGGGAAAACAATTGATAAATCCATCCAACCACAAGTAGTTGTACTTTTCTCTTTCTTTTTCTCAGCTCTCTGGGTTTATTTGTGTGGAGAGAAAATATGTGATCACTCCTTTGAATCTTGTATTTTAGTTTTGCAATTTAGATTTGAGTACTATAAGTGTGTAAATTATGCATGTTTAAGAATGTTTAAAAAACGTTTAGCTTTAAGTGCTTGCAAGATGGGTTAAGTAGGTGTAAACAGCCATAAAGGCTGTATTTGAAGTGATGCGTAAATGGGCATGAATGCTGCCTTCAAGGTGTTGGTGTGTCAGTCAGTTTGCAGCAGCACACAGCAGAATGCGTACGTGTGGGTGCATATGTAAGCGCTTCGCAAAACACTGTAAGTGACCATGTGTGAATAACTGAATTTATATGTACAAGGAGGGGGTGAATGCTGTGTGGAGACAGTGTTGTCATGGTAACCAGGATGGAAAAGGGAGTAGGTGATTGCCCTTACGGTTTCTTTGACAACCTTCATTTTCTCCATCTTTGAGCCACCCTGATATTAGCCCCTAACCGTTGTCCAAACAACAGGGACCATAGCTGCTCACTGGAGAGGGTGTGGGCTTTTGAAAATGTAGGTGCAACAATGTGAGGCGTGCTTTTACATGAGTGCATTTGGCCCTAGTGGGCGTAGCAAGCTGCTGAGCTTATGCTAATAGTGGGTATTGATAAATGTGCTGTCTATGTAGCCTGATTCCTGATAAGCTTTTGCTTCATACAGTTTTTTTCCTCCCTGCTTGTAAGTTAACATTTTTCTACTGACCGTGCATCAACTGTCTTGGATCACATTTTACTTGTCCTTTTAAAGAAAGAGTATCACCGTAAAGAGGGTGATGCTAAAATCCTGTTGTGTTTCTCTGCAAAGCCTCATTTCCATTAAAGTTGCAAATATTGAATTAAGCTGCCGGTGTTGTCTATTGACCAAGCTGGAGTGCTGCCGCAGCAGTTTATTAGAGTGATGGAGAGAAAAGAGGGCTGATGCAGGAAGGAGAGGAGGGGGTGTAAGTATGAGATTTATTGTTGTTGGGAAATGAAAAAAGCTCTTAGTATCAAATACTGTGAGGACTGAGAGACCCAGAAGCCGATAAAAAGGTGACAGGAAAATTGGTTTGTCATCTTCACAGACAGTTTGTATGGTAAGTTGTCTCATAGGAAGACTGACTAATGTATATGTATAAAAAATGTGTTTATATAAAAAACAGTCTTCTTGGTGTAGAGTTTAGAATATCTCCTCAACTTTGACCAGTTTAACTTTTCTCTTCTGAAGAAATGCATGTCAGCAAAGCTGCCACAGCCATGGTTCACTATGTTATTGGTACATTCAGAGTGCTTGCAAGCAGAAAAATGAGAAAAATGTACGTCTCTTTTTCTCAGGAGACAATCTATAACATGTTTACTATGTCCCTTTCATGTTTTTTTTTTTGTGTGTTTTTTTTTTTGTAAGAACCCTAAAATGAATGTTCTGGCTTGATTTGTGAATTTCACATAACTAATACAGGTCCTTCTCAAAATATTAGCATATTGTGATGAAGTTAATTTTTTTCCATAATGTAACGATACAATTTGAACACATATTTTAGATTTATTGCACACTAACTGAAATATTTCAGGTCTTTTATTTTCTTAATACGGATGATTTTTGACATACGACTCATGAAAACCCCAAATTCCTCCAAACAGGTTGTCCCACGTGAACAGTGGATCTCTGTAACTCCTGCTGAATTATGATCACCCTGTCCGGGCATTCAGTTGTCGTATTTTTGTATCATAGCTCAAAACTTGGCCCATCAGATGTTTAAAGGTTGTAATACTTTAAACTTCCCTACCACTTCCCAGGAACCACGCTTTCTCAGAGCTTGAGATATTTCTCCTCACATTTATAAACACTGTTTAATAAGGCCCAGTCTTCTATCAAAGCCTCAACTCTAGACTGCTCTGCCTGCAGCCATTTAAGAGGTACAATGTTCCACAAGAGTGACTGGCCATAATCTATATTGCCATCATTTAGTCTGCCATGGATTTATCCATTCCTGCATGGTTTGACTAATTTAAAACATAGCACAGGTGTAAAGTACAAAAAAACAAGTCTGCAAAGAATAGGGGTGGTGTCCTGCTTCCAGGACTTGCTAGGTCTAAGGTCAGGAAAATGGCAACTAAAATCTGCAGACATCAAACACCACACAAGCTGCAAAGACTTCTTCCCTTCAGAACACTGTTTGCTAAAACAGCCGCCACAGACAGTTGATTTCCCAAGCTGTTGCTCTGGCAAACAATGAACGGTCAGAGTAGCAGATCAATACCATACTTATTTGCTCTACGTCAATCATTGTCCTCTCTTTCATTAGAAAAAAGTATAGATAATTACAAAAAACCCATTTATTTCAGTTCCCCTTTATATTATATTTATATTTATATAATATTTTCATTTGAAAGGTTCTCATTGAGAAAAAGTTGAAATGACGTCAAATTATTTTTATATTTGGAAATCATGGTGATTAAAGCTATTTGGGAATTTTAGTCTGACCTGTCCTCTTTTAGGTCTTCATTTGTCACTTGCTCTCTTCTATTCCCTAACAAACCTGTGAAACCTTCCCAGCTGCAGTATTTATATAGTTTAAACTAAACACAAATTCACTCTAACTACTCATTAGGTATGATTAGAACTGAATTGGTTTTAATGTGCTTTATTCAGGGCTATCCAGGCAAAGAGTTGTTTTTCAAAATGCATGGCCTTTTTCAGATATTTATTTGCACAAAAATGTGAAAACCATTTGTGGCTTTCCTTCACTGTATATCTTTTTGTTAGTCCGTCATAAAATCCCAATATAATATAAAGAAGTTTGAGGTTAAAAGATGAAAAACTCTAAAAATGTCCAAGTAGTAAAAAGTTTTCTCTCTTATGACTGTAATGTAGAGGGAAAAATCTGAGTTTTATTTCACAGGAGGATGTGGGGTATTTTTCTTGATGACAAAGACTTGTCTCACTGCAACAGACTCATGCATTAAGGATGACTCTGCTAGGGAGAGGTAGAGGAGAGGGTGAATGTGAGAGAAACAGACAGCCACCCCAAAGACAGAGGTACGGACGGTCATCAGCTGCCATCTGAGGCCGAACCACATGAATGAAGGGAAGAAAATTCATTATGAATCTGGGTAAATTTAGGGCAAATAGGGCTGAAAGGAAGAGGATTTTTATGAATAATTCACTCTGCATGGTGCCTGTTAATGAACCTTCTATTGGCATGAGCTTGTATTGCAAAAGCACATCTCCTTACTTTGACTATCACTTCTTCTTATTGGTGAGCTCTATTCATTCAAAAATAAATAATCTCTATATTTCTCTTGCTTTGAATTACTTCATTTTCCAATGTCCCTCAACCCGTCTCCTTTTCATCTTACGTTCCTTATGACAGACTAACCCTGGGGGTACAAGTGGGGGTAAAGGGGGGCATGTGTTCATTTATTTTTCTCCCCCTCTCCCCTGTCCTGCATCCTCTCCTCCTAACACATCTTCACAGCTGGAGGTAGTTAATATTTAAAAGCGAGGCGTAACAGGACGCACAGGACCAGCACGCTCGTTTGAACACACATGCTCACCCTCAAATCCATTCACATTTGATCAGAAGTACACTGCTGAAGCCTGCATTTGCATAATCTGCAATGAGGAGAGAAAATATACAAGGCTACAAATACTGGCGTCCAAGATCCTTACGTGAGGATGTGTGCAGATATGAATCAAACAGTGAGTATGTGTAGGCGGTTGGCACAGAACGAATCAGATCATGTGTGAAACTCGGAACATGATAAGACTCTTGAGGTTCAATCTTGAGTTTCTACTCAAGCAAAAGAGCCGGTTAAAGACTTGGTGTGCTTGGCAACAGCAGACACATCAATTTCACATTAATTAAGACATTTTGTTAAGGAGAGACAGAGGCTAATGGATGTCAAAGGATTGTGCTCTTTGCAATGATGAATACCTTCAAACTATATGAACATCTTGTTCATCTTGTTCACATCTTGTGTTTTTCATATAAGAATATTTCATTTATTATATTGGTTTTTGTAAAGAATTAAATTCCTTATAAATAAATGCTACAAATATGCTAATGAATGAAGTATTGACATTTTTTGGATAAGTGAATGATAAAATTTAAAAAATGTAGCCACCTGATCTCAATAATCACAGCAGAGATGACAGTGTAATGCAGAATGTCAGGGATACACGAGTTTCTTTATGTGAAACACATCAATGACTGATTTCATAAATTATTGACACATTCGGGAAATTGACTTGGTCGATTTAGCTTGTGTGACACAGGGACCATTTGTAGTTAATTTTCTTTCACACAGGGTCTCTTGCAGAGAAAAAAAACAGCCCCGCCCTCACATCTCAACACGCCTGCCTTCACTCCACAATCTTCCAGTGGATAAGCGATTTTTGACCGTTTGACATTCCAGCGATGTTAATAGTTTTTAAAAGCACTGTCAGGTCACCTGAGCCCCATTTGCCAGCAGCCATCCCACGCCTGACTTCTGACCCACACCAATGAAGCAGGTAACAGTGCTGAGATTGGATCACTGATGGCAGTGCAGAATATGTAGAGGTCAGGCAGCTGTTGCTGTGTCGGTGTCATGTCGCCCCTGTGATAATGGAGCAACCTTCTGGCTTCATGCTGTGAAAGCAGCTTGGAAGTGGTTCATGTTTGTGTTTGTGAGTCTGAGGTCACATCGGTCTGGGCAATCAACATGTTTGGGTTGTCCTTGTTACATAGCAACGCTCTTTCACGTTGCAGTCATTTATTTCTTCCTCCTAGGCCATTATAGAGCTCTATTTTACTGCTCCTTCTCAGCACTGCAGGGATACTGTCTCAGGCAATGTCTGCCCCCCTGACTGAAGCCCACTGGACCAAGCTCTTTTATCTGTGTGATAGAGGTGTGTGTCTGCCTGCCCTCCTTTCTTTCTGTCTTAATTCGTGCAATGCAAGCTTCTTTGTTTGTGTCTGTCCCAAGTGATTGTGCCCATAGATCAAAGATGTGTTGCTTATTTTCCATCTCTTGTGTTTGCAAAGATATAACCTTCCTACATCCGTTTTTTTTGCCAATTCTGGGATATGATTAACAATTCTTAACTTGTCTATTCATCCTGCAGTGATCAGTAATTAATCATTTATGTTATAAGCGAAGGCAAAATTCCAATGACTCTGTCACAGAGCAATGGCTGTAATACAGACAAAATTATTATAAACCTGGCATTGTTAACAGATTTATGGGTCTTCTGAGCAAATTAGCATCAATAACTGTAAACACTAGTCTCTGTGTTTGTGTGAGAATGTGGATTCTTATCTTAATTAGGAATTCCTAAAAGGCTGGCATCCTTTCTAAAACCTAACCCCGAAGCTCAATTTAATAAAACATAACGAACTTCCCGCAATACCTCCAGACCTTCTATTATCTGTTAGAGTCAGGCCCTGACCTATTCGGTCCTTTAAATACAGACAATCCCTTCTGTAAACTAAAAAATGTTAGCCATAAAACAACCAAAACTGCAGTGACCAAGCAGGTTTAAACATTGTTTGATAAAACACAACCCCCGCCTCAAAAAAAACAAACAAAAACAAAAAAACCCCAAAGAAATTATTGATTTATATCATGATGCATTATCTATAAAAGATGAAGAAAGCTGAGATTTGGAAGGTGAAATTGTCCTATTATCATTGTGTGGACCTTGTATTTTTTGTGTACCCCTGTAATTCGGCCCCCCTCTTACATGAACAGATCTGTGATAGACTTGTTATATTGATCCAAGAGACTTGTGGTATTTTAGAAAATAATTCTACAAAACTGGTAGTTTGAAATGAGGTGAAACTGAAACATTTTCATATTGATCCAAAAAATGTGGTTCGTTTTCAAAAGAACTCATTGGTTATTTTAAAAAAAGCCTCTTTGTTTGCCGCTTGTACCCTTGTAAATTAAAAATGAAAATGTTCTACTCAGAATTTCTAGTTTGCAAGCAGAACATTTTGAACATTTTTAAACTTATGGTTCATTCAGAGATCTAGAAATGTAGGATTTATTTCTCTTTAACAAATGACTTTATTAGCCACCAATGAGACCTTATCAAACTGAAGAGGTTGATAGCTACCACCTGATATCTCTGTGTGTATTAAATTGTACAGTTGCCTCCTCAGGGAACTTTGACCTGCAGGATGACAGTGTTTTAGCCCCTAATCATTAATCAACATCTTACATTGCGCCACTCAGGATAACCTCACTGTCTCTTTAGAGTAGGCTAATAGGCGACTTCCCTTCTTAACCCTTATATTATGTTGAAAAAAAATTACATTCATTATGTTGCGGGTCATTTTGACCCGCACTGTCTAAATACAAGCAAAATAGTCAAGAAAACAGGTTAAACCAATAACCAATTTATTTTAGATTACTTAAACATTAAGTCAAGTGACAAACCATACAGTTTTATTTCACACGCTTTATTTAGGTTTAAAATGTTCCCTCTTCACAAATTTTGTTTTTTGAAATTTAGCTTTAAAATTCGCTAGTTACTAATATTTTGAACATTCAACAATTTTAAAGTTCTCCAAATGATGGGAAGAATGTAACTGCTTTTTGCAGATGGAATTCATACATTTCACACAAGATGTACTTGTTTTACTGTCCTCTCTGGAGGGACAGAGCTGTGATCTTTTCCTCTTCTATTCACCCGTCTCCACTTTATGTTGGTTGGGTAGCGGGCAGTCTTGCCTTGGCAGCTGTATATTGCTGTGACTTTGTCCAGATTGTCAACTCCTCCTCTGGTTGAGTTATAATCCAGGATCATTTGTGCCTTCAAGTCCTTTCTTGTGCTCAGAGATATATCAGCTTGCATTATATTCATGATAAGAACCTTCTGTTCCCAACATGGTCAGCTTTCTTTTCTGAAGTTCTTCTCCAAACAGGTAGGACATAGAGGCTGTCACAAGTGATGTTATGACTTGCAGCCCTTCACTCATATGCAGCATCACACACATCCCCTGATTCTTCTAAGCTTTTCCTCCAGATAGCTTTCCAGTATACAGTATACTTGCATATATCATGCATAGCTGGATTTTGCACCTCAGGTTGCCCATATTATGATATGGGCATTCTGAGCAATGCTGATTGAATCTCTTCAATTCATGTGATTGCAAATCTGGTAGGACCAGGAGTTTTTATCAAATTAGCTGATGATAGTCTGCATCAACTCTGGTGTTGTGATGTTGTCACTCTTGCAGAAGATGATTGCCTCATTCCTGGGCTTTCATCTGTTCGGGGGATAATAGAAGACTCTTCCTCTGAGTCCATCTCATAGTAGGAGAATTGATAATGTGGGTCAACAACTTTGTCTTCTGATTCTGGAATATCCTCTGCCTTAGAAAACTCTTGCTCTACATCACTATCCAAGTTTAAAATTTGTGAAAAAGACTACTCAGCTGTAATCCTTCAGGAGCTAAGTTTTTGATGAGTTTTTTCATATAGATGACGTGAGAGCAGTGACAAGAACTAGTGTAAGAAAGTTCCCTCCCTTACCACACCTGGGTCTGGGTCTCAGAGGCAAATGAAAAGAGTAAAGTACATCTAAGAGCCATTTTTATTTACCTGAATGGCTAAATACCCACATTAAAGTGTCCAGGTCAAAATGACCCGCAACATCATATTTGTATACATACTCTGCACAGACACTCCACTACACATCAGAGTGGCCAGATTTTACACACATGTTCATGACCCCAGATGAGGAAAAGTCACCAAATTTCATGAAGAAGAAAAAAAGATAACCAGTACTTTGATCAACACAAAAACTGAAATGGGTCAAATTGACCCTTAACATAATATAAGGGTTAAATCAGAATAATCCCCTGACTTACACCCCAATGAGCTCTTCTGCATTCATCTGCCTCTAAAGGCATTTGGAGATGCCGGTTAAAGACTAATTGGCTGCCTGTCTCCAAAGCACAACAACTAAAGAAGAGTTAGTGTGATAGGGAGACTGGGAGTGAAGAAGAGGACAAAGGGAAAAGTGAATGATGCACTCTAATTGTTGGATCTTGCAGATCATGCATATGTGTGTACACAAGTGGAAAGCTGGGATTAGTTTTGCAGTTGTTGCTTTGTGACATCCTTCTTCTGCTGTTGTTCTCCATCCTCAGCTTTACCTCTCCCTCTCATCTGTGCATCCCCTCAACAACCTCTATCTACTTATCTTTCCTAAAGTCCTCCTCCCACTCACCCCTCCATCTCCCTCTGCTTACAATTACTCTGAAAGGCAAACGAGTGAGAGTAATGCCTCATTTAATCCTGAAGCTGTTAGTTTAAATAGCCTTATTAGGGGTTTAGCTCCTGTTTGTTCTTTAATTTAATCTGATCTGAATTGTCTCTTCTGTTCTTATAGAAGAATCTAACATTTCCCCCTTGCTTTCTCCTTCTCCGTCACCCCCTGAGTGACAAAATATAAACAGTAATTACTGTGGCAGCCATTACCCACTCGATGAAAGAAAATGAGAGATAATCACCCCTCTTCACCTTCTTCCCACCCTCCATGCTCACTCATCATCTTCATCTCTTCTCCCTCACCTTCTCTCTGTCAAGGTCACCTTTCTTGGATGCTGTGCCTCTGCCAAAAATCAGTGGTAGTTTAAGCCAAAAATCTCCACTCAGCCTGCGTAGCTGTCAAACAGTCCCCTCCCAACCCTCCATGGGTCTATTATTGCCATTTTCTTTTGTCTCACATGCGCACGTCTTAATCATGGTGTGCCATAACAGCTCTTTGTGTGTGATACTGAGCAGTGTAAACAATCAGCAGGCTTGCTCCATGTGGTGCCGCAGGAAAGGATAGCCGGCTTGCAGCAGTGGGCACCGGCTCCAACCGTACAGATGGAATAGGGATAGACTCCGAGCGGGGCGGAGAGCCTCACTCCCCACCAGTGAAAGCATCTTTAGCACTATCTGTTTAGAAGCGCCACTTTAGGCATGTCATTTTTTTTCTGTATGACCAGAGATGCAGGATGTGGAATATCAGATTTGGTGTTTTTTTTCCCCTGCTTGTTTTGGCATTCGCACCATCTGCGTTTCTGGGTGACCTGTTTATATGGGGCGGTGGCCATGTAATGAGGAAATTAATGGAAGATGTTTTTCATGTGTGAGAACATGGGACAGTTTTTAGAACTTCGATTGCCAGGATGATTATCGAGATTTGCCAGTTTATCGATTTTTGAAGTAAAGTTCTCTAAATGAGTCGAAAGATGTAAATATACCACCCTCAGTGGGCAACTCTCTGGACAGCTAACAGCTAGTTCTAGAAAGGCCATAGTTGATCAATGCTTAATACTATTTAATGAAAATTTCAACACATTTGCATTTTATTTTATTTGGCTTCCAATTTTCTCAAATACTGCACAAACAGCCAGTTTTAAAACATTTTTGGTCCTTGGTATTTTATTAACAGTATACAGTACTATTAAAAGTATAATTTATAATAATATCTTTTTGGTCATAACCTGTCCCTATAGGAAAAAAAAGTTACTTACATATTTAATACGTAATACCAGACCTCTGTCTCAATCAATAATCCAAATAATCAGAACCCAACAACATAATTTACTATTAGATCTCACAAAGCATCATTAATGCCCTGATCTAAAAAAGTTTTAGAACGCACTGGAACAAAGTTGCAGACAGAAATTAAATTAACCCCAGATGGACTCCAGTGATCCTCAGTGAGAACCTTGATTCTCAAATTAAGGTTTTTCAGGTAGGGTCAAAATGGTTCAATTTTTTTACCATAACGAATGGGATTCCCATTTATTCTTTATCTGAAACCTTTAAATGAGACAAAAAACGTTTTTATATGGTCATCTAATTTTTCAGAACACAGTTGGTAGTATTTTATATAAAATATGCATAAGTTTTTTCCCCCTTTCCCCGATGAGTTAAATGATCTTCAAGCATTAAGTGTAAGAGTATACGTCAATGAAAAATAAACCTAAAATAATCCAAATCTACAAACCACATGGTAAAAACTAAGCATGTAAAACTATTCATCGTCTTGAGCTTATCCTGGACTCCAGCTGGAGAAGCTGTCCAAACAGCTACTCTAACTCCTCTGTGGGAAGCTTGAGGGTTCCAGGATCAGCTGAGAGACATCGTCCCTCCAGAGTATCTGGTGCCATTCCCAGGGCCTTTTCCAATGGATGTCTGACCCACCTCACACTGCAAATGTAAATCTAATTAAGTCATTGTTTTCATAAAATAAGTGCCTTTTTCTTGAATTGAGAGGGTAAGTGAGACATTTTGCCAATGAAACTAGACAATTTACACTTAAAATAAGAAAAAAGAACTGCATTGTCATATTTCAAGTGCATATTATCTAATTAAATTATTCTAAGAGTAAAAATACTCATTCCATTGGCAAATGATCTTATTTCCCTGCTTTAAATTAAGAGTAATTTAACTTACTTTAAGACATTTTCACTTATTTCTAGATCATTTTTGCAGTGCAGGTGTGTGCTCTTGATGTGAAGCTTATTTCAGCCGCTTGTTTTTGGGATTTCCTTCAGATGGTTGCAGCGTCCACAGGAGCTACACGGTCCATCGATCTCCTGCTCCATTCTCCTCTAACTTGTAAACAGAACCAAAAACCTCTATTTGTGATGCCAGTATTTATTAGCCTGTGTGTAAATAACCACCTATTACAAACATCTGAAGGTGCTTGGGTAAACTACTTAAATTTTATTTTTTAAACTGGAGTGTTTTTAGTGCATTGGTTTTTGTCAGCTATCAGACTGATTGTTAACTCTCGCCTCTGCAGTTAGCTTCCTTTCATAATCTATGAAGATACCGAGATAGTGTAAATTCGGGGAATATGAAAAATGGTTTTATAGCATTTTAGTAGAATCTTGTTTCAGAGATAATAGCTGTCTCTTCAGCTTTCTGTATCGGTCTTACCACATGTTAAAGGGTAATTTTCTCTCATTCTAACACAGGGTCTCCTCTCTGCCCCTCCCTTATTTCTCTTACCCTCCTCCCCAACCCCCACCTCTCCTTTCCATTTCATCTTATAGTTTCCTGAGAAAGGGCGTGGCACTGATTTAAAGGCCAAAAGGAGAGACAGAAGACCAGCAGGACCGGAGACATATGAACCTTGCATGTGAAGCACATCCTGACACCTGCTCACCTTCTGTGTGCGTGTGCTAGCCTCTGTGTGTATTGTACTGTGAGTCTTTGAGCAGGGGGGAATTTGATGGCACTGTGAGCAATGCCTCTCATGCAGCGACAGCAGGTTTACAGTAGGGGGCACAACTCCTTCCACCTCCTCCCCCTTGTACTAGCTCTCCTTTTCCTCGGAGTCCTGCCCAGCCAGGCAGCCATTGAAATGCCCTCCAACTGTGAGTACTGATTAATGTCCTAACATGCAACAATAGCTGAATGCTGCAATTAGATTGAAAATATCTATATTTTGTGTTAATTATTGACTATAGATTTATCAGCACACACCATAATGATTGTCAATCATGATAAATTAATGAAACTGAACTATGGTAACATGTTTTCTCCTTATTAACCAAAATGTTTAACAAAAGAAAGCTCTTTTATACTCTGAATACTACTTTCAGAGATATCCCTGCCTAGTGCTCATTTGGAGGCAGTGGTGTATCTAATTACTCTGTAACTGATCCCTTCATACTGCATTGATTAGTCCATCTATTGATCTAGTTTCCTCGGTGAAACCAGATTGAAGGGAATTAAATCAACAATTTGGTTACACAACAGACATTCTGTGAGCATTTTTCATCCCTAGTCTTTTTTCTTCCACCTCCTCGATGCAATATGTGAGCATTAAAAATACAGCTGAGCTTGAGGCCCGCAGGGAAATTGATCTTCATCTACTCTGCCGCCACCACTGCTGCTGCTTCTGGTTGGCCAAAAGATTATTGTTTCCTCTACTGTTCTTCATTTTTTTTTACTCTTTGTCACAATCCTTCACCACCTACACAAACTAAAAAAAAAAAGTAAAAGCACAAACAGCAGCACAAGCCCTCTTCTTAGCCCACGCACCCTTCAAAAATATGATGAAAGGCAGTGATTTTTTGCCATCTAACTCCCAAAGGGGCAAGGTGACACAGAGGTGAGAAGGCCAAGGAGGATGGAGGGATGACGATGATGATGCTAAGGAGAAAGGGGGATGGGGGGGAAAGGTCAAACCTTGAAATGGGAAAGGTCAAGGTGTCCTCTGCCTTTCAATTAAAGAGGCTCTAACATGTCGATTAGAGTTACTGAGACACCAATCATAATCAATAAAAGAGATTAATGAAATGTTTGTTAAGGGTCCTACATACCTAACCAACCAACCAACCAACCACCCAACCAACCAACACAAAGTAGTGCAAAGTTGTAAAAATATACATTGGTTTGAACATATACATGTAAACAAAAAACAAGAAAATCACTTTTAACTTCAATAATAGTTGCAAGAATTTTGGGCAGTAAGCAAATATTTGGAAAGTTGTTCTTAGCTAGCCTAGCCAGCTAGATGAACCATAGTGATCTACTTTTTCAGGGCTTCTTGGGCTTTTCCAAAAGTTGATGGTCTCCCTAAGCCAAATCAAAAGTTGTGCAGAGAGAACAATTTAGCAGCATGCTGTAATGCTACATTTCATGCTTTTATTGTGAAGTGCTGGCAGTGAGACCTTGACACGATATGCTATGGGGTTGCCAGGGGTAATCAGGTCCAAATTGAAGAATCTAGGAGGCTGATAAAGTACTGCGTATTGTGGCACAATAATTATACCCTCTAAATAAGGTAAACATACCCAGTGTTATATTCAATGCCAGCACAGGAATGCCATATCATATTAGGCAATAACTTGATATACTGAAACAGCTGCTCTAACATCTGCTGGGATGGCGACATCATCAGCCAAATTAAAATTATTCTATCTTAAAAATCAGATCAGGACAAACAGCAGTTTTACCTGCATAAATCAAGTAGCACTGAAAAAGTAGATCATTTTTATTCAATTCGGAGCTTAATGGGAGGATGCTGGACCTTAAAAATTAACCTTTGATATATCTATGTAAACACTGTGCATCTGAAATGCAGACCGTTGAACTACTTGCAGGGTTAGTGGAAATCACCGCGGACACTGCGTTCAGTCTCAATACAACATTAGATGTGGTTGCATAGACAGTGTAGGAACTCTGGGATTCTGCTGTATCTCTGAATACTAGAGATAATAATATATATATATATATTTTTTTTTTTTCTTCAAATACCTCATCGTTAGTCCTATTGATTGACAGCCATTGCCAGTACAGGTTATCAAATCTTCACAATTAGATTTAGCAGTAGGTTATCATGCTAACGATAAATTCATAGTTGTTCTTCTGGAAGGAAAATCTCCTGGGCTGCCCTGTTTTAGCCCAAAACATCCTCCCATAATCTTTAAACAACTTCGGTGTCCCTGCTAAAAAAAAGGATCTCCTAATAGCGTGATACTCTCGCCACTGTTTTCCATGATGTGGATGGTGTTCAAAATAATGGGCCTGGTTTGTTTACAACTGAACATAAAGCCTGATCTATCAAGATCCCAAAAAGGAGTGATAAATTGCATATATAAGCAAAGAAAAAAAATTGCTGTTGCAATAAGTGGTTGAGTTGCAGATGATAAAAATAAGATTCACAATTAGTTATGGGTGCAACCGTGGTGTCGATCACTCTATTAAAAGGAGGATTTTGCTTCTGCAAATGGCTTTCACCATGGATATTTTTTGAGAAATAAGTCCGTTTTTTATTTGCACATCAAAAAAGCAGCCACTCGGTGTGCAAGCGAACTGCTAATGGATTGCAGTTATAATTACAGACAGTGGAGGAAAAAAAAGACCTCTGCTGAGTTGAACAAACAAACAAAAATTCAGGACCAAATCACCTTACCAGGGAGGACAAAATCAATTTTTTTCATCAAATGGAGAATTTGTGTTTGTGTTTCTATTCTTTTATCAAAGATGATATTTCAGGGTTAAGTTTATTAAAGATGGAAAAAAAAGGTAGTCCAGCCCTCCAAAACAGATTTGTTTTGAGAAAACATGGTAAAATAGAAGACAAAACTCGTACTAGTCTTCCACTTTATCTTCAAAGGCGTTCAGGGAGCATCTGAAACAGATGTCAGAGCTACCTCAGCTGACTCATCTTGAAGGAACAGCTGTTCTACTTTGAGCCCTTCACCCTATCTCTGGCTGGGCTCTTCACCCTTTCCTATCACTTAGGAAGTGTCCAGCCACCATGCAGAAGAAGATCATTTTTGCATTATAATTCTTAATGCATGAGAGATAGGGGAAGGTATCTGCTGCAGACTGTAAGTTTTTTAGAACCACCCATGTGTGGACAGCGGCAATACCATGACAGCAAAAAAGGAGAAATTATTTATTACATAATATGATATAATAATACATTTTAGCACTAATAAACACAAAGAGCACACTTGTTTGATAAGAGTACTGTTAAATTTATGAGTGCTACAGTTTGTTACATATATAAAGATACACCCCTTTCAAAATACTTTTTACTTGATCATGATTTTTACTTGATAATTATAATTAAAGTGTAAACACCCCCATAGCTCTTCACCTTTGAAATATATATAAGTCCCCCTCCTCAGGAATGGTTTCTACTTGTGACTACCTTCAGGCCAGCCTTAGTTAATCCAGCAGCTCAAAAATAGCAATTTTTCATTAGATTTTTTTTTTATTCTGACAGGATATGTTTACAGGATATGTTGACATAATGATGAAAGATTTTTTCTCTCCATCATCTGTCATTGCACCTCTTCCCTCTTTACTTCTTGCTACAATTAGGGCAGACATCTTAGATGAAATCCGATTTGCACCTGGTTAATAGACCGGCCAAAACTTGACTGTGCAAGCAAAGAGTCGGGTTTGGGCATTTAATAACCATTGGTCAATCAGGTCCATTGTCTTTAACATTGAGGCCAAAAGTCAAGTTTTGGTCAACTGATTAGAGCACAGCTGTGAAAGGCTGTAGTTCTTCCAGATTTATCAGCAGTCTGACTTAATTTAATGGTCCTTGATCTTTATGATGCTGTTTATTCAGTGAGACCTTCAAAAAAAGAAGGCTTGGATTCATACAGACATGCTACTATTTCTTTGGGGGATTAACTGCATAACACTTTTTAGCAAGTAAAAATAAATGTATGCATGAATAAATGAATTCTTCTTATTTCAGACAGCCCTGTAAAACAAAACATTCAGCACATACAACCATCATGTATAATAATGATAAATATTTGTATATTCTCCTTCCTATAGTCTTCAAATCCAGCCATGTACCTCATTCCTACTTTACTGCTTAGTTCAAACTATGATGCAGTCCTTTGAGTGAGGAAATAAATCAAGTCGTGTACATATAAACATACATATACATGCCACTCACAATAAGATATATGACAAATATGAAATGATTGTTTGGGTGTAAATCGATATGTTTACTTGTCTGTGTGTCTGAAACATGTATCTTTTCTCATTTCCTTCCCTCTCGCTAACTTTGTGGACCAACAAATTACATAGGGGAACGTGAGTGCTTTTATCTTACTTTCTGTTGTTCCTTTACTAACAAATTTTCTTCTAAAACTCATTGTAAACACTTCCATTATGCCTGAGAGGCTATTCTCCATCCTGCTGACAGTGGTGCACTAAAATGAATATAGTATTGGACTGTGCCTTAGTTGGATTAGGCTCATATGCATGTCAATGCAAGTATAGCTTTGTGAACACGAGCCACTTTTTGTTTGTAATGGTTGGGTTTCGGTCTTATTGGCTCTCAGTAGATAATGTATCGGTAGGAACATATAGGATAAAGTTTGAGGAGCTGGCAGCACGGCTTTCAGATCAAAGACTTGAAGATATTAAGAGGAGTTAAGGCATAAGCAGCAACTTGTCTCCTTCTAGTGATGTAGTGCCTTCAGCCCTCCCTTCAATTTGATCAGCTGAGAAAATGGGATTATTTTCTGAGTGGGAATTCTTTCATTAAATTCACACACTCTTCTCATCTGTCTCTTCTTGAATTTAGCTTGTTTGATTTATTTGTTTATCTGCTCCACCATTTGTTCTTTATTTTATTTATCTTCCATTCACACTCAGCACTCCATCTTCAGTGCCTTTATCTCATCTACTGCATCTCTCTCTCCATTAACCTACTCCCTCCATTTACCTACATACGTATAATTAGAATAATCCCCAAATGTAAAAGTTTTCTATTTTCCTTTAAGTTAAAAAGGGGAACAATAAAGTTACCTTGAAGCAACCACTTTGGAAAAATCTAATATTTTGTGTCTTAATTTTTTTAAAACTTCACAGAGATATTAAGGTACTTTAAAATCATTGATATTCATATGGCAAAAAGTCTTAAAATAATTAAAAATGAATGTAATAACAGTTAAATAAATTTTAAGATTTTTTTGGAAACAAATAACTGCTAATGAAAAACAGTAATCAC
Source organism: Cyprinodon tularosa (assembly GCF_016077235.1). NCBI lineage: Eukaryota > Metazoa > Chordata > Actinopteri > Cyprinodontiformes > Cyprinodontidae > Cyprinodon > Cyprinodon tularosa. Next base: position 3,017,503 of record NW_024038678.1, read on the forward strand.
ATACTTTACTATTCACACATAGACCTTAGAAAAAACACAAATAAAACAAAAAACAAAATCCAACAATCCTTATTCTACTCACAAACTAAATTGAATTTATGTTTAATAAAAGGAAATAGGTATTCAAAATATGAATCAAACTGATAAGGGATCAAAGTTTATCAAAGGTTATCTCTTTCTCAATATCTTTCCTATCTATTTTTGAGTTCAATACCTGCTTTTGTCTTGGGTAAAAATATATGTATTATCTGTACAGTAAAAAGATATTGGCCTTCTCCTAAAAAGATAAATAAAACATTCGATTTAGGCCCCAACATTGGGCTTGGAAATTTTTCAAAGTAGAGAAACCGACTAATGATTACAAAATATTTCAGAACTATCTCCATGCATTTAGATAGAGATTGTGTTTATAGACAGAACACTGAGGAATAAAACAATCAAATATGGCATTCCTTGGCAGCCTGTGATTTTAGGGAAGGGGAGTTCTACTTATTGATCATCCAATCAGACGAGGATTGGGTCTCGATCATCACATTATACAGCCAGTTAAAAGCAACTTTGTCTTTTTAATCATTATAATATCTTATAGCTGGACCATTTGTATATTTTTTTTTAAATCCAGATATTCCATTGAATAAAATACTTGTTTTCATATACAGTTATACTCCTTCAACAACCGACATATGAATTTACCATTTATAAATGCATAATTGTAAATCTTTCTGACTCTACATTTGGCTTTAACATATCTAAGCCAAATACAGGTTTGACAGGCATTTAACATAAAAAGGCAAGGAAACTTGTGATATAGTGCAGCCTGTTACTTGATAATAACAGTAGTTATAAGGAGCCAAGGTTTAAATGGACATTTTTAAGGGAAAAAATAAAACCTAGTCAGAATAGCTAGGATAATCAAATCATGCAAGGCTTGAAATTTTCTAGATAATATGAATTCCTGAAAATGTACTATTTTTTTTAACATGTTGTGACCCGCTTTATATTTCAAATCCAGTACATATTTTCTCTACATCCTGCATGCATTTCCAAGTGCAGCTAAATCAGATCACAAGCACACTTGCTAAAGCTAAACAAAAACTTTATTCAGGTTTATTTCTAGGCTTTTATCTAGCTAACAGATTCTAATGAACATGTTAATCTTGTTCCTTCTCCCCATAGACTCCCATATTCTCACAGGAAACATTGAGCCATATCTTTTTTCTACATTAACTATCCTCCAACATTGTCTCAATTTCCTCTCATTGAAAACACATTCTCTGTCCTTTCTCTTCATCCTACTATTTTTCTTGACCTATATTTAATTTCTTTCTCTGCAGAGCCTAGTCAAGTGATATTGATTAAGTATACTTCTTTATCTCTGGTCTGTCTTGGCTGTTTGTAAGCCTTTGAACAGATAGTGCAGATGTTTTGTGACACAGTCTTGAGGTTTGCAGTCGGTGCACACACCAGAACTAGAATTACAGCAGAAAGCACTGTGAAAGGACGCCATGAGAATTCAGCATTGTGTTCACATATCATTATTTCTGTGCATGTATTAACCGAATCGGTCGTTTGAATGTATTCTGTGCCTAAATGAATTCTTGTTTGGGTCCATGCAGACAAAAGGCCTCCTCAGATAACCAGGCACCCAGATTCAGTCACCATATTTAGCTTTGAGGACCTGAACATGACCTGTGAAGCATCTGGCGTCCCTCCACCCAGGTCAGTTAGCACACCCACATCCATGCAAACACATAATCACAATGGTTCTACGGCACTTTACAAAATAATTGATACCCATTGAACTTTCAAGACTTTTTGGCATTACAAACCAGCTGCATGTGACAGACTGAAACTAAGATTTTTAAGGGAATAGAAAATGATAGATAAAAATGAAGTACTTTCTAGTACAGCTACAGTCATTTATGTGTCGCTTTAAAGTCACTGTCCTGTTGAAAGGTAAACCTTGGATTGCTCCATATATATATATATAGATATAGATATATATCTATAGTCATATATATATATATATATATATATATATATATATATATATATATATATCTATAGTCATATATATATATATATATCTATAGTCATATATATATATATATATATATATATATAGTCATATATATATATATGTATATATATAGTCATATATATATATATATATATATATAGTCATATATATATATATATATAGTCATATATATATGACCTACAGTCATATATAATAACGATGTTCAAGTATTTTTCTGTATAATAGATGTTTTTTCACTCATTCTTTAGCCAACTGAGAATAGTGACCTTCCTTCTCCTTGTTCATCTGACATCTACATATTAACATTACACGAGAGCACAGCTTCTCCCAGTCAGAGTTCTTGTTTCAACAGAGGATAAATGTCATTAAGCCCTCAGGCAATCTTCCCTCAGAGTGTCTTAGCTGCTCTGAAGTGTAAAACTGCTCCTATTGCAGAGGAAAAAAGAAGAGCATCGCTATTACACACAGCATAAGCATCTGAGCCCCACTGGGGCATCCATGTACATTTTAAAGCAATCCATTTGTGCCCTCAATTCCAGTGACATCTTCTGTGCATAATTGACTGCTTTCAGAGACATGAAAATGACTATGCAACTGGTGCTTAAATGATCAGCTTCTCTCTCTTTTTTTTGCTTTAGTTTTAGCTGGACTAAGGATGGACTGCCATTTGACCCAAGCAGTAAAACAGAGCTTGAAGTTAAGAAAAATCCGTACTCGTTTGTTTTCCAAGCACTTCCAAGTAATACTAGGGACCCGCCAAAGTCATACGAAGGCAAATACGTCTGCTATGCTACCAATGAGCTTGGTACTGCAGTGTCAAAGGAAGCAATACTTCGAACCGATGGTAAGAGATGTATTTATCTTGAGTGATTGATAGCTTGTTTAATGTAAAATGCTCAAACCTGGCATCTGTTGACAAAAGTTCCTTCAGATCAGTGTTGATAATGTTGAAATTTAAGTTATTATCTTTGTTGTTATGTGCTTAAAAGAACAAGTCAGGGATTAGTCTTAGACACTGGATTTATATAATTGACTTACAAAAGGGGCTACACGGTGGCACAGATTGTAGCACCGTTGCCTTGCAGCAAGAAAATTTTAGGTTTGATTCCCAGCCTGGAGTCTTTCTGCAGGAGTTTGCGTGTTCTCCCAGTGCATGCCTGGATTCTCCCAGGGTGCTCTGTCTTGTTCCCAAAGTCCAAAAACATGAGCTGTTGGGTTAAAAAAACTAGATCTTTACCACAAGTGGCATAAAGATGCTGTCACTATTATGCTTGGGGAACTAAGAGGATGCTGAGTAAGGATAGGTAAAATAAACAAATACTTCATTTTAAATTAGCTCTCTTCTGTAACCTACACTTAATCAATTTGACTCTCTAAAAATAAAAGTAGCTCACTCCTGAGCTGCATCACAATTACATGATTATCATACAATTTCAGCATGATAATCATACACACATGCAGACAAACCCTGAGCCAACATCCATCCACCTGCCTGGCTGGCTCTCTCCTGGGCAACCTCCTTCCTTCACAGTTTCCCTGACAACGGTTTCCTGAGAAACACTTGAGTTGATGTCATGTGATGCTCTTTTCAATGGCTCCTGAGGGGTTATCAACACTGAGCGGAAAGCAGGGGGAGATTGAGAGCACACACTGAAGACTCACATATTCAACCATTCTACATCTTAAAAGTGGGGATTTTGTAATAGAAACCCAGAAATAAGGCTCCTCATCAGTGTGGGTTTTAGATGACATGTGTTGAGGACTGCCTCAGGAAATATTCTATACGGGTTGCTGTTTGTTTACCACCTGTTTCTACGCAAACTCACCTTTGCGTGTTTGTTCCTTGTTTACCCCTGTGCAGTCCCCCCTACCCTGCAGAGGGAGAATAGAGTTTCTGTGAAGTCAGATGAGGGAAGCAGCATCGTGCTGAAGTGTAACCCCCCTCAGAGCTCCATGGAGCCCAACATTCATTGGATGGATCAGAGTGAGTTCATTATCTCCACTTCTATTACATGCGCCTCTTACTGTGTATGCTCTTCCTTTTGTGCTTCACTTTGATCATATCTGAGAAAAAAGAGGAATGTATTTCAAAAAGCATTTCTAAATGAATTTTAGATATGTAGCAAAACTAGAGGGATAAGTTCTTAACTGCACTTTGTTATTCATCTTTTGCTTTTTTTTTCATCGTACTTTTACAGAACAATCCTTTTAAGTACACCGTCTTAGTTTTTAAGAATATTCAATACTGAATGGTTGGAATAAACTGAGATAGAAATATTTTCTCTGTTTAGCTCTTTAAAACTGTATTTTCTCTATTAAGATTTGCGCCATATTCAGCTGAGTAAGCGGATGGTGGTTGGATTGGATGGCAACCTGTACTTTGCCCATTTGACAATGGATGACAGTCGGGATGACTACACCTGTAATGTCCAATACCTGGCAACACGCATCATTCTGATAAAGGAGCCCATCACTCTGAAAGTCAACCCATGTGAGTACTAGCCTAGAGAATGACATCAGATGTGGATGCGAACCGAACCAAAGCAGAAGCAGAAGCATGTCTTGAAGTGTACGATGCATTATTAAAGAGATCCAACCAACAAGACCACAAGCTTTAAACATACCACAAGATCATCTTTGAGTGAATTCAAATGTAGAAATGTTTTTTATGAATGACAAAACTATAAGAAAAATTTTTTTTTTTTTCAGACGTACATAAATCAAATGCAGTCCCAAAAAAAAAAAAAAGAAAAAAAAAGGTAAATGATTAAGACACAAAAATGCATTAATCAGATGCATCTTTTTGGTTGGATTTGCAAGTATGCCCTTTTTCAGCATCTCAGTCAGATCCTGTTTTTAATAATTCTTTATTCTCAGCCAAACAGTTACTAAAGTTTTGCTATCTTATTTTAACTTTAATTAGGCTTCCTCACAGGTGGTTACTTAGCAGACCTGATACCTGTAGTTTACTGGTGGTAATTTCAAACAGCAATGGTGCAGAATAGTCCCACCCTAAAATGTTATGTTCACAAACATCCGCTTGCTGGTTGATGTGTTTACTCGGTAATTGGGCTGTCTGCTACGGCTAAACTGTGTTGTTTTAGTTAGAATAGAATAGAATAGAATAGAATAGAATAGAATAGAATAGAATAGAATAGAATAGAATAGAATAGAATAGAATAGAATAGAATAGAATAGAATAGAAAATCCCTTTATTGTTCCACAATGGGGAAATTCTGGTGTTTACAGTAGCAAAAAGATTATAGAAAAAATGGTCACACAATGTGGAGCTTAGAAAAATTTATAAGAATAACATAATAGTGAAGAGTTAAAAGATGAACAATAAAATACTGTACTGTACAGTGTTTTAACAACATAAAAAAAACTGTGCACCTGGAGAATAAATAATCAATATATGGCTATGTACATTTTTACAGTAATGTATATTTGAAAATAACAGCAACATTAGGGATGTGCAAAATCAGCATGAATGTAACAACTTATTGAGGTTGTTGGGAACAGTTTTCCTACACATTGAGTTGTTGACTTTGCTGCTTATTGCAATGGTTTCCCATATTTCATGCGCTGATGGTCTTTAGGTAAACCCTCTAGTCCTATATTTGTGTATTTCTAAATAAGTATCCAATAAAAACATTAAAATAAAGTTTTGCTTTTGTGTTTGGTGGGATGCACCCCTTACCAAAAGCTCTACTAAATCTCCTGCGTAACCTGTGGTCAGCAGGGAACTTCTTTGCCCAGTTCTAATAACATGCGGCTTACTCTGAGGGGCCACTGCAGACATCTGTGACTTGACTAGAGGTCAGAGAGATGAACATGTGTTAACATGGACCCCAGTGTTTAAGATTACATCTGTTGTTATTGAGGTAAACTTTTTCCAGCAATCTCTGAAGCCTACTTCTGGCTGCAAGGGCGTAGAAGCACAGCCTAAGAGGCTGCTGTGTCAGCAGCACAGCTATCTGCAAATTGGCCATCCATATGCATGAGCTTTTCTCTTTATCTAAATGCATTTTCGTTTCTCTTTGTCCAGCCAATTCGGTAGTGCGGAATCGGAGACCGCACATGATGAGGCCTACTGAAGGCGAAAGCACGTACCACGCCCTTAGGGGCCAGACTATAAAACTCGAGTGCATTGCTCAAGGCCTGTAAGTATGTTCATATACGCGTGCCAACCTATGCACCTATGCACGTTTTAAAGAGGAAAATAAAAGCCGCCCTTTTAAATCAATCACTACTGCCCCTAAGTTCTTTTTCCATCCCACTATGGACTCCATTTGCTCTAGCCTCATTGCCAATTCCTTCCCTTTCACTTAGCTCCTTCCCTTCCTATTTGCAAACTCCTCCATTTCTCTTTCCTTTGGACCAAATCTGCTTTTTTTTTTTACATATGCAATTTTACAGTGTGTACTTAACTTTGGCTGTTTTTACTCTTCTCCTTTAAAGTCCAACTCCTGAAATAACATGGCTGAAGAAGGAAGGGGAACTTGATGAATCTCGGACAACCAAATCAATGTTTGACCGACACTTGACAATCAAAAACATCTCTGAAAGTGACAGCGGAGAGTACCAGTGCATAGCCAAGAACACCCAAGGAAATGCCAAACACACCTATCATCTGAAAGTAGAAGGTGTGTTTCACTCTATCCTTTACAGAAACAAAGAACACTTGAGAGCCTGCAGAGCCAAATTATTATTCTTTGCCGCTTTGCTTTGATATTGTTAGGTGGAAGGTGTATCTCAATAAACTCAAACTAACAGAAAACTTTTTTTTTTAGTGATGCAATTTAAAAATGAAACAGATTCATTACACAGTCTGTCAAATGTGTAAATATGACTACAGAATTAGAATACAGGTTTTTTTTTTATTACCCAAAATCCCAATCATCATAGAAGTGAATGTAAGATATAGGATTCCATCAGATTAAACTGGTAATATAAACTGGTCTACAGGACATTTATTGATTCCATGCATCCATCCATCAGTCCACCTGTTTATTGTATTTATCCATTCATCAATCCATCCATACATCCATGCACCAACACCTAACTAAATTTTTATGTGACTAAAAAATCTCTAAGCAGGGAAATTATTTGATATATTGGGACTTTACTTTGTAAAATGCATTGTTTTATCTTTTACAGCTAAGCCATATTGGAAAGAGATTCCAGAGAGTCTGATCTATGCCCCAGGTGAGACTGTAAGACCAAACTGTGCAGCCGATGGCACCCCCACTCCTACTATCAGCTGGACAAAGAATGGGGAGAAAATCTCAGGTCAGAGCATCTACCATTGTAAACCAATTAGCAGTAAAGATCCTTCTACTTTTTAGAAATAGTAAGATGTGTAAAACCTTAACAGGAAGCAACTCTGGAAATGCTGTAATAGCAGAAAATGGTTCCCTGATCCTAAACCGTGTCAACTCTGGAGACACTGCTGTCTATCAGTGCCAGGCCTCCAACAAACATGGCACCATCCTCACCAATACCCATGTATATGTCATCGGTGAGTATTTAATCTTTCTTTTTGTCACTTCATCTGTATTTTCAGTGTGTGCATCTTTGTGCTTGCCACACATGCAAAAATAAAATGCAGTAGTTGAGAACTGACTTACCAGTGCAACTGTTAAAGCTGAAGTCTGTAAGTTTTTAAAAATCACTTTTTTGTCATATTGGCTAAAACTGTCCCTATGCCCAGACAGCAGTATATGTGATATGTAACCTGTGAAAAAAACTGCTTCAATTGGTACCACCTACTGCCTGTATTTCACTCTGGAAAGAATAATTCGGGACGAGTCAAAACAACCAATCACAGCCAGAGGAGCGTCTGATGGAGTGTCAATCACAGCTCACACACGCTGAATCCCCCCCCCCCCCCACTGCAGCTTTAAGTTTTCACTTTTTATCATCACAATAAAAGCTTTTAAATCACTAAACAATTTTAGTATTTGACATATCTAACTAAATTATACCCATTTAAAAAACAAGAAATCTGTTTCATTAGGTTGTTAAGGGGGAAAAAAAGCAAACAATCCAAAATAATTAACTATGTGTTTTATTCTAATAGGGTTTATTCATGAGCTCTTAGTACAATAGAAAATAAAGTAACAAAATGAAGTAAAACATAAGTGACCCTAAATAATGATAAAAACAACATACGGAAAAATAGTAAGAAAAGTAATAAATGAGATTGAGAGAATACTAAAATTTGAAATAAGAAGTATTACTTATATAAAGAGTTAACATTGGGCTTAAAAGCTTAACATATAGTTCAACAAATAAACTGACACACAATTGCTTTATTTGAAAACATGTTTATTTATGTACCTTTATAATTTGGCAAGTTTCTGTGTTTTCCTTCAGAAATCCCTCCACAGATTGTTACAGAGGACAGGAAACTGTACTCTGTTACTGAAGGCCAGAGTGTTTCCCTGGAGTGTGAGACCTTTGGCTCTCCTAAACCCACAGTCACATGGTAAGGCAAATTCCTACTGATTTATTTCAGCTTATTAGTGGGTTTTTATATCTCATTTCCACAAAGTTGATGCTATTGCTTAGGCAGCTCTTCATATGCATAAATTAACAGCCTAATGTTGTTACATCTGGGCTGTGACTGTGAAATCTGTTATCCAGGCACATATCCAACCTGGCTTTTTTTTTAAATGTAAAACAGGCAAAGTGGTGTATAAACTGGCGAATTAGAGAAGCTGAAAGGCCTAATTTTGTACTCAGCTTGGCAGTTTTCTGATGTGTTCAGGGAAAGAGGGGAACAGTACCTTCTTGCTGATCCCAGAGTTAACCGGCTCACCAATGGGGGGCTACAGATCTTTAATGTCAGCCACGACGATGAAGGTTCCTACACCTGCTCAGTTCAAAATGCCAACGTGTCAATCACAGCTGAACTGGAGGTGTTCAGTAAGTCAGACACACATTTACACAGCCACACACAGTCATCTCTCTGTTTTTCATGTCATTTCAACATCCTGCAGCTTGACTGGGCTTAATTTCTCTATTTCCTCACTTTCACTTCTAGACAGGACAGTGATCCTCACACCACCCAAGGACCTGAAGGTACAGCCAGGGACCAAAGCGATCTTCACATGTGTGGGCCTTTATGATACCAATCTGAGGCTTCCTCAAATTCAGTGGCGAAAGAACAACCAGAAGCTGATGGAATCCTTCAGTGATGAAAAGTGAGACTGGAAATCTACTTTTTAGAGATCTTGGCTAATGTCAACTAGGATTTGTCAACAAGACTAATAAAGAATCAAGAACTGTTTTCATCTTCAAAATCAAAACTCTTCTTAAACTCTGCTACTGATGCAATGGAAATAGTTTAGAAGAGATGCCTCACAGAAACTTTTATTAGGGTACAATTTTACTTTACTTTAGTTAGTAACAGCCATGAACTATGATTACTGATTGGGATTTGTGTGACCAAAGCCGATTAGTGTGTATGTAGAAAGAGAAAAGAATACCCATAAATAGCACAGTACAGGGCAATCTATTATATGAAAGTGAAAATAATATGTATAACACATCTGCAACATCTCAAAGGCACCTAAAGTGACTGTGGGTAAAAATAATATTGCATCCTTAATTTACTTAAGGTGGCCATCCTCAGTGGGAAATTTGGTAATGGTAATATCCTTCTTTGGGATTCTTCTTCAGCAGAAACAACCACTGGTGAGATGAGCTAAATATGAGGTTATTTTATAGAAAAGAAAGTTAGTGGCTGTAAAAGACTTCAGATTAGGAGGGTTTACCTTCCAGCAGAAGAAAAACCCTAACCATAGTTAGAGTTAAAACACAATGCTTTGAATTTAATTCAGAATCTGTGACAAGACTTGAAAATGTATATTAATAGAATTGCTCTGTCCCACCTGACTGAGCTGGAGCTATTTTAAAAATAAACAGTGGTCAAGGATTTCAGTCATTAGCAGAGTGCACAACTTTAGCTGCAGCCAAAAGGGGTTCTAAAGAGCATTTTCTCAGGGTTGGCTGTAGGGAGGTTTTTGTTTTGTTTTGTTAAGATGCTACGTTCTGTTTGTTTGTTACATGAAAATCCTAATAAAACCTTAAGATAGTTAAGATCATATGAATATGTCCAACAATACACCTTAAGATGTCATGATAATCAGTCAATTTTTAAGGGATATGGAGATAAGAATAACAATGATGGCTACATTTTGCCAGATACACATTTGATGGTGCAGACTTGATAATCGCTAACGTGGAACCAGATGATGAGGGCATTTATACCTGCCAGATCATCTCCTCCCTGGACCAGGCTGAAGCCAGCGCTACTCTGACTATATGTGGTGAGATCACAAAGCAGCAAGTTTGAAATCATACACAGACATAGGCCTACGAATAATAGATGTGCCCATATGTTAAGTTTAAATAAATTGATTTTATAGACAGGCAAACTGATAATAACATTACTGCTTTTTTTCTACAGACCGTCCAGACCCTCCAGGCCTCCTCCAGATCTCTGATCCCAAGCATCGTGCAGTCTCTCTCAGCTGGACTCCTGGAGACGACCACAAGAGCGCTGTTTTAGGTATAGTACCAACATAAAACATCAGCACTGTTTTCTGTCTTTCTTTCAGATAGGAATTCCTTTTGAGATCCAGTCCATGTGGGCAGCACTTTAAGCTTAATCTTTATCTTACAATATCCTGAATCTATTCGTAGGTCATCTTTCTACCAAGACTTCAGCCATTGTTTTAATGACTTGTCTCTGGAGGGCTTAGAAAACTGATGGAAAGTTTGCTTGTTTAGCCTGCTCAGATTCTCCAATTATTAAGAGTTTGCCCTGAAAGGCTGTATCTCCACAGAGTATATAATTGAGTTTGAAGACCAAGATTTAAAGGAGAGGGGCTGGGAAGAGCTGAAGAGAGTAGGAGGCAACCAGGAGCATGCCGTCCTCTCCCTCTGGCCGTACATGTCCTACCGTTTTCGGGTCACAGCCATTAATGAAGTAGGGAAAAGTGACCCTAGCAAGCCCTCTGAAATCCACAGCACACCAGCTGAAGGTGAGAAAAAACAAACTGTGTGAAAAAAAAAAAAGGTTTGGATTAAATTAAATATAAACTCCAGCTAATTATTGTTTTTAACCTCAACACAGCTCCGGAGAATAACCCAGAAGATGTCAGGAGCGACTCTATAGACCCAGACACCCTCCTCATCACCTGGGAGGTACATCTAATACCTGAGAGTGCTAACACTTAAAAACCATTATCAAACAAGGTTTTGTTTCTGTTTTCATTGCCTTCTATTTTCTTTCTTGTAGAAAATGGACAAACGTAACTTCAATGGACCTGATTTCAAGTACAAGGTACAGTGGAGGCGTGTACTGGGCAGCGGACCAAAGTGGCAGGAGAGAGAGACAACCGAGCCTCCAGTCATCGTTCCTGACGTTGGCAATTTTTCCGCTTTTGAGATAAAAGTTCAGGCCATTAATGCGAATGGTGATGGACCGGAGCCAGACCCTGTTATTGGCTACTCAGGGGAGGATGGTAAATTGATAAAAAGACACAACTCACTTAGAGTGCTCTGAAAAGGTCTTCATATTCCTTGAATATATTTGAATATTTCTTATGACGAACAGTAATGCTTATCTTGCAATGTTTTCCTTTCCACTTTCTCATAGTTCCCCTGGAAGCTCCAATGGATGTGGGAGTCGCAGTACTTAACAGCACTACGATCAGAGTGACCTGGGCAGCTATAGACAGAAACACAGTCAGAGGACACCTGCTGGGATATAAGGTGCTTCTACATCTTCTTCTGGGTTCCTAAATTTTTTATCCCCACTTAAAATCAGCAAAAATCTTCCTCATTCAGTGCTTTTCAAAATACTTTCTCTGAAAATAACCCATTCCTTGAATCTCTTTGATTAATTTTGTGGCACCAGGTACACCTCACCAGAAAGGGCTACAGGGGTCACCACCGTGGCCGGAGATCCAGGGAGGCTGAGAGCACTGTGGTAGAGGAGACTGGTCCTAATGAAGAAACAAAGCTGATCAGTAAACTTAGACCATACTCCCGCTACCTCCTGTCCGTCGCCGTTTTCAACAAAAGGGGGGAAGGACCCCACTCTGAGCCGCTGCCCTTCAACACTGAGGAGGGAGGTGAGCATAAGAGACAGTGGGTGGAGAGGGGATGGGCAACAAAGCTGTATTTAGAAGCAGATATGTGGCCTTAAAAAAAAATATATATAAAATAAATTAATCCTTTTAAAAAAGCACTTTGCAATCATGTGTCCTTCTGTGGCTGCCAGTACCCAGTCCTCCCACATCCCTGCTCCTTGACAGCCCATCAGAGACAGAAATGGCCCTTCACTGGACGCCTCCGGCCCACCCAAATGGTATACTGACAGGATACCTGCTGCAGTACCAGCGAAGTAAGCATATGTTATATTGCATCTGTTACAACCATGAACTCTTCTGTCCATAAAATGAAACATGCACAACTGCACAGTTCAAGATAAATCAATGAAACCCTTAAAATGCCACAACATCTCAAGCATGTGGATCAATCAGCCCTTTGTCACCGGTAATGAATAGTTTTGGAATCTGCTGCAATCAGTTACAGAGAGCGATGACAGCCCCTTACAGAAGGATGAGATAGACAACCCCACAGCCACCCACTATACCCTGAAAGGTCTGGACCGTCACAGCCAGTATCGCTTCTTTCTGAGGGGGCTCACTAAAGCTGGGAAGGGAGAGCCCATCATTATGACGGGCGCCACCACACTAGATGGAGGTAACACTCTACTTCCTGTTATTGCAATTACATGTTTATTACAGTCAATTTAGTAGACTTTTGTCAGTAATTTGATTCAAAAATTGAAACTCATATATCAGGATACAACAAAGAAACTTTAGAGGATTGCAGAGAAAAGACCATTGAAAAGTTTGGGATGGATTCACCAGATGTTTTCCTGGACTCAGAAATCAAAGAACAACCACACACAGAGATACTTGATGCATATCCTTTAATGCTTTTGTCTGCTGAGAGATTTTTGAGAGCCGGATTTAATTGTAGAAGAGAACTTAGATCTTAACAGCGGTGCTAAAGTGTATGTGAATGATTGGCCAGCCAGCATGCCTGACTCAAACCCCACAGAAAATCTATGAAGTATGGAGAAGATGAGGGACTCTAGACCAAACAATGAAGACAACCTAATGGTCGCTAATATAGCAACCTAGACTTCTTTGACTGATGTAGTAATTCATGCGAAAGGAAACCTGACCAAGTATTGAGTACTTAAACTCTAGAGTACATTGAAAAGCTTTTCACTTGATCAAATATACATAGTGACAAACATTTTATTGATGCAAGGATCAACAAATATAAAAGGAAGACAGGCTAGTTTTGAAATCAAATTACTCATTTATTATAAATTACATGCATGTAATCTATAATTCTAATACTAATCCTAATTTATCTTTTTCTGCAGTGCCTCCCTCGGATATAAGCCTATCTGTGGGAGAAAACTCTGTAAATGTGAGCTGGGAAGCCAAGAGGAGACACAGAAATGTGGGTTTCTACATCCACTACCTCAAAAAGAATGGTATGAAATAAACACACCTAACTTTACAACAATCAGGTCTTCATGTTCGGATCTTGAACAGCTACTTAGGCTCATGTTGTGCCTGTACAGGTGGTGTAAACTGGAAAAAGTCGGAGAAGGTGAACTCTTCTCAGACTTTTTACCAGCTTCGGGGCCTGAATCCTGGCTCTGATTATCTTCTGCGCTTCTTCTACGGAAACGCATCATTCTGGGAGACTGACATTAAGACAGAGGGAGAAGGTAGAGCCTTGCCTTCATTCAACTTCTCCTCTTTCATCTCCCAGCTTCACTCCTCTGGGCCTCACCACACTATAGATAAGACTGCCTCTATAAGCACCTTGCTGTTCTTTCAGTCTGCAAAGTGGTTTTAAAGACTTTTGTCAGAGGAGACTTGGTTAGCCGTTTACATTGATCCAATAATGTTTGTTTGGTGGGTGCCATGTTTCCCTGGTAAAATGCAACCTTGTTAGCATGCATAATGCTCCTCCTCGTGCGCACCAGATTCTGCTCCTTCGTTAATCATGCGTCTTTCTTGATTCCTTTTCTTCTTGACTTATTTGGTTTTGTAAAGAGAAATAAAAAACTTCTGTCTTGTTTTTCTCCCTCTTAATGTGCTTTCTTTAACTAGAAATGACAGAGGTGCAGGCGAGCATTGCAACGCAGGGCTGGTTTATTGGTGTTGTGAGTGCCCTTGTGTTGCTGTTGTTAATACTACTCATCCTCTGCTTCATCAAGAGGAGTAAAGGAGGGAAATACTCAGGCAAGTATAGCTTTAGACCATGTTGAACTGAAAAAGATGCTTGTAAATAACCTGATGATGACTGGAAAATTTTTTCTCATCGAAATTCTCAACGGGATATTTATTAAAAGAGTGGGATATTTCATTTTAAGAATACAACCTCCAAACATTTTTTTTTTAGCTTCATATAACAATATTATATAAAATATTTGGACTCTGAATAGAAATGTCAAAAATGGTGGGTGTTGTATCATAGAGAACCCAATAAAGGATCTAAGTTAAATGTTCATATAAAAGTTTCTGAAGATGATCCCAATCTTTGTTCTTTGAACACTTACTCAAAGCTATCTTGCACGTTTGACAGAATACTGCTATTGATGTCTAAAACAGAATCTTGACATAATTCATTAGAATTGTAATGGAAATAAAATCGAATGATCTGTCTCTTCCTCAGTGAAAGATAAAGAGGATGGTCCAATGGACTCAGAAGCAAGACCGATGAAAGAGGAAACATTTGGAGAGTACAGGTTTGTCATGTAAATTTCTCTTTGGGTTTTGCGGAATGTCAGATCACAGTCCTGAATCCCCTGCCTTGTTCTGTTTTGCTAACCCCCTTTGTTCCTTTATTCCCTCTATTGCCTGCCTCTGCTTTGCAGATCTCTGGAAAGGTATGGAGTTTTGTTTCACCTACCTAATTCTCATCCCTTGTTGCTTCCTAAGTTGTCTTCTTTGTGTACTTGTTTGGAAGGGAAATCTTAGAAATTAAGACTTAATAGAGGTTAATAATTTAGGGGTATGAAGTGAAGCATCGGCTTCTTTTATGGTTTTGTAAGGTTACCATTCTATGAAATCTTTCAGTGTTACTGATTGTCTTTCTTCACCAATGTTGTTTCATGCTTTTAGTGAATTTCTTTGTTTTATGTTGTCTTTGCATTAGTGATCTTGAAGAGAAGCAAACCGCCAGCCAGCCGTCTTTGTGTGAAGACAACAAGATGTGCAGCGAGGACACCCTGAACTTTGGCAGCAGTGCTCTCACCACAGAGCTCAACCTGGATGAATCTTTGGCTAGCCAGATCAGTCGTCCGAGTGAAGGTCCAGAAGGATTCCGTGGCGTGCCGGACAACTCCCCACTGAATCCCACTACCATGGCCCCAACCACTAATGGCATGCCCAATTCAATCACCATCCTTGATTAACTCCCACCAGAGACCATCAGACCAAAATGTCAACACGTATGTGCCCATACTGTCCTGTTCCCCTTCTGACTTGCTGATGTTTATTTTAAGGTCCAGTGCACAATCATATACAGACTTTTTATATGCCCTCTGGCAGTCATCCGAATGATTAGACATTTGTGACCAAAGGAGAGTCCAAAGTAGTGGACCATGTGACACCAATCGTTCCATCCAACTTTTTTGAATAGCTTACAGTTAATTCAAACAGCTTTTGTTTATTCGAACCCTTTTCCTCTTTTTACTTTAAACAACAGAAACATATAGACAGAATGTTGCATATCATGAAATATCAGGGGTTCGAGGTGTGGTCACAGAGATGCAGAAAAGTGCATTAAGTAAATGTGGAGGATAATGATGGAGCACAGCGTGGGGAAACAGACAGCATACAGTACCTTGTAAAAATATTTACAACCCTTGAATTTTTAAATCCATCCTGTTTTAATTACAAACATGTATTGTAAACAAACATTTTGTACAGAACAATATGTTCATCACATAATTATGGAGGGAAAGGACTTTTTGTATACAAAATCAGAAAAGCATGACTTGCATATCAACAGGCTATATGCCTAACTTCACTAGTTCCTAAACTTTCATCACTGGACATGCTACCTCGGTAACTATGACGCAGCTGGATTGATCAGTATGTCTAGTAATAAAAGACATGGAACAAAGGAGCTGGTCAAAGTTCAGAAAATAGTGAAGCTGGGTATATTGCCCATTAAGCCCTCATATAAAAATACTTTAAATAACCATCGCTGGCAACTACGGCTACAAGTTATTTGGGACTTTGTCAATTTTCAATAATTCTTTTTTAGTAGAATACCCCAAACTCGTTCTGATGCGGTGCAGAGCATTTCTGTTGACCCTTACACCTGGGTGCATTTTAAAAACCAATCCGACTAACAGTCATGCTGTTGGAGGAAACTGGAGTACCCAGAGAGAATTCATGCATGTGCAGGGAAAACATACAAACTTTATGAAGAAAGACCGTTGACAGGGTTCAAACCCACAACATCTTGCTTCAAGGCAACAGTGCTACAAAGTGGCACAATGCAGCCCACACTGAACACAGATTTTTTAATCTTATGTTATACTTTGATTTGATTTAGATCTGGACTTTGACTATCCCATTCTGAAAAAAAAAAAAAAGTTAATTGAAATTAACCATTCTATTGTAGTGGCAGTTTAGAGCATTGTCCTGTTTGAAGGGGAACATCTTACCAGGTCTTAACTATTTTGTAGCCTCCTACTGGTTTTATCTTTTCAGGTTTGTTCTCAATTTATTTCAATCCACCTTCCTATCAACTTTTTTCCCTGCTGAAAAAAACATCATCACAGCATGATGCTGCCCTCACATTGTGTCACAATGGGAATTGTGTGTTAATTTTCATGGGCATTAAAGGTTCCTCTTCATGCATAGAGTTTTGCAGATAGAAAAAAAAGTTACATTTGGTTTTCATCTCACCAGAGCACTTTGTTTCTACATGCTTGTTGTGTCCGGCACATAAATTGTGGCAAACTTCGGCTTTCCTTAATGGAGCATAGTCACATTATATGACATTTTAAAAACATTTTACTGGGGAAATCGGATTTTAATTATTTTAATTGGCATGCATTCCAATGACAAGGTTTTAGCTCATAACCTTATTTATTTGAGATATTTCTTACCTTGCTCTGTCTTTTCCGTTGCTGTTATAGTAGAAGGCTTAAGGAAGAATTCAGTAGTACATAAAGTTGCTGTACATCAGGTAATTTAATGAATATCTGTGCTTCTCTGACCACGCCAAGCTATTCTTTTACAGTGAGACATTGCAGGAGGGTTGGGCTCTATTACGCTGGGCTCACACTGGCAGCTGCGGTATAGCTGTGGTGCGGGTGGCGCAAGGAACCCAAATAATTCAAATTGATGCGCTGTTTACTTAAGTCACGGTACAGTCTGGGTGCGGTTACCAAAGCCGTGCAGATCAACAGTCTTTTTGCAAAAACGTAGCTTGGCCAGACATCCTAGGGGTCTCTTCATCAAGCTCCTGCATTGCATTTGAGTAGCCAAAACAAAAAAGGCGAAACAAAAAAAAGTTTTGCCCGAAAACTCCAAGAAACAGGGTACACCCATGAGTACCAGTTTCTGCAGCTGGAGCTGCAGCTGGGACAGCCTAGTTATAATGTGCAGTGTCAGTGACTTTCTGAGGCATACCAGCACCACAGCTATACTGCATTCAGTGTAAAAGCACGCTTTTAAGTAGTTGCGTCAATCACCACCTGCCTTTTTTATAGTTCACTGTGCTTCCCGGAAGATGCCGCACATATCTATATTTATTTCTAATCATCATGGCCAATGCTGGAACTCTATTTAAGCTAAAAAAGGACGCTCAAAACACTATCAGGATGGACTCTTGGCGTATATAATCATATTTTATCATGATCAAAAGTTTTTGGGTTTTTTATTGGCATATAATGTGACTATACCTCTTTGAACTACAGCTTACTGACTTCTAAAGGGGTCCGTTAGTGAAGTGTATGAAGGTTAGCCGTCATGTTTTAATACTTCTATCTGACCTGTGGATAAAACAGCTACTTCTGTTACGATTGGTTCATTAACTACATCCCTGACCTTTACGCTTCTTGCTCTGCACGAAAGTGTCTGTTTACTAATATTTGCCACAAACACAAGCAATAGGGTTTATTAATGAAGTTTATTCTATTGGGTTCATAGGAACAGAATAAGTAATCAGATCTGGAAAATAACTGATTGCAGTTAGAAAAAATACAAAAAGAATCAAGGGGTTTGAATACTTTTGCAAGTTACAGTAGATTTAAATCTAAATGTTTACATATTATTTTTTATGAAAGTGTATTTCCTGTGTTACCGAATGCATCAGATTGTCCTTTCTGATAATATTTGACATCTTTTATAACTGTGACGGAACACAAAATTGTTCTTTTCTTTGGTATTTTTATTTGTAATTATTTTCATATTCAGGTCCTGACCTGTCATGGCATTTTATGAGTTGTGTTTGTGTTTTTTTTTTAAATCAATGCATACAGTCAGGTTTCAGTGTAATACCTGCTGTGTAAAAATGTTGAGTAGCACCTGATGTACATAGCTGCATCTGCATTTATCTATTCAGCCATAATACAGTATTATAGATATGTAAATGCTTCATATAAGTTCCTGTGCCTGCTGGGTCTGCATAAAGCGCCAGATTGATGTCATCACAGTCTCGCCTTCCCACTAACAAGTGTAATGTCCTTTAATTTCATATTGAACAGTAACATTTTCTGTGTCGAGACCTATGTGTAGCTTTATGTAACTGTCTTTATCTCTTTCTACTCTGCATTAAAACATAGTTGAGTTTAATTGACATTTCCATACCTATCCATCTCATACAGTTCAATTTGATTGAGAAGCAGTATTTGTTACCTTTATCAGACCAAGCTGGATTTTGCAGACAGGCTTTATGACAGCCAGATAATGTATGATAAAGGCATATTTACATAAGAGAATGTATTCTTTTCTGGACGAGGTAAATATGGCATTTCTGTTTTTTCATTCTGAGCAACACGACTCTGAAAAGATAAGAAATGTTTTAAGTGATGTAGAAAGGACCATTTTTTCACCAAATGTAAATAGAACCCTTCAAAGGAACCACATTTGATAAAAAAAAATATAAGAAAAAAGCAGTTTTCTAGCACACCCGACTTTATTCTGAAATGTTCTGAGTTGATAATTTTCTTCTCTTGTACTGTTGTTATGAATTCAAACAGTGTGTTTTTGACAAACGACTGCAGTAAGTCTTGGGTGTAGCGAAATAGTTCATAGCTGAAGAACAAAAAAGATAAAAAAAAAAAAAAAAGCCCATTGTTCTGTAGATGTTTGCAAACATGTCATTTTTTAATATCAAGAAATGTGTACATTTCGTGTCATTTAGTGAAAGTAGATACACCACACTGAGAGCTAAGTTCCGAGTCATGCACCTGATCCTTCACCAATGTGTTGCAGTGCAGTGAATATCTGTGATGCAGTTATGTCAGGCAGGAATGCAGTAAGCCAACCAGTGCCCTACCAATTGAAATTGAATCTTTCCACTGGCCAAACATATCATGACAGCCTCTAAGGGAGTATAGGGGATATGTAAAAATGCCAGAGGCACCAAAAGGAGGTGATTAAACTCTCCTTGGTTTAGGTCAAACAGACACACTCAGGACAAATAAAACTCTATTTTCATACAGGAGCAGCAACCTACACAAAACTTGCCAATATCCTAACACAACAATGTGCTGCTGAACCTCTGTGTTTGTCAATGTTTGGGGCAAATGTTATCTTTGAATGTGGGATGAGTGTACACACACAGATACTCACTTGACTGCCACTCAGTCTTTGCTTTTCATGTTTCTAGAGATATCCAAATGGGATGCTGTCCAATGCTTTATCACTAGTCTTACTGATTTATTTTTTTCTTTTTATTGCAAAACAGTTTAATCGTTGAAAAAAAAAAAGAGCCGGTTGGTTTAAATTAGGCTTCTCTAAATTTAAAAACTGACAGATTAAAATAATGGCTGAGTGGAGATGAGAGAAAAAAAGGTGAGATGTGGAAGGGGATGTTGTGTGTGCCTCTTGTTGGTGTGTTGGTTTGAGCAGTGATGATGCCTACATGTACCTGGGGAGTTCGACAGTGGTTGAGAGGACAGGCACCGTGAGTGGGGCTGATGTAACTGTAACTGCTTACTTAATCTACCACTGTAACTGGATATATGGCTGACAAATAAAAAAACCTTGAACAATCTGTAATACAAATGATCTATTTTTTGTCCATATAATGTAAACTAAGTTTGTTTACATAGCATATTTTAGTGGCAAGGCAATTCAAAGCACTGCACATGAGAACATACATACATAAGGCTTGTTGAACCGCTTCCTATGAACCGTCTCCCACAGCCAGCTGGTACCTCTCCACCACATTTACTTTACGCAATTTAATTAAATTTGAAAATGGTTCAAACTCCTTTGAGCAAGTCTGCTGCTGTGCATATTAAAATTTGATTGATGATCTCAAATATTTATGTAAGACCAAAAATCGTATTTATAGTTAATCAATAAGGGAGGAAATGCATTTTTTACCGCACAGACGATCTATCAATTTGTAGAATATATAAAAGATAAGTGAAAAAATTCCAATTTCATTGGAATGGTGACAGAGCATAAAACTACACAAGAATCTATTCAGTAAAACATATAGATCTATTTTTAGAGGTTTCCTTTTTTATATTTCAAAAGTCAAATATAATTCTTTACTCATAAACTTTCTTCTTTTCGTTGCCATATTGAAGCCAACACCTTAAGGCAGCACCTCAGCTATCTTTGCAATATATAAAATAAAATGATTGCACTCCCGATTGTTGAATATTTTATTATTCGTAATATATAGCAGTAGGTGCATCAACAACAGCATAAACTTGTATGTTCAACACAATACAATTCTTTAATGATATAAGTACATTTTTGACAAGCCTGTGGTGGGAGTGGTTCAGCGGGAACTAGTGTTAAACTGGTAAAAGTAGTCCTTGGTGGGTTTG
Source organism: Cyprinodon tularosa (assembly GCF_016077235.1). Taxonomy (NCBI): domain Eukaryota; kingdom Metazoa; phylum Chordata; class Actinopteri; order Cyprinodontiformes; family Cyprinodontidae; genus Cyprinodon; species Cyprinodon tularosa. The sequence continues at coordinate 3,038,688 of NW_024038678.1, forward strand.
CTGGTGTAGAGCTCCTTTTCCAGATAATCCTGACTAGAATAGAGACAGATATGTATGCGGAATAAGTAAAAAACGTAAAGAAATGCCATATTAGAAATTTCACAGTATTAATTCATTTACAGGGAAATAAACTGATACTGTGTATGTGTGTGGGGCTTACTTTGCCTGCTGCTCCCTGGCCAGCAGCTTATTGTATTGGTCCAGTTGCATTCTCTTCTCCCTCCTTAATTCTACAATTTTCTGCTCCTTTTCCTCTGCTTCTTTGGCTAGTTTCAGGAGATGCAGGTCCCAGGTTTTATTTTTAATCTGCTCAGCCCCAAGTTTTCTCTGAAAACACAAAAAGGACAAATGTGGCATTCGTTGTACGTTATGCGTTTGAACTGTTGGTGTAATGCAGTGATTTTAAGCCTGATTTTTAAAAAAAATATTTGCATGTTCTCTCATTTGATTCATGTATTTTTTCAAGAGTTCCTGCTTCCACCACACTCCAAAGAAGAAGCCTGTTTTAATAACTGGATGCTCTAAAGTGCTCTCAGGTATAAGTGTGTGTCCATAGTTGTCTTTCATGTGTGTATCTGTCTTATCCTGTCATTTGTTATGAGTCATCTGTAAAAGCATATTTCTTTTATTTCTCTGTGGAAATGTATGAATAGACATCAGCATGTAATGTGCAGGGGAATGTCAGGTCTTAAGTCTTAATATTAATATTCTTACAGCATGACAGACAAAATGAGCTAGTATGTGCATATGGTGTCTGTGTTAATGATAGCTCAGTTGTACCAAACACATACATAAAAAGGGATGCAATTTCAAGCACTTCCTTTTTTAACTTGGTTTTCGAGTAAAACTTTTCAATTTAAACATAAGTTTTCAGTTCTGGCGATGTATCAAGTTTCTTACCTCCAGACATGCTGTGTGATGCCTGTACAAAGATTCAAGCATTTATGGAAGTGAAAACATAAAACCGGGACTCCAGCAGTACCTGTCTCTCAAGGCACTGTTGCTCTCTCTCTCTGTGGAAAAGGCTGAGGTGCTCTGGGCTCATCCCCTTCCACCTGTCTGGCAAAATCTGTGGTGGCCTCCCTCCTCCCACAAATCTCTCTGCTTGCTCTGGACACTCAGTCATCATGTCAGATGTTGCGGTGTGCCACATTTCTTCCAGGTTCTCTCTCTCCTCTCTCCTGTGCTGCTCCTTGAAGAACTCAGCTCGCTCTGCAGCCTGTGTGTGGAGCAACATATGGTGAGGTCTCAGCCCTGACTCAGAGGACTCTCATTTATAATAACCCCTTCTCTCCAAAAACAAACATGACAACCCCAACCTTTTAAAATGTACTTAATATAAGCATATAAGTGTTATTTTTAACTGTGTTTAATTATTTACCAAAATATTCACACACATATTAACCTGATTGCCAGAGCCACATGCAGCTCTTAACAGCTTCAGTGATATCATTTGTCACTCCAGAAAACACATATCCTCTGTGCTTTACATCCTTGTATCTAAAACATTGTATTGCACTTGGAGATGTAAGGCTTGCATGGTGCTGCTCAGCAATAGCAAACCCTTCCAAGAAGCTTTCTTCCCACTCTTCTTAAATTAATCTAAAGGACAAAGATTATGTTATTTATATAGGTCTGTAGCTACTGATTCAACAGAGAAAAGATGTCATATTTGTTCATCAGTATGGTTTTATAGCATATAGCATAGAATCGTCAGAATTTACCAGAATTTTCAATCTGGATGAAAATAAAAAATATGTTTCTCTTTGTAGGTTCAATTATTAAATCAATTGTTTTGATGATATTCCAATTTATTGACACACACCAGTATGATGCATTTCCTCCTGAGTGGTCTACTCAAGAGGTTCAATTTGCTTTTGCATGATCCACTTGGATGGTTATTAGGAAAACTACATAATTGTCATGAAAAATGCCATGACCTGAATTATTTACAAGAATTTCACTCAATGGGGAATGGGGACAAGAGTCCTCAGCCTAATGGGGGAAGAACTAAGAGGGGGCTTTCAAAGAACAACCAATTCCATGCATACATCATATTAGATTATCCCTCCATGTTGGTTGCTACCATACAATGCGACTGCCTCCCCCCTTTGTAAAGTGTGTGTGTATGCATCACTTAACATTCTTAGTTTGTAATTCTAACTTGAAAGTCCCAGCTGGGAACACTGTCACAGCTTAAAATTCCCACTGGCTTTGGCTTCATTCACTTTGAAGGAAGTGGGAGCATTAATGCTTTACACATACCAGGGCTTGATTGTAGTTGTCAAGCGCTATGCGGGCAGCTTTCTTACGATCCTCCTCCAGTGCAGCCTGCTGAAGCCCCCTTAAGTCTTGATGCACCAGGTCCTTGTTTACTAGTATCTCTGTGCAACATAGAAATGTGTGTATGTGTACAGCTGCATTAGTCAATACCCAGTGAACAACATTCTCCAGCCAGACACAGAGACTGCAGCATTTGGGGAGAAGAATTAATTTCACCTGGCAGAGAAGAATGTGTGTGGGAGGATATGATTGGGAAAACCATGAAGCATATGTTTCATTTATAGCAGCTGCGTGGAAGTGTTTGTATGCCTCTTCTCACCTTTGTGCTTTGCTCTCATCTCCCTTCGTTTATTTTCATCCATCTGGGCTTGCAAATCTCTTTCTGTTTTTCTTCTTTGCTCCCTCTGGTCCTCTCCGACACCTTCTCCCTGTAAATTACAAGAAAAAGAACAAAAGTCCTCACCTAAAATTCAACTTTTTCTGGATTTACCACTTTTGTTCCTTTATGGACACAGTTCCAGTCTTACCTTAAACGTTTGCATGCTGGCAGGTCCCAGCTCTGATTCTGGAATTGTAATGTTGAACGCCCCCTTCAGGTCGTCATCGCGACAGTGCTCTGCTTGCTGCTGTGATGCCCAGTGCTGGGTCAGGTCCCTGTGCAAAGCTTTTCGCTTCTCTTTCTCATTGCTGTCCTGCTGAATAAGTTCTTCATCTTGCCTCCTTCTCATTGCATCTATTTAAGTTAAAATTCATTATGATCGACATTTATTATTAACAAAATACTATTTATCATTGTAAAATATGAGAAATAACTCCTAAATTACCAAAAGCCTTGTCTCGTTGCTTCTCCAAGTTTTGTCTGTGTTTCTTTTCCTGGACTTGCTGGTTCAGGGCCTCCAGGTCGAGTCCCATCACACGCAGACGAGTGTTGTATATCCGGGCTTTGCGTGCTCTTTCTGCAGACCTTCGGGCCTCCAAAGTCTTCTCTTCTTGCTGATCCAAAGTCAAATCTGCTTTAAACATATTTACAGTTTCTAGCCAGGTTCTGTGGAGACAAAAACATTTTTAAGGCAATAATTGAGCTCCCATATGATTATGTCAGGAAATAACATAATGGAAGTCCCTGGAAATATTTTACAAAGGTATATTTCAGTTCTCAAGAATAAGAAAATGGCATTGAGAACACTATTTTCGGAGCATCCTGGTTTAATTAACTTCACAAACTCTAAAAACATGCAAATAAGAAACTGGTAAGCTGATATGACCGTCTGTGATACATACTATAATGCTACTTTGAGAAAATATTGTTGTATAATGGTTCTTATGTAAAAACAAAATATATACAAAAATATTTTAGCCCCATTTATTTCATACCATGACATTTTTAAAATAGCTTCAACAAGTTAAAGATGTGATATTTTTGATAAAAAGACAGTATAACAAGATTAATCTACTTGGGCTCATTATCTGAATGTTGACTTTACGCAGCTGTAGAACATTCCATCAAAAATCTCTGAATGTCATTTAACTTTGTTTAAAAAAATAAGTGCTATGCTTCTTGCAGTAAAGCAAGAATTTGTTTATTTGTTTATTTTATGTTGTGGTAGATTACAGTGAACATTATGGCAGTGAACCTCACCTGTTTTATTTTTTATAGTTTCAATGCACATTTTTACAAAACTTTACAAAAGGCTACTTTACAAAAAACTCTAAGTTTTGTGATAAAAAAAAAAGTTAAATATTAATTTTACATGTTTTCCAATTAGTCATGCTTTGACGTTATCATCTCGACCGCTTCCTAAGTTCAATTAATTTTTGGTATTATCTACTTTAGGCATGGATTTCATATAAGTGATATTAAACTAATAGAATCGGGGCTGAGGCTATCAATCATTTAAGTCATCATTAAACTAGCAATTTATTTTTATATATACCAATCCAAAAAGAGATACTCTAAGTATGTTCACATAAAAAGTCAAAATTGATTAGCTTTTTAGATTTTGTATTTTCTTTTAACTATTTTTCAAGGCTGCACTTTTAAAAAAGGTGAAATTGTCCAGAGAGCTGTTCCAAACGAAATTTCTTTTTGTTTAACACTTTGTAAACAAAATGACAAATAAATCTGTCTAAGTCTAGATGTATTTATAAATGGCTAAAACATGCACACAAAAAACCCCACACAAAAATAAATCTAAACAAAACATGAAAAAACACAAAACCCAACAATAATTCAATTTCAAAAATGCAACTTGAAGAATTCTGAGTAGAGTTTTACCAGCAAAGACTTTTTTTGATCTTAAATATGTTTGCTACAGATTTGGCTGAGCGGGTTGTTCTTACAGCAAACTGTGGCTATTTGCTAGTGAATGATTAATCAATTACTAAAATTAGTTCATGACTACTAAAAGACATTGTTTTGTAAAATTGTTTCAGATTAGGTCATATGAGATGTTTTTTTTTTTTTAATACAATGTTTTAGACTTTAGGTATTCGATTTTAACCTGAAACAGACAATCCAAGCACATTCACATCAGTATAAAGAACTAAAGCAGATATTATTAATTTAATCACTTGAACTATAAAAAGGGCTCAGAGTTAAGTTACCATTTAAATTCAAAATTTAGGGACACTAGGCAGTTAGAATGAAAGATACTCAATAAATTCAGAACACTTAGTAAACTAAAGAGCGGATTAAGAAGAAATTCCTTTCCTCCACTTATTTGGATTCTCTGTCTATAAACGCGCTGTTACAAAATGCTTTAAATAACATTAAAAAAATTAGACAGCTACAACTAATTAACACGTGCCAAACTCTTACCTGTTGGAAATATAATTCAGGTAATATCTATTTAAAAAAAATGTTACTTTTCGTGAAACGTTCTCTTTGCTGCTATCACCATGTTATGTTTGGTTGCCCTAGCAACCTCTTTAATAGTTACATGGGGGGGTAATAACGCCACTCGCTGAAAATAGTGTCCACACTAAAAAAAGATAAAGATTCTTTAGACTGTATCATAAACATTTTCAAGCAAACATACAAACATTTGTACATTTCAAATGTAACTGGCGACGGTTAAGACATGTCCAATTTTGTCTCGCGAGAAAATGCGTGATTTTTTGCTCTCGCGCGCTCAAGGTTTTCCTGTTACATTGTAAAATGGCGCTCCGTTGATACAAGCTTTCTGATTTTCTTTTGAAGATTCGTTTACGCTCTTTTTCTCAAGTAACTTTGCGCTGAACTCATAATGTAACCCACGTGCAAGTCAGCTACAGATTGAGTGGGAGCGTTATTTCATTTACGAGCGTAATTCGTCTTTGTATACCAGGGTTGCTCGCTGCAGACTGGCTGCTAGCATTTTAGCTAACTGTTTAACATTGTCTGTGCAGATTTTCCTTCAAACAGTTGCACATAAACAACGGAGATGGGCTATTTAAAGCTAATAGAGATAGAAAACTTCAAGTCATACAAGGGAAGACAAATCATCGGACCGTTTCACAAGTTTACGGCAATCATCGGACCCAATGGATCGGGTATGTTATGATTAAGAGGGCTAAGGCAAAATGCATACTGTTTGCTAGGATGGGCTAACGGTAAACAGTCGTTTTGCAGATTTTACTTTAGGCAGCTATGCACCTGGAATGTCAAATTTGTAATATATTGTAAGCGCATCATGTTTCAGCAAATGCATTGTTATTGCATCGCTATATATTGAGCCACTGTTCTCGTGGTTATTAATTACAAAATCAATGCATTGTGCTTGATCAGAGATAAAAATTTTCCATCTTTAGTTTAAGACTACACTTTTCTATATAGACATTTAAGTGTTGGATACCTCCGATTGTGATTTTTTAAGTTTGATTGGGTATATAATACAATTATTTTTTGTTAAATAATATCAAATGCTTGTCACACATTCAGTAATGTACGAAATGGACCGTTTTAACAATAGCAAGTCTAATGGCCTTTCACCAAGGCCTTTTTTTGTCTTAAGAAACCACTGCTCAGTAATTCTAGATAGAAACCTTTTTAAAAAACATGAATTTTTCTAAGTTTCAAACACAATTTCACGCACAAGAGTGTCATTTGAAGGGGGCAGCAGCTATTCAAGATTCTAACTTTTTATGTCCTAATATAAGATAAATAAAACGTATAATTAAAAGTTAATCCATGTATGATGTGGATACCTAACGGCTAATCTCATCTCCATTATTTTAGGCAAGTCCAACCTTATGGATGCCATCAGCTTTGTGTTGGCAGAAAAGACCAGTAACCTGCGTGTTAAGACTCTGAAGGATCTAATCCATGGAGCTCCAGTGGGGAAGCCAGCTGCCAACAGAGCTTTTGTCAGCATGGTGTACCAAGAAGATAATGGAGAGGAACGGTCCTTTACTAGGGTTATTATTGGTAGGAATTACCGTACTTGTCTATTCCTGATATTATAAGATATACTCTTTCTGCACGTACCTGTAAGATATGTACAAACAATAACGTTAGCTTTGTTATGAAATTACACTTAATTTGTCCCAGGGGCCTCATCTGAGTATCGCATCAACAATAAAGTGGTTGGACTTCCTGAATATAGTGAGGAGCTGGAAAAACTTGGAATTCTCATCAAGGCCAGGAACTTTCTTGTCTTTCAGGTAAGTGTTTAGTCAATCGCTTCATTCACAGTATTTTACATGAAAGGAATTAGTAGGCCTATAAAGCTAACATACCCCGTCTTTCATCATTGTTTGGTTATAAGTGGATTAGGGTTAGGGGTTCCATCTTTGGCAAACATGGTTGACCCCCACAATATTTATATGATGCAGAAACAATTATTGCTTCTGTTTTTTGGGCAGCTGCCTCTGTTTACCTGAGTCTTCATTATTTATTTATTACACTGTAGGGGGCTGTGGAGTCGATTGCTATGAAGAACCCCAAAGAGCGAACAGCACTGTTTGAGGAGATCTCACGTTCTGGAGAGCTGGCACAAGAGTATGACCGCCGAAAGAAGGAGATGGTGAAAGCAGAGGAAGACACACAGTTCAATTATCATCGCAAGAAAAACATTGCAGCAGAGCGCAAAGAGGCCAAGCAAGAGAAAGAGGAGGTAAGAACTTTGAAAAAAATCAACTCACTTTTTTAAATTTCATTTTGAACATTTTCAAGTTTCAAGATTCAAATATGTATTTCAATACACAACCCCATTTCTTCTAATATAACCGCATCTTAATAAAGTTGCCACCACCCATCCTTTGCTGATGTCGTGCCAAGGTAGTTATCCCCGCCAGAATTTGTATCCCCTTGCTGGGAGCAAGCATACGGTTGGAGCTGATTGAGTTCATGCCGCCTCAATTCCACTATGCTGGAGAACTTTAAGCTCAGCAGTTCCAAACAACAGATGATTTTATTTCTATTTTGAGAACAAACTTCTCATTCATCTTTAGTTATAATGTTGTTTGCTGTTTTGTGTGATGCTGTCGCTTGCCAAACTGCAACCTGAGAGCTACTGCAGCTACGGAAACTCCGGGAGCCAAAAATGCACCGTTGTTTTAAAGAAAAATCTATTTATCTTTTTTTTTTAAATGCCCACAAAAAAAAATTGAAATGAATCGAATCCATTTTTTTGGTCCAGGCTTAGTCTTATTGATGCATCTCATTGTTTCTAAAAACATCCCTTTATTTTTGTGTCGAAATTAAATTTGCCTTAAAGTTCAACTTAGTTATGTTTTTGAATGAAAAGTGGTTACAATACTAATTACGATTATTCTCTCCCTTGTGTTTGTCCCTGTCAGGCTGAGCGATACCAACGCCTCAAAGATGAGGTAGCCAGGGCAAGTGTACAGTTACAGCTCTTCAAGTTGTACCACAATGAGGAGGAGATTGAGAAGCTAAATAAAGAGCTGGGTCAGCGAAACAAAGAAATTGACAAGGACCGTAAGAAGATGGACCACGTGGAGGAGGAGCTGAAGGATAAGAAGAAGGAGTTGGGAAGGTTGATGAGGGAGCAGCAGACCATTGAGAAAGAAATAAAGTATGTCCTCACATGATTCAGATAATCTCTAGGTGTCCATACTCACATCCTGTCCCCTGAAATTCACTGATTGTTTTCATCCTGTTTGCAGAGAGAAGGACTCTGAGTTGAACCAAAAGAGGCCTCAGTACATCAAGGCCAAAGAGAACACATCGCACAAAATCAAGAAGCTTGAGGCTGCGAAAAAATCGCTCCAGAACGCCCAGAAGATGTACAAGAAGCGAAAAGCAGACATGGATGAGCTGGATAAGGAGATGAGGGCTGTGGAGTTGGCCAAGCAGGAGTTTGAGGAAAGAATGGAGGAGGAGGCACAGAGCCAGGGCCAGGACCTCACTCTGGAGGAAAATCAGGTCTGATGTGATGCATTCAAAGTAGGGATGCACGATATTGGGATTTTGGCCGATATCCGATATGCCGATATTTTAAAACTCATGTAGCCGATAACCGATACCGATGTTAAAGCTGGACAAAAATAAGTAGTCATTGAAAATAGCAGTTTTGTTATCCATTTCTGACACTTTGAAAAATAATATACTCAAATATATTTTCATATGCTGATATCAAATTGATTTTTAAAAACGCGGTATTGATCTATTTTACTTTCAAAATCTCGTTCTGTCATCATTCTGTTACAAACTCTCGTGATATTTTGCAAATTCTTGTGAGATTTTGTTAGTAAAATAGATCGATACCACGTCGATATATCAACATATAAAAATATGGCAAAATTTCGTGGATTTTCGGGGGATTTCGTAGCATAATGATGACTTATAGCAATATTTCATTAGTAAAAGAGATTGATATGGTGTTTTTAAATGGCAATATATCAGCATATGAAGATATTGTGATATTTTAATGTATCAATATTTTTTCCCTCGTCTTTAGAAGCTTTTAAGTCTGTAAAAAAGAAGTTTTTGAGGAAGAAGAAGAAGTAGTATTTTTTATTTTTTTTTTAGACTTTAGAAACTCAGAAGCTGATCAAATATCTGGTTAAATATCGGTGGGGTGGCCGATGTCCGATATTCAGTTTTAAGGCCGATACAGGCCGATACCGATAGGGGGCCGATTATATCGTGCATCCCTAATTCAAAGCTTCCATTGTCTATTAGTTAAATCGAGGTTCAATCAAACCAATAGAAGCCTTCAGGAAAAGAAAGGTTTAACATTTTGAAATCGATTAAATAATTGTAATAAAAAAAAAATCTCTGTCCTCCCTACCTTTTTAATTTCCATTATCATTTAATTCTCATCTTAAGTAATATTTTTGCTTTAGGTCATATTTTTGTTTAATGAGCTCCTAATTTAATTTCAATCAAAAAAATTAGTTTGACTTCTTTCCTCTCCTTGCCCTCAGGTTAAGCAGTACCATCGTCTCAAGGAGGAGGCTAGTAAGCGTGCCGCCACTCTGGCTCAGGAACTGGAGAAGTTCAACCGGGACCAGAAGGCTGACCAGGACCGCCTTGACCTGGAGGAGAGGAAGAAGGTGGAGACAGAGGTAAGGGAACAAAAGACTGTTTGTTTTTTTTGTTTTTCTTTCAGCACGGATTTAGAGATTTGAATTTGAGCTGATGCGCTTTTGCAAATCTCTTCTTCTCTTCAGGCCAAAATCAAGCAGAAGATTCGTGAAATTGAAGAAAACCAGAAACGTATTGAGAAGCTAGAGGATTACATTACCACTAGCAGGTAATGGTTCTCTATGACCAGATTTATGCTGTTTATTGATCTGATATTATGCTATAGATTACTCCTTCACTCACACATTTACATTATTGAACAACAGACAGTCACTTGATGAGCAGAAGCGCATGGAGGAGGAGTTGACGGAGGAAGTGGAGATGGCAAAGAGGAGGATTGATGAGATCAACATGGAACTTAATCAGGTAACGAAAACGGAAAGAAAAATTTTGGTCTTATATATGAACTGTATCAACGCTTTAAAAATTATGTCTGATATTTCTCTTTAGCTTGACTCCAGGTTTTCTCTTCAGCTCATTTGTTTCCTAAAATTGTCCATGACAAATAAAACATCTTTTTACCTGATATCATTGGGCGTGTCAGGTAAAAGAAAACATTGAAACTGTGAGGATAATTCTCACCTAATTTACAAAATACTTATTTGATATTTGTAGAAAATAAAAGGCTTTAGAACATTAACAACATTGTTTTTATTAAGCTACTGTAACATGTAATTAAGCTACTGTAATTATTAAAATGTATTTTTATTTTTACAATAAAAAACATGCTAACGTTTGGTTATCTAACATAACCCCAGTTCTTAGAATAATATGAGCGAGGTGTCTCGCTATGGGATGCAGCCTCCTGCAGCCCTGATAGAAGCATCTATCTCAATCTGCCAATCCTGATTGGCCGGTGGAAGTGCCCGTCATACGCCACGCCCCGTAGCTCCGACTACTAAAGCGTGTGCGGATCACGGCACTCCAATTCAACAAGCAAACCTCTTCTCGCCGCCCTGCAAGAAGGGTCGTCTGGCGAGACACCTCGCTCATATTATTCTAAGAACTGGGGTTATGTTAGATAACCAAACGTTCTTTTTCATAATATTCACTCGGTGTCTCGCTATGGGATATGGTAGCTCCCGTATTGTCAGATAGCTTATCGAACAAGAACCGGCCGATGGGGAAGGTCCACAAGGTCAGTTATGACTCTAGGACCGCACTGGCCACGCACGGTCCAGACACGTCAAGCATGTAGAACCGGACAAAAGTCAGAGGCGAAGACCAATTCGCCGCTGAACAAATGTCCTGAACGGACACTCCCCGAAATAAAGCCCAGGACGCAGCCATCCCGCGGGTAGAGTGTGCACGCAGACCCGCCGGGGGCTGCAGACCCCTGCTTCCATACGCCAAAGCTATAGCCTCCACCACCCAGTGGGCGAGGCGTTGCTTTGTGATCGGCTGCCCCTTACGGGGCTTCGCCCAGGAGACAAAGAGCTGATCACTCATCCTGAAGCTCTGCGTCCTGTCCATATAAGAGCGCACGGCTCGAACAGGGCACAGCGTGTGCGCTCGCCGTTCACCTGGGGGGGGCGGCGAACGCCGCTAGCTCGATCGGTGAACAAGAACCAACCACTTTAGGAACAAAGGCCGGGTTGGGCTTCAGAACCATACGCGTGTATTCCGGGTCGAACCGGGTACATGCGGGGCTCACGGAGAGCGCATGAATGTCGCTGACTCGTTTCGCAGAGGCCAGGGCCAGTAACAGCACTGTCTTGAGAGACAGATGTTTAAGACTGGACCCCAACAACGGTTCAAATGGGGGTCCCTTAAGCCCCTCCAGAACCACCGACAAATCCCACGGAGGCAGCAAAGGTCTGGAGACGGGGAGGAGCCTGCGGGCGCCCTTCATAAACCGACAAACCAAAGGGTGTTGGCTCGCCGTTTTGTCTCCAAATCCTATATGGCATGCTGCTATAGCTGCCAGATAAACCTTAACCGTGGAAAAAGCTTTTCCTTTATCAATCAGTTCCTGTAAAAACGACAGAATCGCTGGTACAGAACACTGAAAAGGAACGTAGTCCCGTTCAAGACACCACCGCTCAAACAGTCCCCACTTGGAGCCATATAGGTTCCTAGTGGAGGGAGCCCTGGCGTTTTGGATAGTATTAATTACACTCTGAGGGAGCCCGGCAGTGGTTAAATTAAGCCACTCACGGGCCAGGCCCACAGCTGCAGTCGCTCCGGGTGTGGGTGGTACACTGTCCCCGCACCCTGCGAGAGCAGGTCCCTGCGCAGCGGCAGCTCCCAAGGCTGGGCGCACAGCATCTGGAATATCTCCGCCAGCCAGTGTTGCGCTGGCCAGTGCGGAGCTATTAGGATCAGTCTGTGGTTGAATGCCCTCACTCTGGCGAGAGTGGGGGGTATCAGGGCCAGCGGTGGAAACGCGTATAGCAGCTCGTGCGGCCAGGCGTGCGCTAATGCGTCTACGCCCAGAGGGGCATTCAGAGTGCTCAGAGAGAAGAACAGCTCGCATCGAGCGTTTTCCCTGGACGCGAACAGATCTATCTGAGCGCGCCCATAGCGCGCCCATATCTGCTCCACGACCTGTGGGTGCAGCGTCCATTCCCCGTACACTGGCGCGCCTCTGGACAGCAGGTCCGCACCCGTGTTCAAGTCTCCCGGGACGTGCGTCGCTCTCAGGGAGAGAAAGTGGGTACTGCTCCAGAGAATCAGGTCGCGCGCCAGATTGTGCAACATGCGGGAGCGCAGGCCCCCTTGGCGGTTGATATACGCCACTGTTGTCGTGTTGTCCGTCCTCACCAGGACATGGTGACCCGAGAGGAATGGGAGGAAGTGTCTCAGAGAAAGAAACACCGCCGAAAGTTCGAGAAAGTTTATGTGAAGGCGCTGGAGGGCCTGGCTCCAGCGACCCCTCACAGACCTGCCCTCGTGAATGCCGCCCCAGCCTGATAGGCTGGCATCCGTGGTTACCACTTTCCTGGACGAGACGGTGCCCATAGGCACCCCTTGGGTCAGGAAGGACGGGGCTCGCCAACAGCGCAGAGCTGTTATACAGTCCGCTGTGACCGTTATCCGCCGTGCGCCATGACGCACGGGGTCCATTCGGAGCGAAGCGACCCAGCGCTGAAAGTCCCGCATGTGAAGGCGGCCGAGGCGAATCACGAGGATGGCTGAGGCCATCAGACCCAGCAACCGAAGGCACAGTCTGAACTGGACAGACCTGTGCAGACGGAATTGTGACAGGCACGTTCTGAAAACCGTCACTCTTTCCTCTGACAGGCGGGCTGTGAACGCAACAGAGCGCAGGGATAATCCCAGAAAGCATATCTCCTGCGTTGGAGATAGGTGGCTTTTTTCCATATTTATCACAAAACCTAAATCCATCAGGTGTTTTGTGACAATGTGTGTGTGAACCCTGGCTTCCTGTTCTGACTGCGCTAACAGGAGCCAGTCGTCTAAATACGTGGCCAGACGTATCCCCCGGCGTCTGAGCGGGGCTACCGCGGCCTCTGTGCACCGTATGAAAACCCTCGGACTGAGAGACAGACCGAATGGTAGAACACGGTATTCGTAACACACCCCTTGAAAGGCAAACCGGAGATATTGTCTGTGAGGGGGATAAATGGGAATGTGGAAATACGCGTCTTTCAGATCCACGGACGAAAACCAGTCGTTCGGTCTTACTAGACGCAACAGAGCTGCATGTGTCAGCATCCTGAACTTGTATTTCCGCAGGAATTTGTTCAGGGCTCTTAAGTCCAGAATAGGGCGGATTCCTCTCCCCCCCCGTTTGGGGACGAGGAAGTATCTGGAATAAAACCCTGACAGACTCTGTTCGGGAGATACGACAGAAACTGCTCGTTTGTCTATCAGAGAGAGAATTTCCTCCCGTAAAACTCGAGCTGATTCTCCCTGTGCATGTGAGTGTATTACACCGGAGAAGCGGGGAGGGACAGTGGCGAATTGAAGCCTGTATCCCCGGGAAATTGTGCGCAACACCCACGGTGGAGCTGCTGCTGCTCTCCAGCTTTCCCATCTGAGAGAGAGCGGGGGAACATATTGCGGCTCCTGCCCCGCGCCCCCCTGTGGTGGAACCGAGAAATGATTCTCGGGCACCACCGGAGGCACGGTGGAGCGCTCTGCTCTGCTCCGCGGGGACGGCGGTGCCCGTCCCGGGAGCAGAGCTGCAGGGGGCTGAGCGGCCACCCTGCTTATAGAGAGAGCATCGTCTGTTTTGGCTTTTTTTATTATCTGCACCCTCGGCTCGTGGCCTGGCTGTGACAGATTTATTTTTATTTTGACACCATTTTTTCTTTGAACAAGGGTGTGTGACTGTGCTTTTGGACATTCCGCTCGGGGCGCAACCGCGCAGACCTCCGGGGCGATGTCCTTCTCCTCGCAGACCGGCTCTGGGATGGGCAACGGTGGCGTGGGGTGCGCACAAACAAGCCAAAACGGTGGGCCTGCGCAACGGGGAACAGCAGGCTGCACCAACTGAGGAACTTTTTCTTCTTTTTCTTCCTCGCCTGTGGGACCGAGCTCGCGGCGGCTGTGGGCGGCGGCGGCGTAGCGGTCGTGGAGGCAGGTTTCCCCTGCCAGCCGGCTCCGCGCTCCTTCCTCATCGGAGGGGGCGGACCTGGCGGTGGTGGCCGTCTTGGTACCTTAAAACGCGGCGGCTGGGAGGCTGCATGCGCAAAGGTTTTGCGTTGCACCGGAGGTGAAGGCGCAGGGGCTTTCCGAGGGAGACAAAGTTTGAGGGCCTCGTTGTCCTTTTTCTTTGCCTCACATCTTTGCTGCATTGTGGCCAATGCAGAGCCGAAGATGCCTTCAGGGACGATCGGCATATCCAGGATGTCATCCCGCTCCCTGTCGGTCAGGTTAGCGAGACTGAGCCATCGCGCTCGCTCCTGGACGACGAGGGTTGCCATCACCTTCCCTGTGGCCTGGACCGCGACACGTTGGATACGGAGAGACAGGTCCGCGATGACCGCCATCTCCTCCCACGCATCCGGGTCTTGCTCCTCAGCAGACGCGCCAAACAACTCCGCTTGGTAGGCAGTGAGGATGGAGAGGGCGCTGAGGGCTCTGGCCGAGAGGGCTGCTGCTTTGTATGCCTTTTCGGTCAGCGCAGACTGGAACCGTTCGGGCTTAGCTGGCAGCGTCGGGCGTCTGGGGGAAGCTGCAGACAGCTGGCTCACGCTGCCTGGGCAGAGGTGCGCAGCTACCGGGACTTCCACCGGAGGCATGGAGAGGAGGCCGTGGGCGTCCATCGCCTCGCAGTCGAGGGATGCTGCGCCCGAAATAGGGCTCCTGTTGCTGTATGGGCAGCTAGTCCATGTTTTGGAGAGCTCCGTCAGCAACTCGGGGAAGACAGGGAGAAGCTGCTTCACCGCATTTCGTGCCAGGGGAAGCCGTTTGCCTTCGTAGCGGGACCGGGTGGGCTCCGCTATTGCGACCGGCCAGGGAATCTCCAGCTTCTCTGCCGCGCGTTTGCACACGTCGAGCAGGTCCACATGGAGGGAGGGAGCTGGTGAGCTCGCTCCCCTGTCTTCCATGGCGGAAGGGCACGGCGGTTTAGGCCTCTCAGGCTGTGCTGGGGCCATGAAGGTGTCATCCTCTTCCTCGTCCTCTGATATGAGGAACGAGGTGTCGTCATCCTCCTCCATGGGACTGACTTCCAGCACGTCTTCCTCGGGAAACAGGGGGGCATGGAGCTGCTCGCACTGGGCACCCCAGTCGTAGTCAGTCTCCGGGGCTTCCCCAGCTGTGTCCACGTCCTCCTCCGCGGCTGCACCTTGTGCGGCGGTGGGGAGGAATGGATCACGGTCCGAGATGCTAACCTGACGGGCTAGCCTGCGTCTGAGGCTCTTGACCGTGAACACTTTGCAGTGTCCACAGGAGCCGGGAATTTCTAGGGCCAACCTGGCGTGGTCGACTCCTAGACAGGTACCGCACACCGGGTGGGTGTCTTTCCCTGAAATTTTATTCCCGCAGCCACAAAGACGGTGGTCTCCCCTGGCGTGGGGGTTTTGGACGGCCGCCATTTCCCGACGAGCTGGAGTGCTGGTAGGGAAAGGAACCGTAGCTAGCTGGCGTGCTAGCGTGGCGGGGTCGAGGAAGTAGCTGGTGTGCTAAATGCTCGTCCGACTCGAGCGTACGTGGAGAGGAGCCGAGAGGGATTCCGCCGTGAAGAGAGACAAAAGGTTACCGGTCCGGTCTGGAGTGAGCGGACAGGGCAGAAGCCAGAGCACAGTGCTAGCGTCCGGCGACGGAAACTAGCAAGGTCCGTCTGTGGGCAGTTAAGCTAGCGAAGGCTCCGACGTGAGATAAGCTCTCAGGTGAGAAGAGGTTTTGAATTGGAGTGCCGTGATCCGCACACGCTTTAGTAGTCGGAGCTACGGGGCGTGGCGTATGACGGGCACTTCCACCGGCCAATCAGGATTGGCAGATTGAGATAGATGCTTCTATCAGGGCTGCAGGAGGCTGCATCCCATAGCGAGACACCGAGTGAATATTATGAAAAAGAACAGAGAAGTTGTAAGGCTTTTGAAAATGTCAACTGGTTTAAAACTGGAAAGTTTAGTAAAGCCATACAGAAGTGCTTTAAATCAAAAGTAAGAAGGAACATATATATATATATATATATATATATATATACATATATATATATATATATATATATATATTTTTTTTTTTTTTTCTTTTTTTTTCTGTTTTTTTTTTCTGTTTTTTATTTGTAACTACATTCCATCACAGCTTTTTGTATATGTGAGTAACCACCATAACAACCAGTATGATCTGATTCAGTTGCCAAGATTGTAGACTGTGCATGGTAATATGTGAGAAGGAAACCATGACAGGATTGACCTCTGCCTTTGTGACTGGTATGTTCTTCAGGTGATGGAGCAGCTGGGAGACGCCAGGATCGACAGACAGGAAAACAGTCGACAGCAGCGTAAGGCAGAGATCATGGAGAGCATCAAACGGCTCTATCCTGGATCTGTGGCAAGTCAACCCAAACTAATTAATACAACTAAATCAGTCCTTACCAGCTAACCTGTATGCAGTATATGGTAGAAGAACTGAGAACATGTTTGGATAAAACTATTTGCTGTTCTTTTCTACTTTACAGTATGGCCGCCTGATTGACTTGTGTCAGCCCACTCAAAAGAAATATCAGATTGCTGTCACTAAAGTATTAGGCAAGAACATGGACGCTATCATTGTTGACTCAGAGAAGACTGGTAGAGACTGCATCCAGTACATAAAGGAGCAGAGAGGAGAGCCAGAGACCTTCCTTCCTCTCGACTATTTAGAGGTAACTATTAAACTCCAGATAATATCTGTTGCAAGAGTCATTAGATTGGAAACATGACATGAAGGTTTTATTTTAAAACCTTCATGGGTTTTAGAGTCCTGAATTTAGAACAGACAGGTCTGCTGTAGCCAGGTGTTGCTCCAGGTTTTAAATAGTCCAGCAGCTGTCTTGCAGGTGATTTTCATAAATATTGATCACTAAGTGAGCAGAAAAACTGTTTTCCCTTAGGTTAAACCAACAGATGAAAAACTAAGAGAACTACGAGGGGCCAAGCTGGTGATTGATGTGATCCGATATGAGCCGCCGCACATTAAGAAAGCCCTTCAGTATGCCTGTGGTAATGCTCTGGTTTGTGAGAATGTGGAAGATGCGAGAAGGATTGCTTTTGGAGGCCCTTACAGACATAAGGTAATTAACTTGACTTAAGATTAGAATACTGTTTATTTATGTGTTTTTGATTTTTCTAATATGTCATTGTTTTCCTACGATCAGACTGTAGCCCTGGATGGTACATTATTCCAGAAGTCTGGAGTCATTTCTGGAGGAGCCAGCGACCTGAAGGCCAAGGCTAGGCGCTGGGACGAGAAGGCGGTAGACAAACTAAAGGAGAAGAAGGAAAAACTTACAGAAGAGTTAAAGGTAACATTCAAACAAAGTCAAGAATGGGACTGTATGTTTAGTGTATTTTGTTTTTTATATAAACCATTCCTGTATTTTCTTTGTAGGAGCAAATGAAGGCAAAAAGGAAGGAGGCAGAACTGCGTCAGGTGCAATCTCAGGCACACGGCCTGCAGATGAGACTCAAATACTCCCAGAGCGATCTGGAGCAGACCAAAACCAGGCATCTCTCCCTCAACATGCAGGTACACTCTGCTGCTCCTGATCTGTTCTCTCGTTGTTTTGTTTTTCTCAGTAATAGTGTTTTTTCTAAAAGTTCTGTGTTATCTTTAATGCAGGAGAAATCCAAACTGGAGAGCGAACTTGCAAATTTCGGCCCTCGCATCAATGACATCAAGAGGATTATCCAATCCCGCGAGCGAGAGATCACTGACCTCCGGGACCGCATGAACCTGGTGAGACTCCCTTCGCCTGTTGCTTGTTTACAATCATCCTTTTCTATAATTTAATGTACTTAACTGCTGTTTTGTCTTCTAGGTGGAGGATGAGGTCTTTGTTGAATTCTGTAAGGAGATTGGAGTAAGAAACATTCGAGAGTTTGAGGAGGAGAAAGTGAAGAGGCAGAATGAGATTGCTAAGAAACGGTCAGTCTAGAAATGGAAAATCAGATTCCTCCTTTAACTACAAAATACCTCTTTTCTTGCGATGTTTAACTTATGCTTTTGACTTCAGTCTTGAGTTTGAGACCCAGAAGACCCGTCTGGGAATCCAGGTGGACTATGAGAAGAACCAGCTGAAGGAGGACCAGGAGAAGGTCATGATGTGGGAACAAACTGTTAAGAAAGATGAGGCTGAGATAGAGCGCCTTAAGAAGGTAAATAATTCATTCAAATGAATGAATGAATTTATGGTTTATTTACTTTGATTTAATTTGAGGTGAATCTGACATGTGTTTTTTTTCTAGGAGGAACACAGACACATGAAAATCATTGATGAGACAATGGCTCAGCTTCAAGACTTGAAGAACCAGCATCTCACCAAGAAATCCGAAGTCAATGATAAAAATCATGAAATGGAGGAGATTCGCAAAAAACTTGGAGGCGCTAACAAGTCTGTACCAACTAATGCCCAGATTATACTTCGATTGAAACATGGATGAAATGTATGATTGTTTTATTATTCCAGAGAGCTAACCCAGCTACAGAAGGAGGTTACTGCCATTGAGACCAAATTGGAGCAGAAGCGCAGTGACCGCCACAACCTGCTGCAGGCCTGCAAGATGCAGGACATCAGGTTGCCACTTCGCTCTGGAACAATGGACGATATCAGCCAGGGAGAAGTATGAAAACATTGAGAAGATGTTCTCGTGTGTGGTGTTTTATTTACAAATGGGATCTGAAAAAAAAATAAATTCTTTCCTGTTGTAGGGGAGCTCACAAACGGATGACTCCAGCAGTCAGAGGACGTCCAGCAGCGTTTTGGCTAAAGAAGCTCTAATAGAAATCGACTACAGCAACCTGTCCGAAGATCTGAAGGTAGACCCAACAATTCAAGCATGAAAACTGTTTTTATCTGTTGGACTTTATTTTGCTCTCTACATTCTGACCATAGCACTGAGCAGTAAAAGTTAGGCTGATCAAATTTGCCTGATTTCCCACAGGATGCATTGTCGGAAGAGGAGATAAAAGCAGAAACAAACACACTGCAGCAACGTCTGAATGAGCAGCAGAGCATCCTGCAGAGGATCAGCGCACCCAACATGAAAGCCATGGAAAAACTTGAGAGTGTCAGAGACAAGTTTCAAGAAACCAGTGATGGTGCGACAATGGACTTTAGTTTGAAGATTTACAGATGAGATCAAAGGAAGAAATCTGTCTTTGCACGACATTAATGATTACTATCTGATGTGATGATATTTTTGCTGCTTTGTTTCAGAGTTTGAGGCCGCTCGTAAGAGAGCCAAGAAGGCAAAGCAAGCCTTTGAGCAGATCAAGAAAGAGAGATTTGATCGCTTTAATACCTGTTTTGAATCTGTGGCCACCAACATCGATGAAATCTACAAAGCTTTGTCACGTAACAGCAGTGCCCAGGTATGTTTCAGTTATTACCGTGCCCAATCAGAATACAAGGCAACCCAGCATTTAATGTTCTGCTTGATTAAATTCAAGTAACAATTTCAGCTTTGGTTAGTTGGTCTGACACCTGGTATTAGAGACTACATCACTTTGGTTCTTCTTCAGGCATTTCTGGGCCCAGAAAACCCAGAGGAGCCATACCTGGATGGCATTAACTATAACTGTGTGGCTCCTGGGAAAAGATTCCGACCCATGGACAACCTGTCTGGAGGAGAGAAGACGGTTGCTGCCCTGGCTCTGCTTTTTGCTATTCACAGGTCTGACAGTATATAGAATGAGGAGACATTTTACCTTTCTTTGATAAAATACACAGTACAATCTTTGAAGTGTTTTTAGGTCATATTGTAAAAGTTTAAAAACCTGATAAGATCATTTATGTTAAAATCCTACATTTGCCTTTTTGATTTCTAAATCTTTCCACACCTTAAATCTCTGCATCTTCTGCATCATTATAGCTACAAACCTGCACCCTTCTTTGTCCTGGATGAGATTGATGCTGCTCTGGATAACACAAACATTGGCAAGGTGTGTCCAGCTTTCTCTATTACTGGATTCATTTTAGCAGTGCTCTGGATTCAAAGATTCCTCTTCTTTCTTCTCAAGGTGGCCAACTACATCAAAGACCAGTCAGTGGAGAACTTTCAAGCTATTGTTATTTCTCTGAAAGAGGAGTTCTACACCAAAGCTGACTCTCTAATAGGCGTTTATCCAGAGGTAGGTTTCCCTTGTCATTAGCCAATGAACATCATTAATACCAAAAAACATTTTGTATGTTGCCGCAGATTTTAAGTTTCTAACCAGGGCTGGGGAAAGATGCCATAATGTCTGTAAATGTCACAATAATTGACCTTATGCAAACTACAAGGTCACTCCACCTATATAGAAAATCAATCTAGCTGCACAGTAAAACACATTAACTTGGGCATTCAGCCTGGTCAGCAAACATTAATGCAAACACAATGGGCAGATTTCTTTCCCAACATCAAGTCAGTCATTTATGCTTATGGCTTATTATGCTTATGGTATCTCATGCATCATTTTTCATTTTCGGCAGCAAGGACAAACAGGATTTGCAGATCTCATCAGTCTCCTGCTGAAAATTTTTGCCATCCATTTGTTATTAACATTTATGCAGGGCTGAAAACTCGCTTTAACAGATTATATTTGGTGCCAATCACAATGGAGTGATTTTTTTTTTCTTATATACCAAGATAATAATAAACTCATTCTTTTTTTTGTCCACAGCAAGGAGATTGTGTCATCAGCAAAGTGCTCACCTTTGACCTCTCACAGTATCCAGATGCCAACCCAAACCCAAATGAGTGACTTAAGATTGCTCAGTACCATGTTTCATATAGCTCAGAGTTACAGATCATATTTTCTGTAGGTCCTCTATTTTTCTTTTTCTCCGAACTGTTGTATTTTTATGTTGTAGATTAGCCCATAAACCTTCTGTTGCTGTGATAGGGGATGCTTTTTGTTGCTGCAGTAAAAGCTAAGATGTCTGTACATTTAATGAAAACAGACCTTTCTCAATTCGGACATTATCATTCATTATTTTAATAAAGTATATGTAGTAAAATGATAATGAAACTTTTTAACAAACTGTGGAATTTATACTTTGTGGTAAAATGTAATGCATTTAAAATAAGCAAGACCTTTTATACTGTTTATGCTTTTAATTGCTTTTTCCTTTTTTTGCTTAAAGCTTTTTTCTGTCCTCTGTTGTGTTTCCCCAAACATTAATTGCATTTTATTTCTGTACAACTTTTTTACTTAATCAGGAGCATTTAGTCGTTTTGTGCTGGGTACATTCCTTGGTGTGATGTCTGAATAAAAGCTGCAATTAAAAGTGCAGTCAGATAATTTGGAGCTTTTTGAAGGCAAACAAGTGTAATTATGTCAAAAGCACCCCATGATTTGGTCCTAAAGTAAGCATATTGTCTGAAATCACGTCTGCATAAATGACATGATTCTATCTGGTTGGTTGCCTTTGCTTTAATAAATCTAAGGTGAATTATTTGTGCTCATCTTTTTACTTTTTTTTAAATTCTGTGTTGTTGATTATCAGCTGCTGTCCTATTTTAAACACCTACTTCATATGTAAGAAACCCTCTCAGCTGTCCTCTGCCAACCTATTTGTAGAATCCATTTACACAGCCCCCCTTCAAAGATGACTACCAAAGCATCCACATGTCAGGGTTCTTTATTTATATTCAGGGGCAAAAACAGTTAAACAGGCTATTTTCTGTGGGTGTAATGGTGAAAACATAACCTTACTGGTACAGAATCGGTGAGTGAAGATGGGGGTAATTCACACTCAGACTAACTTTAAAACAGTGCATTACAGGCACACCACAGGACATTAAAATTAGAAGACCCCTTAAAAGTTTTAATTCCAACACAACATAAATATAAATTAATTGCAAAACCTGTGAATAAGGCTCTGAATTTTTAAGCTAAACCATTCATACTCCAGGTATGCTAAAGGATAAAAAAAGGATAACTTATAACTGTATGGTAAATTTACTGATTTATTATAAACTACATTTATTACAGCTTAGTTTATACAAAATGAACTTCAAAGGACGGTTTTAAATAGCAAACCTGATGAAATTGTATCCTTGAACCTACTTTAAAACTCCAGATCCTTTAAATGTGAGTCATAACTGGTGGAAAGGTAAAACTGTTTCCACCATACAGAGTCCTTTCCCACACTCATCAGTAAACTGCAGTGCATTAAAGGCTACTGACATTTTTTGTTTACAATGAGCCTCTGTCACAATCCTGCCTCCTTCAGGGAGGCTAGTGTAAGGCACAATCAAGGTCATCTTCCTTGCGGCTGTCCCCCTCTGTGGAATGGATATCCTCAGAAAATGATCAAATGAAAGAAATGCATCAATCTGCTTACTGTGTGATAATTTTCAGTTTTTATTAAATCCTAATCAGGAAGACGTCTGAGTATCAGATTTATTGATCATCAGTGTACCCAATCCAACCTGTTATTTGACCTGGATTCAGCCCAACAGATACAGATTATCAAAGGGGCGACAAGCTTGATAATACAACTCCCAACGAGCTGAAGTAACTGTCCACATAAGCCAACTAGAACACCTCTACACTTCAGAGTCTCCATGTTTGTTTCTGGCAGGAATAGTGGGAATTTGACGTCTCTTCTTTCTAACTGCTGGCTCAGGCTGACTGGGCTTTTGTCCACTGGGGACAGTGGGAGGTACAGGAACGGGACGACGCTTTTTGATAGAGGGGATGCTGTCAGAGCGTTCGTTGAGGATGCCCCTAGCCATGCCTTCCATCGCTGAAACGGGGATCCGCATGGCATCAGCCATCTCCGCCTTAGTCACAGAGACAAAATCAGGGTCTTTGGACAAGGCGACAAGACCTCCCCTTTCAAGAGCCTGAGGGGAAAAGAAACAAATGTTATTTTTACATGGTGAGGCATACTAAAATAATACAGATTTAATTTTTTTCCAAACGTTAGTATTTTATTTTTGTAAATTCTAAGTGTCAATAAAATTATGACCCTTTTAGGGGACACCTGTAGAAATAATTAATATGCAGCTTAGGAACTGTATCCCATTACTTAACCAACTATTTTTATTATTTGAGTGTAAATTAAAATTTGACATCTGCAAAAGGTTTGATGTGGTTAAAATTATTGCTCAACATCACACTTAACAAATCATTCGCATAGTGAAGCATGGCAGTGGCACCATCATGCTAAGGGTATTCTTGACGGAAAAAAAGGACAAAGTTACAAGTTAATTCCAGGGGAAAATAGGGAAAGGGGTTCACCTTCCTGCACAACATGAGCTTTCCTATCATGATTTGCTGTAACAGATATAATTTTGTGATATCAGAATAAATTTCCATCACATAGAAATTAGTAACTGGAAATGACGTAACAAGATACTCTGCAAATCACTATTACTTTTCAAACACAGAACATCTTTAATTTCTCAAATACTTTTAATGTCTCAAATCAGTATTTCTGTATTTGAGAA
Organism: Cyprinodon tularosa; assembly: GCF_016077235.1. Classification (NCBI taxonomy): domain Eukaryota; kingdom Metazoa; phylum Chordata; class Actinopteri; order Cyprinodontiformes; family Cyprinodontidae; genus Cyprinodon; species Cyprinodon tularosa. Next base: position 3,062,559 of record NW_024038678.1, read on the forward strand.
ATTAAATACATATTTCTCAAATATGTATTTAATTTCTCAAATACATAAATACTGTTTTCCTGCTATAAGCCGTTTTTACATAAAGATTATACAAACTTCTCCGTAATTAGATGTGCAAAAAACTGTTAATCTACCATCCCTGCTGTTTTTCAGACCTGTCAGTATCAATGCCATTAGTTCCTAAACACAATAAAACAAAACAGCTGCTGTCAACTTCTTGTTTTTGTTCTTTTTCTTCTTTTAATTAGAAAAAGAACATAATGGCCTAAGACATAGAATCATAACAGGTGCTGACCTTTTTGTGTGAGGTCAAGTTAGGTTTCCCTCTTACCTCTTGGACGAGCTGATCAGCTGCAGACTTTGAGTTCCTGCTCTGATTGCCGCCATAGTCAGGCTCATAAGGATACTGCATAAGACATGTTATCAAGTATGAGCTGTCACACTCTGTTCACCATCATCCATATTAGATATCATGTCTAGTTTAGGAAAATATACCTGTGTTTCATTTGTTCTTACTGTAAAGTTCCTGGAGTGCCTTAGGTCTGGTAAATAAAACAGGAAAAAAGTACAATTTTAAAATGTATTCTTTAGTTAGATTTCATAAAGATAAGATAAAATCTCTTATCACTTATATGTTGTATAAGTGATAAGTTTTTTTTAAGAACTCAGTAAACTATTCAGACCAATCAAAAAAAAAAAAGAAAAATTATTTGATAAGGAACATGTAAAGAAACTGAGTTGGTTTAAATCCATTGCAGTAAAGTGTTTGCCAAAGTCTTTCTACCTGCAATGACTTTCACTGGAGTATTATGTGTCAAACCAATACAAAGAAAAATGGGAAACCTGAAGATTGATGACTGAATTCTACACTTCTGACTAAAACCAATAGGGAAGAAATTCAGCTGAACAAGCAGCAAAGGAACAACACAAAAATATACAAAGAAAAGACTAAATTTACAGTGAATGAAGATACTACTATATGTTAAGAAAAATAACTTAATCACTAAATAAGTGGGCAATTGAGAGGGGTGATTTTAAGGCAAGTGCAAAATGTCTTTTTATATATATATTTGTATAAAAACACAGACTATCAGAATGAGTAAAAAAAGACTATAAAAACAGCAAAGATTCAAATATGCATTGAGCTTGTTTGGAGCTTGGATGGTTATAAAGCTAATGGTCCGAGAAATTAAGATCTCTGTTTACATTTCTTTGTGCTCCAAGGCTACATTAATCTGTCACTGAAGGAGTTGGTCAGCTCTGCAGCAGCTTCATGCATGAACATGGAGGCATTGTGCAAGAGTCATATGGTTTCTCCTCCAGTTTTTCTGTCTCCCAACGTCTGCACTGTGTCAAGGAGCATCCTAGCACAGAGCTGCCCCTAAATTAACCACTTTCTTGCAGCTGTGGATAAGATGCTTCTCAACAAACTCAACACCATAAAAGATGGTCAATGTCAGAACAGCATTAGAAAAGGGTTGGCAGGAATGCATGTCCTGGTTCCATCATGTTCTCCCACCTTACAAATATATAATATTTTGCTTTGGCTTATGGCATAAAATCTTGATAAAATACAGTTATATGTGAGGATATGTTGCTACAAAAAATAAAAAATAAAAAAATAAAAACATTGTGTGCAAGTAGAGATATGTCACAGTGTCATACCTAGATCCTCATCCCCAGGGGGATTATAGAACTCCTCTGGACTTGCTTCTCTCTCAAAGAAAAATCTGATTGCGGCAAACATAACAGGTCAGACACACGACCAGCTTGTGTCACTCACATCCAACAGGAGTGTGTATGAATACTTACTCTGCGAAGGCATTGTTATTAGTGTTGCTTTTTGGTGCAGTTGTAGGGAAAAAGTCTGCACTGGCCACCAAGGCAGAGGAGTTGGGGGGAGACTCAGACTCAGAGAACTGAAGGGGCCGCTGGTGCGTCATCTGCGAGTTCTGAGCGTCACCATCTTCGGCAGGGAAGGACTCTCCTTGGTTACCAAACAGACCATGTGATCGCTGGAGATACCAACCAAAAGCAGGCAAACCTTTATTTATTGATTCATTATTGATGAAATAAATAACTTCTGATGATTTACGGAATGTGAAGATCAAGAAAATGAAATCCTAACTTGTCTCAAATGCAGTCATGAAATATAGATTAGAAAAAACAAACAGGTTTATATGTTAACAATCAGTGTATAAATTAGTTTCCTACCTGATAAATGGTTTCTTCTGCAGCCTCGCCCATAGCTCCATCCATTTCTTCCTCATTCTGTAAGTCTCCTGAAATTGCCCTGTGCATCTCTGGAGCTGCCTCTTCCTCTATGCTCCTCAAACCCGCCTAAAAGAAAATGGAAGATGACATGAAGATCCCTCATATTCTTAAAGATGGAAAGCTAAGAGATATCTAAATACAACTAGAACCTGAATCTCAGGACCCGAGGCGCTCTTCTTAGTGGGACGGTAGCCATAATACTCCTCCTGACGCTTCATGAACTTTCGGAAATGGTCTTGGAGCAGAAAGGTTGCATAGAATTTTCCCACAGTCACCTCGTCATCTGTAAGTCACAGGTCTGTGTGAGAAGTTTTGGTTTGGTGAGTCAAGAGAAAACTGTCTCAGGTCACAGACTGACCTCCAATAGGAGGGATGACCTGGTCCAACAGTTTCATGCTAGTGCGTTTCCAAATTTGCTTTATGATTGCTCTAAGCTCCTCGTTGGCCTGCTCAAAGTTTCCTGTAAGAAAAATCACAGTAATGTAAATTTTGAATGAGTGACTTTATTTTTATGATTTTTTGTATGTGCTTCACCTTCTGTTTTGATTTTAAGTGCAGTCCTGACCAATGCGAACAGGGTGGCATTGAAAGTGACAGTACCGTCACTGTTGAGAGGCATGTTCATCCCAACCAAACGCTAAAGAAAAAAAGACAAATTATTATTCTTTTTATATGTTTACAAAAATTTCTCTAAATAAATTACATTTTATTTTGGGCATTAAATTTTGCATTTAAACTGTTGGTTTTCCAAAGTAGATTTTTCAAGATTTGGTTCAAAGGTTCTATTTCAAGGCTCCAGGGTGGCGCAGTTCGGAGCACGGCAGTAAGAAGGTCCAGGGTTTGATTTTAATAAATAGAGTTTGCAAGTTCTTCTTGTGCATGATGATGATGTTCTCGTTGTGCATGATGATGATGATGATGTTCTGCTTGTGCACAATGATGATGTTCTCCTTGTGCATGATAATGATGATGATGTTCTGCTTGTGCACAATGATGATGTTCTCCTTGTGCATGATAATGATGATGATGTTCTGCTTGTGCACGATGATGATGTTTTCCTTGTGCATGATGATGATGATGTTCTCCTTGTGGATGATGATGATGATCTCCTTGTGCACGATGATGATGATGTTCTCCTTGTGCATGATGACGATGAAGTTCTTCTTGTGCTTGATCATGATGATGTTCTCCTTGTGCATGATGATGATGTTCTCCTTGAGCATGATAATGATGATATTCTCCTTGTGCACGATGATGATGATGTTCTCCTTGTGCATGATGATGATGATGTTCCCCTTGTGCATGATGATGATGATGTTCTCCTTGTGCATGATGATGATGATCTCCTTGTGCACAATGATGATGATGTTCTTCTTGTGCATGATGATGATGATGTTCACCTTGTGCATGATGATGATGATGTTCTTCTTGTGCATGATGATGCTGATGTTCTCCTTGTGCATGATGATAATGGTGTTCTTCTTGTGCTTGATCATGATGATGTTCTCCTTGTGCATGATGATGATGTTCTCCTTGTGCATGATAATGATGATATTCTCCTTGTGCACGATGATGATGATGTTCTCCTTGTGCATGATGATGATGATGTTCTGCTTGTGAACGATGATGATGTTCTCCTTATGCATGATGATGATGATGTTCTCCTTGTGCACAATGATGATGATGTTCTCCTTGTGCATGATGATGATGTTCTGCTTGTGCACGATGATGATGTTCTCCTTGTTCATGATGATGACGATGTTCTCCTTGTGCATGATGATGATGATGTTCTGCTTGTGCATGATGATGATATCCTCCTTGTGCATGATGATGATGTTCTCCTTGTGCATAATGACGATGAAGTTCTTCTTGTGCATAATGATGATGATGTTCTCCTTGTGCATGATGATGATGTTCTCATGTGCATGACAATGATGATGTTCTTCTTGTGCATTAGGGCGATGATGTTCTCCTTGTGCATGATGATGATGATGTTTTCCTTGTGCATGATGATGTTCTTCTTGTGCATGATGATGATGATGTTCTCCTTGTGCACGATGATGATGTTCTCCTTGTGCATGATGATTTTGTTCTTGTGCATGATGATGATGATGTTCTCCTTGTGCATGATGATGATGATGTTCTCCTTGTGCATGATACACCTCATACTTTATCTTTCTCCTTGTGCACGATGATGATGATGATGATGTTCTCCTTGTGCATGATGATGATTTTGTTCTTGTGCATGAGGACGATGATGTCCTTCTTGTGCATGATGATGATGATGTTCTCCTTGTGCATGATGATGTTCTCCTTGTGCATGATGATGATGTTCTTTTTGTGTATGATGATGATGTTCTTCTTGTGCATGATGATGATGATGTTCTCCTTGTGCATGATGAAGATGATGATGATGTTCTATTTCATCCCTACTGACCGCCAGAGGCGGTGCTTCAAGCACTGAATGATCATTCTTGCGCATGCGCAGGTCGAGTATTAATGACAACAAAGTCAGCTGTGACCTGCCGGGGACCCACGTGACTCTATATAGTCACGTGGCACCCGGCAATCAATCCCTTTTGTTCTTCTCGCGCGCAGGTGTGTTGAGTACAGGAGTGTGGTCGTGTGAAGCTGGTTGCTTCTGTGTATACCACTAGTTTCCTGGCTGCTTGTTGCTGGTAGCCCCGTGACCGGGTTTGGTCGGAGCTGCGGGTAAGTCTCGCCCTCCAGGGGCTGCACAAGCTGCTTTCACCTTACCAGATCTGCGGTGACTGGTAAGTTTTCGTTCTTTTCTCAGCAGTAGTTTACTGTTCACTTTGATTTGCCACGTTAATTTTGTGGCTCTTTTTGACTCACGGTAGCGTTTCTGCTCGCGCTGAGTTGTTTTCAGTTTGTTTGCCTAAGCCCACCAGTAGCGTTTCTGCTCGCTTTGGGTTCTTCTATAGTTTGTTTATCTACACTCACCAGTGGCGTTTCTGCTCGCGCTGAGTTGTTTTCAGTTTGTTTACCTAAGCCCACCAGTAGCGTTTCTGCTCGCGTTGGGTTCTTCTATAGTTTGTTTGCCTAAACTCACCAGTGGCGTCTCTGCTCGTGCTGAGTTCATCTTTAGTTAATAATCGATTTGCTAGTGGCGTTTCTGCTCACGCTGAGTTTGGAATCTCTGCGGGGGTTTTCCTACAACGAGTCGCCAGTAGCGTTTCCTGCTCGTGTTGACTTGTCCTTGGTAGCAGGCTGATCACGCCTTTCAGCAGTATGCTGGATAATTTATGTTGCTCGACCTGTCTGGCTCCACTTCAGCCGGATGACGGGCATGACTTGTGTCCCTCCTGCCTCGGTGTGGAACATCTCCGGGAGGCGCTGTCAGATGACGCTTGCCCCAACTGTCGCGTCATGCCCCGGTCGGTCAGACTGGATCGGTTGGCTGCACTGGAGCAGCCTACCGACTGGGCGAGCGCTTCGCCGCGTGCTCGTTTGCCGATGGAGAAAGCGGTGTGCAAACGGTCTACTGTGGCTGCACCTTCGGTACCGACAAAGCGTGCTAGACGGACCGATGCAGGGAGGTTGTCCACCAGAGTGGATCATCTCACTACTGAGCTGGCCCAAATGAAAGCCCTCCTCCAGTCCTTTCAGACTGCTGGTGATCGCGGCACGGCTCTCCCTACCGAGCAGGATGAAACGTCAGTCAATGACGACGATGCTGTTTCTGTGGCGGCCTCTGGCACCCATTTCTGTGAGGACCTTCCGGAGCTGGGCTCCGGGGCCTCTGGGTCGGACTCCATTGCCTCCCAGGAGGATACGGGGGAGTCTGTGACATCCGCTATTCGAACGGCTCTTGCCCGTTTACAGATTAGTGTTCCTCAGGCCCAGCCTGCGGCTTCCAGCGCCTTCTTTAGGCGCAGTAGGTCAGAGACTGCCTTTGTGGTTCCTCCCTCGGCGGAGTATGTGCGGGAACTGCATGCTTGCTGGTCAGACACCAAGGCGTTTTCACGTCTGACGACGGATGGCAGGGTCCTGGCAGCTATGCAGGAGGCACCCAAGGTTGGCTTGGGGCAGATGCCAGCGGTGGAACCGGGCATTGCCTCTCTTATAATCCCGCCTGATGAGGCCTTGCGGCCCAATGCCCGTTGTCCGCGTCCTCAGTGCCGTATTACCGACGACCTTCTCTGTAAGGCCTATGACTCTGGGGCCCGCATGGGCCGGATTGGGAACTCTCTCTCCCATCTTATGCTGGCCCTGTCTTCCTCCTTGGAATCTGTTCCGCTGGATCATGCCACGCAAGGCCTGGTTGATGCATCTCTGCAGGCCTTTGCTCTTATGACGAGGGACCTTGGACGCACACTCTCCACACTGGTTCATGCTCGCCGCCAGGTCTGGTTGGCGCAGTCACCACTAACTGAGCCTTGTAGGAGGACCCTCCGGGCCCTGCCTGTGGTCCCGGGGGAGCTTTTTGGTTCAGCGGCACTGGACGCCTTGGACCGTACGGCTCAGGCCTCTAGAACGAGGCAACAGCTGGCGGGGCTTCACAGACGTGATCGCCAGCCAGTAAGCACCTGGGCAGCTGCGGGTCCTTCACGGAGGTCCTTAGTGCCTTCTCCTTCTCCCACTGAGCCCCAGGGTCTGTTACCAGGTCAGAGATCGGTCCGGGGACCTGCTCTAGATCGGAGGAACAGAGCTCGAGACCAGGCTGGGACGAGGTCCTTTCATCCCTTTCGAGCCGCGCAGTCTGGCCGGCGTCCTCCCGGGCCTTCGAAGGGCCGGGGGACCCGCAGATGATGCCTTAGGGCCGGCGGTCGGTTATTTTTCCCCGGGACAGCTCAGCTTCTGGGCTGCCTACACCCCGGACTTGTGGGTGTTGTCCACCCTGTCCCGGGGGTACCGTCTTCAATTCCGCCGCCGGCCACCTATCCCTGGCCGGGTCAGGATGACTGTGATCCACGACCCAGTGAAGGCACAGGCACTGAACCAAGAAATCTGCACCTTGCTGGCCAAGGGTGCTGTAGTGCCTGTGGACCCCCTGCTGGATCCAGGGGGCTTTTATTCCACGTATTTTCTGGTTCCGAAGAAGACCGGGGGCCTGCGTCCAGTCTTGGACCTCAGAGGCCTGAATGTGTTCTTGAAGGCCATGCCCTTTCATATGCTGACCACCAGGGAAGTGTTGCAGGCGATTTCCCCGGGCGATTGGTTCACTTCCATAGATCTCAGGGATGCTTATTTTCACGTTCCGATCGCTCCGCCCCATTGGCGGTTTCTTCGTTTTGCTTTTCAAGGGAGGCATTTCCAGTTCAGGGTCCTCCCGTTCGGACTTTCACTGTCCCCCAGGGTGTTCACCCGATGTGTTGCAGCGGCCCTCTCTCCTCTGCAGGCACAGGGATTGAGGATCCTCCCATATCTGGACGACTGGCTCATTTGTGCCGCGACGTGGGACCAGGCGGTTCGAGATACTCGGTTAGTGCTCCGTCATGTGGGATGCTTGGGCTTGCAGGTGAACATGGAGAAAAGCAGTCTGACCCCCTCACAGGATACTGTCTTCCTGGGCATTGCCATGGATTCCATCTCAATGACTGCTTGCCCGTCACCCCAGCGGGTGGACAGTATATTGAGCGTGCTCCCGGAATTCAGGCGCGGCATGGCGCTGCCTCTTGTGCGGTATCTTCGACTCTTGGGCATGCTTACAGCTGCGTCCGCCGTAGTGCCCTTGGGGCTGCTGTCATTGCGGCCCCTCCAGATGTGGTTGAACAGCTTGAATCTGGATCCCACACGGAACACTCATCGTCTCCGAAGACTTCGGGTGGGGCCTCAGTGTCTTCAGTCTCTGTCCCGATGGAGGGTGAGGTTGTTTATGACCACAGGGGTCCCGCTCGGTTCCCTCCCGTGTCGTCGGGAAGTTGTGTTTACAGATGCATCCTCCACGGGCTGGGGTGCAACCTGGCGGGGTCAAATGGCACAGGGGACATGGTCCCAGCGGCAGGGCAGGGAACACATCAATGTCCTGGAGTTACAGGCTGTGCTTCTGGCTCTTCAGAGCTTTCTTCCAGGCTTGCGGGGGGAAGCACGTGCTGGTGAGGTCAGACAACACCACAGTGGTCTTTCACATCAACCACCAGGGGGGAACGAGGTCAAGGAAACTGTTGTGCTTGACTCGACGGCTTCTGACCTGGGCAGCTCCACGCATAGCCAGCCTCAGAGCAGCCTACATCCCAGGGCCGGAGAACGTGCCAGCAGATTTTCTATCCCGTCAGAAGCCGCTTCCAGGGGAGTGGAAGCTTCACCAAGAGGTGGTGGAGTGCATCTGGAAGGTCTTTGGCAGGGCGGACGTGGACCTCTTTGCCTCAAGGGACGCATTTCACTGTCCCCTTTGGTTCTCGTTGGACAACAGCAGCCCTCTGGGCCACGATGCTCTGGCACACGACTGGCCCAGGACCCTCCTTTATGCCTTTCCGCCATTCAGCCTACTTTTTCAGACTCTCCTCAGGGTACGTCAGGAGGGGCACAGGGTCCTGCTGGTGGCCCCCTACTGGCCAGCGAGGACTTGGTTTCCTCTACTGTGCGAGCTCAGCTCCGGCTCGCCAATGCGTCTCCCCTCCAGGAGAGACCTTCTTTCCCAGATGGGGGGTCAGATCTTGCACCCCGAACCGGACCGGCTCCAGCTCTGGATTTGGCCCCTGCAAGGCCGGGGTCCACCTTCTCAAGATACACTGGGTCCATAGGGCATACAATGGCTAATGCATGGGCGCCGTCCACGCGAGCTGTCTATGCTAACAAGTGGACGGTCTTTGCGACCTGGTGCCGTGATAGAGGGCAGGACCCGGTGCAGTGCTCAGTTTCTGACATACTGACCTTCCTGCAGGCATTGCTGGATCAAGGACGGTCCCCATCTACCTTAAAGGTGTATGTGGCTGCCATTTCCTGTTGGCATGTTGGGCTGAATGGTTGTTCTGTGGGCCGAGACAAGGATGTTGTACTGTTTTTAAGAGGTGCTCGGCGTTTGCACCCACCCAACCGCCCTGTGGCACCGGCGTGGGACCTTTCTCTTGTGCTTGAGGCTCTTCGGTCCCTCCCATTCGAGCCCCTGGCGTCGGCGGACCTCAAATGGCTCTCACTGAAGACTGCGTTCCTTTTAGCTATGGTTTCCGCAAAACGTGTGGGGAGTTACAGGCTCTCTCGATAGCCGAACCCTGCTGCCGGTGGAATCCTGATGGCTCAGGCGTTACACTGTGGGCTGACGTAGCATTTATTCCTAAGGTATCACTGCCAGCAGGCAGCACCCAGCCTCTCCATCTTGCCCGGTTTGACTCCGGAAGTCCCTCTGAACCACTGTGTCCTGTCCGTGCCCTTGAGACATACATCAATGCCACGGCATCCTTCCGAAAGACAAATAGCCTTTTTGTTTGCTACGCTGGCTCACGGAAGGGTCAGGCACTTTCTAAGCAGCGACTTGCACACTGGGTTGTGGATTTGATCTCCAAGGCTTATGCCTTGCAGGACCGGCCACTGCCGGCGGGAGTGAAATGCCACTCTACAAGGGGCATGTCGACATCGTTTGCTGCTATGACTGGGGTGCCATTGGATGTTATATGCCGTGCGGCCTCCTGGAAGTCACCTAGTACCTTTACTCGGTTTCTACAGGGTGAATGTGGCTGCGCCCCATCCGCTTCAGGGAATCCTCGAGCAGCATGCCTCTACATCACATTAGGTGGGTGGTGTAGTCGTTCCTTGAATGTTGCTGATTCCTCGTGACCTTGTTGATATGAGTCATCCAGTGCTTGAAGCACCGCCTCTGGCGGTCAGTAGGGATGAAATAGAACGAAAGTTACTACCGTAACTACGGTTCTATGAATCCCGGATGACCGCCAGAGTGCTTGGTCCCTCGGAATCTCTGCTTTCGCGAGAAGATTGAGGGATTGATTGCCGGGTGCCACGTGACTATATAGAGTCACGTGGGTCCCCGGCAGGTCACAGCTGACTTTGTTGTCATTAATACTCGACCTGCGCATGCGCAAGAATGATCATTCAGTGCTTGAAGCACCGCCTCTGGCGGTCATCCGGGATTCATAGAACCGTAGTTACGGTAGTAACTTTCGTTTTCCTTGTGCATGATGATGATGATGTTCTCCTTGTTCATGAGGACGATGATGCCCGTCTTGTGCATGATGATGATGATGTTCTCCTTGTGCATGATGATGATGTTCTCATGTGCATGACGATGATGATGTTCTTCTTGTGCATGAGGGCGATGATGTTCTTCTTGTGCATGATGATGATGATGTTCTCCTTGTGCATGATGATAATGGTGATGATGTTCTTCTTGTGCATGATGATGATGATGATGTTCTCTTTGTGCATGATGATGATGTTCTTTTTGTGCAGGATGATGATGATGTTCTCCTTGTTCATGATGACGTTCTCCTTGTGCATGATGATGATGTTCTCCTTGTGCATGATGATGATGATGATAATGTTTTCCTTGTGCATGATGATGATTATGTTCTCCTTGTGCATGATGATGATGATGTTCTCCTTGTGCATGATACACCTCATACTTTATCTTTCTCCCACAGTCCAAAAATATGACTGTTAGGTTAATTTGTGAGTTTGTCTCTATGATAGACTGGTGACCAGTCCAGGGTGTACCCTGCTTTCTTGCCCATAGACTGCTGGAGATAGGCCCCAGCCCCCTAATGAACAAGCGGTAGGGGATAGATGGATGGAGATTCTATTTTACATAAAAGTCATGTTAACAGTTGCAAGAGAGAGTTAGGGAGAAAGGTTTTATAACATAGATTTATAACATAGATAACATAGTCTTTTATATAACAAAGACTATGTTATCTCAAGGCTATTCCAACTGCATGATATTAACTGTGTGGGGGTTTCCACAAACTTCCCAATGAATGTTAAGTTGTCTAAATTGTTAAATTAACCTCAGGAGACTCCTGGCAAAGTGTACCTTGCAAGCAGCACGATGAGGACAGAACTTGCCAAAGCCCAGTGGAGGCTGGATCCGGCGCAGCAGCGTCACCACATCCAGGTGCTTAATTCTCCCCCTGCGAATAAGAGACATTTCATTTCTTGTTTCTTCTTTTTAGTAACTGTATATAATATGCCAAGTTTCAAATGTTATTTAGACCCACGTGGCTTCAGGATCATATTCTGCCCAGATTTTCTTGAACTCATCCAGGTGGTGGGGACCAAGGAGAGACCAATCACGGGTCAGATAGTCAAAGTTGTCCATGATGACAGCGACAAACAGGTTGAGGATCTGGATTCGGATGGAGACAAGATAACTACTTCTACCCCAAATTCATTTTTCATTCCTTATGCAATGTGAGGAGTGCTGAACATAAACCTGCTTCTGACCAGAAAGGCACAAAGACAGTAGAAGCTGAGGAAGTAGAAGACAGCAAAGTTGGACCCACAGGTATTCTCCTCTCCAGGCAGGAAGTCAGACTTGGGGTCACACTTCTTCCCGTACATTGAAGCCATCATGACCTCCTGCCAAGCCTCTCCAGTAGCACATCTGAATACATAAACACTCTTTGAACAATGAGACTAATAATCGTATTAAAAACATCTCTGGGTCCCACATTTCAGAGGAGTTACCCACCGGAATAGCATCAGCACAGCCTGAGGGAATGTCTGGAAGTTGTTGTTGCGGTTAATCTGGGTGCCGTCCACCAAGGCTACCTTTCCAAAGATCTGTAGGTTGTTGCAATGGAATTCTTGAATTAAATTTCAGTTGTATTGACTACCCTGAACCAGACACATGATAACAATTGTCTTTGGAGAAATGAAACTGACGGATGTACCTGCATCCCGATCACAGCATAAATGAAGAAAAGCATCACTATGAGCAGAGCTACATGAGGGAGAGCCTGCAGACAGAAAACAAGGGAGCTCATAAACACTGCATTAATGGACGTTTAATAATAATGATAAAAATAACTTGAAGAGAACAATGAAAACCTGGAAAGACTTGATGAAGGTCCATAGCAAGTTACGGATGCCCTCTGAACGATTCAGCAGTTTGACTAGACGCATAACACGGAAGAGTCGGAAGAAGGTGATGGAAACGGAGGCGTTTTCAGCTGACTGTGGACAAAAGAGGCCAGATGCTTCAAAAGACGCAAACCACAACAACACGACTGTTTATCAATAAGAATATTGAGACCTACTGCAATTTCTTCCATGGGATCTGTCTCCTGCAGAAAGAGATAGTAGTGTGTAAATTAGTTCTTGTTTACTATAGTGCCTCACAAAGCATTCATAGCCCTTTAATTTTTTTACATTTTGTCTAATTGACATTATAAGTTAAATGTGTTTTTGGGGTTTTGTTATGTATGGAGCTGTAAAAAGGGGCACATGTATATCAAGCTATAGGAAAAGAATACATGGTTTTCAAAATATTTTATTTATTCTGAAAAAGCATTGCAAATGTTTGTATTTAGCCCCCATTCAACTGCAAAACCAAATAAGATAAAGTACCGTGAACAAAGTAAATTTATTACAGATGTGTGTAATTTAATCTCAGTAATATTCTAGATTAGCTTAATCCATCATCCAAAATAGTAAGAATTTAATAAAATAGATGATTATGCTTTAAATATTTTAACAAAGAAGAATTTGCAACGTTTCAGATTTTTTATGTGCAAAATTTAAGCTGTGATTTCAGCAAAAGCTTTTTTTTTTTTTAAAGGAATTCAGGGAGCTGAATACACCAAACCTTTCATCTGTATTCAAAATCCATGTATCATGTTTTGTCCACATTGCAGTGTCTCCCTGCTATGCACTGGTGTACTACAAGACGTCCAAAAATACAAGCAAGTATGTGGCTTTAAAAAGAGGCATCGAGTAATTCAAGGCGCATTAATATATTTGTGAGGCTAAACATTTAAAAGGGAGCCTGACAAGGTTAGTGTATTTAAAAAGGGTCTCAGTGTTATGTATCCAACTTTAATTCAATATTTAGCTTGTAAATCAGACAAAGTGAAGACTTTGAACATATAACCCATGCAAAAGTAATGAATAGTAAACTGGTTATGAGCGCTGAACATGTCAATGCAAATTGAAAAAATAACCACCAGCATTACATATTAGCTTGACTAAGGCATTTCTTACATTTGCACTTTAACATAATGTTATGGCTGCAGTGGGTCTCTGCCTTGTTTTCTCGTAGGTTTCGGGAGGTAGGCCCGCTGCAGGTGTTATGTCTTCCCCTGATTGGTGCTCTGCTGCTTAAAAGCTGCTCTGCATGCAGCAGATGAGCAGGCTTTTTCCTCTTCCTCCTCAGAACCCCATTTAGTTTGGTTTGTATGTTATTGTTTGGTTTTGCTAGGTTTGTTTTGCTTTTGCTTAAAGTTGACATAGAATGCAAAACCAAGTTTACATTGTCATAGATAAATAAGGATAGTTCATCAGGTGAAATGAACGTACAGAGAAGTTCAAACCCCATCGACACCTCCTTCCTCTACAAATCTCAAAATTCTAAACTTCCACAATAAAACGGGTGAATTTAAACGAAGCACCGAGTTGACGTCAACTCTGGGATGTTGCCTTATTTGGTTCTGGCCTGCACTTTTTTCACGCACCGAAATTGACACACAGACCAGCCCAGGTTCACTGGCCAAAGAACATGAATATAGGTAGATGTAAGACACCAGTTTAGCTGTTTAGCCTACAATTGGGTTTACTTCTACAAGTATTAAAAAGCAGGCAGTTTCTCTATTTAAAATGAGCCAGAACCGCGGGTGTAAATGCAGTGTTCCAGGCTGCATGGAAAAAGGGGAAATTTCAGTCTTCCCAAGGATCCGAAGACTCGACAGGCATGGATTATTGTTGTGTCTCAGAAGATCCCTGCAAAGTTTGATGCTCAGCTGTTCATTTGCTCTAAGCAATTTGCCAAAAACAACTTTCAAAATCTTGGACAGTTCACAACAGGATTTGCTAAACTTCTTTTACTGAAACGAGGGGCTGTTCTGACTTTAAGGCCATCATAACCGCAAGCTGAGTATTATTTTGTCGCTAAGATGTTGATAGCAATGCTATCATATCTAGGGTGACCAGATTTGGGTTTTTGAAAAGGAGGACACTTTTTTTTTTTGCTGCTGGGCCTCTGACTGGACCAGACCGAGCCATCAGCTCCGAAGCTGACGGCCTAGTGCCCAGTGTGCTGTGACTATTTGTTGCAGTGTAGTAAACCAAAATCGCCGGATGATTTTGAAATTCACTCCGGACATTTTTTAGGTATGAAAAGTAGGGCATGTCCGAAAGAGAGGACGTCTGGTCACGCTACCTCACTACAATTTTGTTGTTTCAATCAGTGAGTGCTTGTTGCTATGAGCTTCCCTGGAGCTTTGCTCATTGTAAACCAACCAATCAGCGCACAGCTCATCTAAAAATTCATGAGCATACCATAAAATGAAGAAAACATGTGGTTTCATTCTAGGGCTTTTAACCAGGCTTGCATTAGGGCCCATAGAACAGCAAATATGCTATTTTCAGCCCAACCAATGTTACAAACCCTATTCAGAAGCCTTAAGGAGCAGCACCAAATACCCTATATAATTTTTCTACGACCCCTTTAATTCTGGTTAGTTATGGCTTTTGCATTAATCTATTTTGGTTTCTTATTTCAGGTATTATCTATTCAGGTTTTGTTTCTTATAAAACCTGAATAGGTTTCTTATATAATTTGATAAATTAAATTTTAATTTAATCAGAAAATCCTTGTGTGGTCTCCTTTAATTTATTACCCCACCAAACAAGCCTAGTAGACGTAACAATAATCAAACTGAAATGAAGCAGCAACACACAACTCATTAGACTAAAGAGAGAGTGTGAAGGTAAAAGAGTGCATAGTTTAGTTGAGAACATAGCACAGTGCTCACACAGCAAGGCTCATGCAGCGGTGCAGATATTTACAGCACAGCCATGAAGACAGTATAGTCCTCCACTGGAGTCCAGGGCGGCCTGTGGAGGATAGACATATGAGGAATGAGGTGGATGAAGGTCAGAGGGAGGAGTGATGGGGTGGGGGGATTATGGGGACGATGACCAGGAGGAATGGGAGAAATTGAAAAAAAAAAAGGATGATTTGTGGCAAATTTGTGCATTGAGATAGCATAATGTAACAAAGGCGTCAAGTGCAAGAAGAAGATGGTGAAAAACTGACACAATATTTGTGCAACAGAATAATTCCTTCCATTCTTTGCTGGAACTGTGCTCTTTTTAGGTGCTCACAACACAAAATCATTGTCAAGAGTGAAATGAGTGACAGCATAAATGATTGTGCCTTTGTGATGAAAGTGAATCAGTAGTTGCATGACGGTGCTCCAGAAACAGAGAAGCAAAGTGCAAAAGGACTGTGTGAAAAACCTCATTTGAACAAACATAAAATCTCTCGTTCCAAACTCCTGGATAAGAATACCACATTTTGAAACTCCAGGGCACCTTTGCAAAAAGCTCCTGCAGCATCAATAAAAAATACACTCACCGGCCACTTTATTAGGTACACCTGTCCAACTGCTCGTTAACACTTAATTTCTAAGCAGCCAATCACATGGCGGCAACTCAGTGCATTTAGGCATGTAGACATGGTCAAGACAATCTCCTGCAGTTCAAACCTAGCATCAGTATGGGGAAGAAAGGTGATTTGAGTGACTTTGAACATGGCATGATTGTTGGTGCCAGAAGGGCTGGTCTGAGTATTTCAGAAACTGCTGATCTACTGGGATTTTCACGCACAACCATCTCTAGGGTTTACAGAGAATGGTCCGGAAAAGAAAAAACATCCAGTGAGCGGCAGTTCTGTGGGCGGAAATGCCTTGTTGATGCCAGAGGTCAGAGGAGAATGGCCAGACTGGTTGGAGCTGATAGAAGGGCAACAGTGACTCAAATAACCACCCGTTACAACCAAGGTGGGCAGAAGAGCATCTCTAAAAGCACAGTACGTCGAACTTTGAGGCAGATGGGCTACAGCAGCAGAAGACCACACCGGGTGCCAATCCTTTCAGCTAAGAACAGGAAACTGAGGCTACAATTTGCACAAGCTCATGGAAATTGGACAATAGAAGATTGGAAAAACGTTGCCTGGTCTGATGAGTCTCGATTTCTGCTGCGACATTCGGATGGTAGGGTCAGAATTTGGCGTCTACAACATGAAAGCATGGATCCATCCTGCCTTGTATCAACGGTTCAAGCTGGTGGTGGTGGTGTCATGGTGTGGGGAATATTTTCTTGGCACTCTTTGGGCCCCTTGGTACCAATTGAGCATCGTTGCAACGCCACAGCCTACCTGAGTATTGTTGCTGACCATGTCCATCCCTTTATGACCACAATGTACCCAACTTCTGATGGCTACTTTCAGCAGGATAATGCGCCATGTCATAAAGCTGGAATCATCTCAGACTGGTTTCTCGAACATGACAATGAGTTCACTGTACTCAAATGGCCTCCACAGTCACCAGATCTCAATCCAATAGAGCATCTTTGGGATGTGGAGCCGACAAATCTGCGGCAACTGTGTGATGCCATCATGTCAATATGGACCAAACTCCCTGAGGAATGCTTCCAGCACCTTGTTGAATCTATGCCACCAAGAATTGAGGCAGTTCTGAAGGCAAAAGGGGGTCCAACCCGTTACTAGCATGGGGTACCTAATAAAGTGGCAGGTGAGTGTATATATTGTGTGCTTTAAGATTACCATCAAAAGTCGACCAGATGTACTCACATCGATTTCACTGAGGATGACGTCCACAACGCTACCGATGACTATGATGAAGTCAAAGACGTTCCAAGGATCCCCAAAGTAGCCCTGCACAGAGAGACACAGCATTCTGACTCACAAAATCAATATTGGGAAACTCTTAATAGGAGCAAATATTAGAGTACTTACCCTCACTTTGAAGGCCATGAGCTTAAGGATCATCTCCACTGTGAAGAGCACAGTGAAGATCAGGTTCAGGGTGTCTGACAGCTTGGTAACGTAATTTGACTGGTTGCAGTGCTGTTAAGGTGAAAAACAGAATCAACTTATTAAACTGTTAAATTAATTCAACAGATCTGATTTTGTAAGATGTGTGAAACACTTTTGGAAATAATATGATACAACAAAAACACACACGTCAAATTCCCTAAACTGTAGCCAATATGTAAAGCATTTTTATACCATATTCCACATTATAGAAGCTTATTAATGCTGCAAAAAAACATGATTGTGATGATTTTGCTAAATAATAAGATCACGATACTGACTACAATTAACATGTTTTCCTGACTTTAATTTCCTTATTTTCTTGTTCTCTTTTTCTGTAAGCTTTCAGGTATAGTGGAGAATTTTCAAGAATTTGTGAAAAGACCCACCCTCTCCACTTAAAAAAAAAAATGCATATGCACAACCGTGTACCCGCTCCTGATAAGGAACGCCTATTAAACACGTTCAAGAGCCACTAGCCACTTTCTCCTCGTGCACTCTCTGTTTAAAAGTTGGGGTTTGTATCGCTCATACAAGATTACTTTCCAAAAGAAGATTTGCAATTTTTCCACTATGTCATACTCAGAAAAATAACACCCTCCACTAAACCTTTAAGCATTTTAGCCAGTATGTGTGTATACATGTTCATGACATTGCAGGCAGCTTGAGTCCATTTAAACGGACATACATATTATGGGCAGGCAGAATTTGAAATATAGTATTCTACCAAATTTTCTATTCATGCAGTCCATAGCCACTGATAATTCAGTAAATTGTGCAGGTCTAATTGTTATATTTCAGTGAATAAGATTTTTCATGTTCAAGCTCAGGCTAGTTTTCTAGTTTGCAGGGCGATAATTCTGGTACATCAATATGTCTGATGTTAGATCGTTTCTAATCTTCATAATGATTGGTTGTGGTTTCAGCCTCATTGCTTTTACTTACCTGCATCCCCAGACACAATGTGTTCAGCATAATTAGGAAGAACATCAGGTACTCAAAGTAGCAGGAGGTTACGATGTACCAAACTCTGTACTGGTATGGGTTTTTGGGGATGTAGCACCTGAGAGGACGAGCCTTCAGGGCGTACTGCACACACTGACGCTGAGGAGGGATAAAACAGACAGGAAATGTGTGTTAGGAATAAAATAATCAGTCAGTTATTTGAAAGCTACAGGTTGCAACCAAAAAAATACAGACACTAAATGATGCATAACTTTGAGAAATAAGAATCTGAAATCTTAGTGCAACTGGTATTCAGTCCCCTTCAGCCCTGATAAATTCCAGTCTACTAGATTGCCCTCAGAGAACAACCAACTAGGAACCAGTTTACCTTTTAACATAATATTACCTTATATGGAACAGAGAAGTGCCACTGTTGAAAGAAAACTAACAGAAATCCTGTATAAAGTATGCCAAAAAGAAGAATAAAAAGAATCTTGAATACGGTAATTGATTATTGAAATAATCATCAACTAATTGAGTAATCGATTAATCGTTAACTGGAGTATAGAGACTTTAAAATATGCCTTTAGCTGACAGAGAAACCCAATTAGTAATTGTTAAAAAAATGTGTACATATTTTGCATTTAAGATAAAAACCTTTTTTGTCCATCAATATGCTCTATCCAGAACTCCTCAAGTAGAAGCATTTTAGTTTCACCTGGTTTAATTCTGTAAAAAAAAACTTCTTTAAGGAACCTTTGGGTATCCGATTATCGATCGATTAATTAAAAAAATAATCGACAGATTATTTGATTTTAAATAATCTTTGTTGCAGCCCTAAAATAATGCTTAAAAACAGTCAACAGGATAAAACATAGTTGCAGTATCAAAGTCTGGGAATTCTTTCCCTCTGTAGGGAAAGGTGACAAGGTCAGAGTTGATTTGATGTTAGGTGGGATGTTAGAAGCTGAAAAGGACTAGAAACTCATGTGAATCTTCAGCAAAAAAAAGGCCTAAACATATCAAATATTTCAACTATAAAAATGTGGATCTATTTGAACGTTCCAGTCAAAGTCCAGACCTAAATCCAATCATGAATCTGTAGCAGGGCTATTTGTTCATCAGGGGACTGCACACCACAATATTCATATTATCGTTTGTAAAACGGTTTTCAAAGAAGGCTCTTTTTCTTTCAACTCATATGCACATCTCACTGATACTCTTTAAAATAACATTCCAGTCAAATACACCGAAGTTTGAGGTTTCTACCCGCCAGGTTTGACAGTGTCCATACTTTTAAAAGGCAGTGTATACTGTCTTTTTTTATTCTAAATGAAAAAACCCCAAAACAAAACATTTCTTAGCTTCATCCTAACAAACCTGATTCTTGTCCAGCTCACAGTTCTTATACTCCTGTTCACCCTGCTCCTGGAAGGTGACTATGACAAAACCCACAAAAATATTCATCATGAAGAAAGCGATGAGAATGATATAGATTATGAAGAAGATGGACACGTCCACACGGTTGTTATAGACTGGACCCAAGTCTTCTTCTGCTGAATCTATGGCTCTGTACAGGAGTCTAGAAGCAGAGAAAAAGAATAGGAGAAAGATAAAAGATGGAGGCTCTAGGCAACATAATTACTTTAAAATCCCTCAATTTAACTTCCTAAAATGGAAATCAGACAATTGCACAACTTATCAAATAAGAATATATACTGAGCTCACTTTGGCCATCCCTCGAATGTTGATACAGTGAAAAGAGCCAGCATCCCGTTGAGCACGTTGTCAAAATTAAAGTCACTGTTGATCCACTCTCTTTTAGCTAGAACAGTGTCCTGTAGTGAGTTTTCCACGTGCTTTAAGTAGTATCCCCTAAAAACATGAAAAGAGAGTCATGACTCCATGTTAACATTATAGGTCTGATAAACATTGTAGTTCTGTGTTGTCTGCCTTACCGGCATTCCTCCGCCGTCACTTTGGTTGAGTCTGTGCAGCTGTAGAATTTACCCTGGCAAAGAAGAGTAGTGACTAAATGAATCCACAAGCAGATAGGCTTCCATGCCATGGATCAGTTTAGAAATCTGACCTTCGCTGAGGCCTTTCAAGTAAGCACTATTTTAAAATAAACTACCTTGAAGAGTTGCACTCCGATGCAGGCAAACATGAAATTCAGCAGCATGGTGACCAGAACAATGTTGCCAATTGTTTTGATGGCCACAAACACACACTGGACCACATGCTGTAAAAAAGGGGGAAAAAAAGCAAAAAATACAGAGATTAGGTAAAAATATAAATGTAATTTTAAACCAATTATCAAAACTTAAAGGGAAAATGTTAGATTTTTCCTTTAGAAATGCAGTAGCATAAAATGCTTTAAAATCAGCATTTATAGAGATTTCAAAATGAATAAAACTAAAAGAAAATTATAAATCAAAATAAAAATCGAGTAAATGTTTATTATGAATAAAACCTAGTTGATAGGTCAGCATTAGTACCCCTTCCTATGACTCAGTACCCATGAAGTACCCCTCAGGTTGGTGACCCCTGTTTTATCCTCTTTATCAAACCAATAAAAAACTTTCTCCAAAATTTTTTTTCCTGCATGTTTACACACACTAACTAGAAGCATCTCCATTATGCCGTCTCTCAGTAGAAAGATTGATTGCAAATCAAAATTGTGCTTTCAACCATCACATTAACAACATTTTGTAAAAAGATGACATCAGAAAAAAAAAAAAACTGCAGCGGGACCTTTATGGTTATATCATCATACCAATAAATCATACGGCCCTGTAGCTTGTTACTTTTTAGCCGCTTTGATTTGTTACTACTAAGTTTTGGCAAACAGCCGTTTAGATACTTGTACTTAATATTCTGGTAGCACATTTTTGGGGAAAAACTAAATTTTGACTATGTTCTTTCTGTCGTTCAAGTCCTCTAAATCTGATCTCATTAAAGCTGAGAAAATTCTTAAATTACTAATAAAAGCGCCTGATTTGATTTAAAGTTGTAACAGATTTGTACCAAGAAGAGGAAGAAGAAGAAAATTACACAGAAATGCATGAATATAATTGCAGGTTTACTGTGAGATAGTGCCGACAAGTTTTATGTAATGTTGGTACTTTATTTACCTTTAAGCCTTTTGCCCTGTTGATGGCTCTGAGAGGCCTCAATACCCTCAACACCCTGAGAATCTTCACCACAGAGATGGCACTGGATCTGCAAACAACACCCGAAAACAGTTTCAATCCGTGTGTTTTAGTATTTTAAATTGCTGTCAGTATTTGTCAAATAATATGCTACACATGTTAAGAGTGAAAACAGCAGCTTTCTCTTCTTGACTGATTATTAAATGTTAACTCACTCCATTCCCATGGACAGCAGAGACACCGTGACCACAATCAGATCCAGGATGTTGAAAGAGTTACGACAGAAAGAACCTTCATGCATGAACGCTCCATACACAGTCATCTGCCACAAAAAAACAACAACAATGAACTTATATGCAGGATCAAATCAGCAAGTGTTAAAGCTTTAAAAAACATATTGAGCATTTTTATTGTTGTTGATTTAGTTAAATACAACTTTTTGTAATCAAGTTTTTTTGTCATTCTATCAGCAGAAATGTTGACCTTTGCATTATTTGACATTGCATCTGAATTTTAAAACATTATTGTGAGCTTAATCTTTATTATTGTAATACCTCACTATGAACTGTTTTTTGTTTTGCCTTAATGATTGTACAACAAATTAAATGTTAGCTCTACCTTCAACACGATCTCAATAGTGAACACAGTTGTGAAGACAATGTCAGCATAGGCCAAAATCTGAAAAAAGCACACAAGACAAAAACAAAAGCTGTTATATTGTCACCTCCATCATACCTACAACCAATTTCCAACATGTTTTATTAGAGCTGAATGTCACCTGGTTTCTATAAGATTTTGGATCGATGGGGTCTTCAGCTGCCAGTGAGATGGATGACAGAAGGATGAAGAGGAGGATGAGGTTGGTGAAGGACGAAGCATTGATGATCTTGTAGCACAGCTTACGGAACCTGGAAACCAAATAGGAAATTGTATACATCCATAGAAAGATACCTAAAAGTGATTTTAATGAGAATACCACGTGTCTTTTACTTAATAAGGTGCAGGTTTGCATACATACTTGTTTTGAGGGCCAAATATGAAAAAGGAGCTGGCTTCTGGCAAAGGAACAGCTTCTTCCTTGAGCTGCAGATCAGCCATCGGTCGGGGTCGAGGACTAATTGGGATTTCAGGTTCTTCCTCCTCGTCATCACCTACAAAAAATGTATGTTATAGTTCACTGACAAAAAATAAAAATTTCTAAATCTTCTGATAACACAATATTAACCACATCCTTATCCAATCTCAAATCAGGATCCTAATAACACATAATGAAATGATTTGCATGATTAGTTTTTAACTAAAGTCTCACTAAAGGAGATTTATAAGTTTATTCATTGGTTCCAGCAGCTTATATAGAGTAAAAAGGCCAGACTTAAAGCAAGTACACGAAAGCATAAAAAGTTGTAATGTCCTGGAATATGTTTCCTTTAGATATAAAAATATCTGCACAATATAGAGCTAAAGAAAGACAACACAGTAGTTGACTTGGATTATTGCACATGCACTGTCGAAATGTACTGACCATATAAATAAGAAAAAATTAAAGTAAAATTATTGACTTGGATATACAGCCATTCAGCAAAACACCTCTATATGAGATTTGACCAATTAGATCAGACATTAAATGATCTGTTACCTACTGTAAATAAAGTTGAAAAAAGTTAAGTGAAAAAGTTTAAAGTTAATTCAAAAGTTAATAAACAAGCTAAAAGTAAAATAATGTAAGTGCCTATATCAGCATTTATGTTCAAAGGTTATGTTTTAAATTTTTGTTTCATGAATTTCTTATAGAAGTGCTTTTTTAACATCTTACAGTAAGGTAAGATTTTGATTTTCGCCAATAAAATATATTGATTTTTGATTTGAAAATATTTTACCGATTGCCCTATTGAGGGGCTGACACCAAACGACATGTAAAGTGATCCAAGTTTCTGCCGTTAGTATTTAACCTTGTAAAACAAGCTGGTATATAGATCAGCAAATCATTAGTACATTTTGTTTTACCTGGGAAATCAGCAGGTGGAAATGGATCCTTTACTTCATTGACATTTGACTCAAACTCATCAATTTTGAGCTGCAACAAAAAGATCAAAGTTGACTAAATATATACTCCCTACTATATAACATGATATCAGAGAGAATATCAACCTTGGCTGTAGTGGGCATTCCCTCAATTTTTGCCCTCTGCTCAGCCAGCTTCTTTGCAATCCTCTCCCTCTCTTCATCAGTCTTCTCAGGCATTTTTGATCTGTGTGTAAAAGTGAAAAGAAAAGTAAATAAAATATGGCAACGTGCAAACACACATCTCCCCACCAACAAGGTAACAGTGGAGTATTGAATAAGTATACTAGAATTTTCGGGAGTCAGTTAAACAGGGGCCTTTACAAATATGTATTAAACCTTTTTTGCTTTATGTAGAATAGAAAAATCCTTTATTTTTCCACAGTGGAAGAATTAAGGCATCATAAGCAGCAAGGGAAAAGTTTACAACAAAAGAAAAAATACAATAGTGTCATCAAAACTGCATCCTAAAAAACACTGTGCACGAAAAACAGCAACAGGCTGGTTAAAATGAAATGGAAAGAAAACTTTGCAATCAATGACAAATAACTAATTGAACTTGTCAGGAGCACTTCATTCATTTCCAGGATTTAAAAACCTCACACTTTTTTATTAGTTAATCTAGCTGTGGCCCTGGCCCCATCTTTTGACCTAGTATTTGTCTAAACTGTGATTTCATTCACCTAAGCAGCTTCTTCCTCATCTTCTCCTCTGCCTTTTCCTTTTGAGCTGAAGTCAGACTCTCAGCCTCTGCCAGGTTGTCAACCGCAATGGCCAAGAAGACATTGAGGAGGATATCTGGTTGTTAAAGAGGTCAGGAAAACAATAAAAACTTTCAGTTGGTGTATTGTATGTTTTTAAGATAAAGGAGATATTCCTTTGCAACTTCAAGGATACAGTTTCCACAGACGAAAAGGACAATAAAATATATGGAAACCAAGATGCCAGGGATCTCTGGCCCTCCGTACGCCATTATGCCATTGTACATGATGTTTGTCCATTCCTCTCCTGTGAGGATCTAGGTGAAAAACAATTACTACCAAACGTCTGCATCTTGCACCGAAGCTGCTTAACATTATGTCATCTTGATGAGCCCTACCTGAAACACGCTAATCAAGGCCTGAGGAAAGTTGTCAAAGTTACTGCGTCTGGCACGGTGGTCATCAAAGTTGAACTTCCCACCAAACACCTGCATTCCCAAGAGTGAGAAGATGACAATGAAGAGGAAGAGAAGGAGCAGCAGAGAAGCGATGGAGCGAACAGAGTTGAGAAGAGAGGCCACCAGGTTGCTCAGAGAGGTCCAGTACCTATAAAAGCAGTTCAGACATGGCAGATTACACTCAAATGGTCCACATCCTCATGGCAGAGGAGTAAAACAATATAAACATACTTTGTCACTTTAAAGATCCTCAGCAGCCGAATACACCTGAGCACAGAGAAGCCCAGGGGAGCCACAGCTCCTGCCGACAACATGATCATCTCCAAAATACCACAAAGCACCACAAAGAAGTCGAAACGGTTAAAGAGCGACATAAAATATGCTCTGGGTCCCAAAGCGTACATCTTCACAAACATCTCAATGACAAACAGCACCAGTAGGACCCGACTCGCCACATCTGAGGAAATGAAAGAAAATAATAGAGTGCAGCTTAATCAAGATATTAACAACAAATCTTAGGGTAACGCATTAAATAATCTGCTAACCTTGCAGAGCTGTAAGCGAGTCAGGCTGATGGTGGAACTCAGTGGCTATGGTCAAAGTGTTGAGAAAGACAAGGAACATCACACCCCAGTAAAAGCTCTTGGTTTTCACATAAATCAGACACTTCATCCTGAAGAAACGGTTCCAGCGACGAGCCAAACGGCTAAACATGAAAAAATAATCCTTCAGCACTGTGCCAAACAGCTGTAAATACACCATGCCAGCAGAGATCCATTTACTTGGTGACTGACTCACTAGTAATAGATGATACGACTCTTTCCTTCCAAGTCATACAGGCTGTCTGTGTCAGAGTCTCCACTGGTAAGAGGCAGAAGACCTGAGAAAAAACAAGCAATAATTCTAAGTAAAATTTTTTTTTTATTGTTTGACAAAATTCAATATTGTTATCAATACGTCTTTTTTAAAAACACCTCTCAAAAAAGCTAATTTATTCAGTTCAAAAATATTCAAAAACATGAATATGCTTTGATGTATCCTTTTAAATTTGATAGAACTGTTTACTTTATAGCTCTGGCTTTATATTTAGGATTTGTGTGATTTGTGTGTGTGAAAATCAATCCTCCACAATAACTTTTATACAGTTATTACATAAGTCCAGTAAAATGCACTGAAGAGTATGACTAACAAATCTTGAGGGATATATTTTATCAAGGCTCTGTAGGAGGCTTAGAGAGCTTACCTTTGCCTTCTCTGTCAGCATCAAGGACTTCTGCATGAGTGATCCACTCCATGTAGCCATGGAGGTCTTCATCCAGCTGCTGACGTTCCCTCAACTTCTGAAACTCTCCTCGTGACCTGGCCTTCTCTCGCTCTTTGGTAAACTCTCTATTTAGGACCAAATAAAGAAATGGTAAATTGTCTGAAAAGGTAGAACATGCACAGTGGTTAGCAGAAACAACAGGTATCTTACCCACTGAGCACGCCAAGGACGAGATTAAGCACAAAGAAGGAGCCGATCAAAATGAGAGGAACAAAATAGAGCCATGGCCATTCATATCCAATGGCGTCATTCACCTGAGAGACAAGGCAAGACTTTTAGTCAAAAAAACAACAGGTCACTCTTTATTTAAAATGTAAAGTATGAACCCTACAGGTTGTTGTAAAGGATGTGGGGTAATAGGTTACTGACCCAGTAAAGCACTTTGGTCCACCCCTCCATGGTGATGCACTGATACACTGTTAGCATGGCAAAGCCAATGTTATCAAAGTGAGTGATACCATTGTTGGGACCTTCCCAGCCAGGCCTGCACTCCGAGCCATTGATCGTGCAGCGGCGTCCATTCCCAGCCTGAGCACATGGAGCAGGTAGCTCGCCTTCTGCTGCTGCATAGATATCTGAGGATAAAAAAAAAAGACATTAGTAAGGAAAGCAAACACCCAGACTTCTAGGTAATATTTTTAATGGTATCCTTGGTAAATACTTGTTCCAGTGTAGTAACAGGTCTTATGCATTTTGCATTTAAATAGCTCCAGTCCCATAATGGCGTAGATGGTGACCAGTAAGAACACCAACAGGGCAATGTGCAGCAGAGGCAGCATGGCTTTCAGGATGGAGTTCATTACTACCTGAAGGCCTGAGGGTGAAAGTATAACAAAACAAGAGCTAAGTGATGTTTCCAGAAACAGAGTAAACCAAGTTTACTATTTTTCCAAAGTACAGCTGGAAAATATATAATTCAATAACTGCTATCATAACATCAATGTAAATAAAATTGCAATTGTAAAGGACTGCTTGGGTGCAGAATTTGGATAGTTAAAGTGCTCTGCATTCATGCTCTGCATGTCAATAATAGCAGCCTTTGATGATTATGTTTAGTAACAGAAATGCCAAAGCCTATCGACAGTCGATGGGTCATTATGATAGAGGAAATAAAATGAGGAATCAGGAATTATTTACAATAGCATCACAATTAATTGTTCACTGATTCTGTTCTTCAAAATATGGATGGCTGGACTTCACAGCAAGATTTTATTTGTATTTCTATGTGTGATTTTTCTGTCTTCTGCAGCTCCTGTGAGATATATACGGGCAATATGCAAGGCCAGTTTTTCTGGTGGAAATATCCTCAATGCGAGCAAGAGGAGAAATCACTGAATACTGTTGGCGCATGGATGATGTCAAATATAAAACTCAAACTAGATTTACACTGCTTGTGTAAAAAAAACTTTTTTTTACCCTTAGAAAAATCCGACTAACTTTAAATAAGTTACAATTAACATTATGGTAATTTTTTCTAAATGCAAGAGTCCTAAAAGAACGATGTTTTCTGTGTTCGACTGAAGTCAAACTCCATTCCTCAACTTTGCTTTTATCTTGTACATAAATTATATATTTTTCTCCTTGTTTTTAGATGCCATGGTAGCATTGCAGCCTTAAATATTTAAAATTTGCTTGAACTGTATTTCTATGTTTTGTGCTTTACATTTATGTTTTTGCTTTATTTGTTTTTTTTTGTATCTGTACCTTGCAGGTAAGACTGCAACTGATTACATTTCAGATATTAAGGAAAAAAAGAGGATCTGTCTTGTTATGCAGTGTAAATGTCTTGTCTCCACAGGCTCTTACTAGGCACTCCTGAAACAAGCCGAAGGGGCCGCAACACTCTAAACGCTCTCAGTGCCTTCATGTCAAACCCCCCACCCTTCTCCATTGGCACTCCTGCGATCATGTTAATGGTATCCAAACCAAAGGTGAAGAGTCTGTAAGAGAAGATAATTAAACTATAAATACCTAAAACTTCAAGAAATATTGTGTTGAAATACTAAACACACAAGCAATACAATGAAGGAACATTGTTAACATTAGCTTTCTGTGACAAGGAAAGGGAATATGCTCTTTGGCAAAACATGTATCAAGCTGCAGCACAGAGCTCAACTTACCCCATGAAAACGATGACAAAGTCTAATATGTTCCAACAGTTCCGTAAATAGGCCCCTTCATGGAATACAAGCCCATACGCTATGATCTTCATAAAGCACTCAAACGTGAAAATGATCAGGAAGATATATTCCAGACTTTCCTGCAATAAGATTAAAAAAAGGATGATTTGAAACTGTCTAAACAGCAGATTTCATTAACGAAATTCTCTCAGAACTCGGGTAAAGATTGAATCTGAGTGTCTCGTAGACCATGCCTACGTATCTAACATTAGTAACGTGAAGGTAAACCAAAGATCAGAGGTGCCTATAGACCATCTGAAGCGTCTTCAAGAATTTATTGTACAAAATGTTTCCCTAAGTCGACTCAAGCATTGGATATAATAAAAAAAAAAAAAAATTTAATTGTTGCTAAATGAA
Organism: Cyprinodon tularosa; assembly: GCF_016077235.1. Taxonomy (NCBI): domain Eukaryota; kingdom Metazoa; phylum Chordata; class Actinopteri; order Cyprinodontiformes; family Cyprinodontidae; genus Cyprinodon; species Cyprinodon tularosa. The sequence continues at coordinate 3,090,979 of NW_024038678.1, forward strand.
AGCATGTCTGTTTCTATGTTCAGCATTGAAATAGACAAATTCAGAACAGAGTAAAATTAAACATGAATGATTCATTTGACATTTAGTGTAAATGTTAGTCTTCTGCTTCATTCAATCATACTCATGCAGAACCAGGCGTTGATTAAAAATGAGAGGTTCTAAAACAACCTTATACAGAGTTCCCACAATTAACACATGTTCTAAACATGGGTAGTGAAATGTCTGTATGCTTTTGATGAAAAAAGAAAAAAATGTTTCTGGACTACATCTTGCATGACCTACTTCTTACAGCATGGTGGGGGTGGGGGGTGGGGGGGGTAACTTAGATCTTCTTACAAGTTCTCCCCCAGAAAATGGCAGTAAGGAGTAAGATTTGACAGGAGGCTTATTGAGCCAAAGCACAGCAGGGAAGAAACTCAGAATCAAACTGTTAATTTGTCAAATTATTGCTATTCATCAAGGCTGGTGATGTTTAAGTAGGAGTGTATTGATTTGATGATATAAGCAGTTCAAATAAGACTCAATTTGAAAATGTTGAAAAAATATACCACATACATGTTTACTGACATTTATTTATATAATCTTTGTTGCTGAAACTTACAAATATTATTGTCCGCTGCTTTATTATGTGTTGTAGTTAATCTTTTTTCATATGGTGGATATTAGCTGCAACCTCAGATTTTGGTCTAAATTTACAGCCACCATTACCCTGAAAGTCAAACTCTCCTTGATTTTGACTCCTCCTCTCATGAACTGCCTTAATTCTTCTTGTCGTGTGTTTGACGTTGTCAGAGACATTGTTCCACAAGTTTTAGGGTATAGAAGTTGTAGATTTTTCATCTGCATATTCATGATGCAAATTTGACAATTACTCCATATGTCAAAGGAACTCGATTACACAGAGATCTGTTGACTATGGAGGTCATTGAAGTACAGGGACTCATTATTGTGTTCATAAAGTTTTGGTATTCAAACAAACATCAGTTGATACATATAGTTTGCCACCAGCCAGAAATACTAATAAAAGCTTGATGGATACATGATTTCATGAACTTTTCACCAAATTCTAACCTTACCAAACAAATTCTGGAGCAAAAACCAAGACTAACTGAATCAGGCAATGCTTTTTAGTTAATATCGATATTTTGAAAGCCTGCACAAACTGTGGGCACATCTTCTAGTTCTTAGATAACAGGAGTTGCAAATAGATGTTTTTGGTTTTAACATGAAGTTGCTGGTGAAGATTCAGCAACTCCTGTTATCTAAGAACTAGAACATGTGACCACAGGTTCTTCTCATTTAAGTTTCCGAGTTTAAAGACGCTTCGCCTCCCATCCAGGAAGCTTTTTCAATTCAAATGTCAGAAACAGCGTTGAGTTGCTTTATACAATAGCCCAACAAGGCCTCGTTTTTGCTTAGACATGCAAATTGAAACGAAGGAATGGATCCACTCCTTGGGAATGGTGGTTGTTTGGCTTCTATTGTTAGCCTGCAATGCGTCATACATGTCTGTCTCTGAAAGAGGGTTGTTAAAGGGAATGGTTGGCCTGGCTAAACACGCAGGGTCTTCGCTTCCCCTGTGAAGGGGTTGGGGTTGCGATAAAAGCGGGAAGGGATTAACACAATTGCTGCATTGTAGGTTTTTAAAAGCTGAAATCTGAGTCCACCCCCTCTGTTTAAGGTTGGTTTTTATTTCTTAACATAGGTGGTTTCCTTCATGCCCGTCTAAAACCACCTATTTACTTTGACCAAAATGTAAACATTCTGGTGTAGATGTACTGCATAGTCTTGGCTCGAGGAGGTAGCTCTTCTGGGTTTGGCCATGCATCTGTGGAGAGGTTGTTTGGTTTCTCCAATATAAAGATCAGAGCTTTCTTCACTGCATTGAACTGCATACACCACTCTGCTCATATTTGGTCTGGGGGTTTTGTCCTTAGGATGCACTAGTCTCTTTTTAAGGGTTTGGTTTGGTTTGAAACCAAGCAAAAACAAGGCCTTGTTGGGCTACTGTATAAAGCAACTCAACGCTAATTTTGACTTGAAAAAGCTTCCTGGATGGGAAGCGAAAAGTCTTCAAACTTGGAAACAAAGTCCTGTGTCTTTTGTTTTTTTTTTTAAACTTTTTTTCTAACCTTTCTATCATCTCAGCCACATCTGTTTGTGCCACTGTAACATCAGCAAAGTATTTTCCTCCCAATGAACTTGCTCAACATTCACCAATCTTTGTAAACATAAAAGGCTGTTTAGGAAAATCAAGTGGATCATCAGTTTCTTCAGTCAAGTTCCTGTCAACAACCATGTCACAGCAAGACGTGCCCAATATAGGGCCAAGAGGGTGATGGACATTTTTCACCTGTAAAGTAGGTGAAACATGGTTCTTTTGTTAAAGCTCATTTAAGCATTTTTCTACTTATGATATAGAAGATGCAGTTAAAACAGCCTCTTTCTGAAAAATGCTTTAGGACGTAGACATATTCTTCCTCCAAACCCTAATCCTCATAGATGGTTTCCTTGGAAACTAGTCATATTTTCAAACAACTTATTGCACATCTTTTTAAGATGTTGTCAGGTGTTCAGTAGATAGTGACGGCTATAAAAGTAGAAGTCACTTTTATAAACCCCAGTGCTTTACAAACATTCAGCTTTTTGTGGCAAAAGATATGCTGCTTTGAGCAAAGATCTTCATTACCTTTATTAATGTCCCAATGGGCGATTAGTTTAACAGTAAGTTTAGATATGTTAATAAATATTAACATATCTAAATGAAAAAATATAACCACAGATGCAACCATTTCACCTTTCATATTTAAAAAAACAAAATATATCTCTTAAAAAGCATATTAAGTACTGGTATGAAAACATGAACAATGAATATTCAATAAATAAATTATGCTTAGCCTTTAAAATTCATTAAGAAAAAAAGCTGATGATATACTGCATTAATGTCATGACCAAAGGCTGCATCTTATGGATAATGAGTCTACAAAAGCAATCAGCACTTTCAGCTTACAAAATTCCCTGTTATGAGGTGAACATACGTTTGGCAAAGTTTTGGCACAGTTAGGTAGATTCTGCCAAACTTCTGCCTCCGACTCGCACAATGACCACTATGACCAGTGCGTATCAAATATGCTTGAACTAATTCAGTCCTAATTTGCTGGAGCTACAGCATAGATATTGCTAAAAGAGTGATCATATCTCTCCTATCCTGGCTTCTCTTCATTGGCCTCCTGTTAAATCCAGAATAGAATTTAAAATCCTCCTAGTTCTCACATATAAAGCCTTAAATGGCCAAGCTCCATCTTATATCAGAGTTATAATTGTCCCTTATGTTTCTAACAGAACATTTTGCTCTGAATCTGCAGGTTTACTAGTGGTTCCTAGAATTTCTTAAAGTAGAATCGGAGACAAATATTTTAGTTATCCTCTCCTGTGGAACCAACTACCAGTTTTAGTCCGTGAGGCAGACACCCTGTCTACGTTTAAGGGTAGGCTTAAAACTTTCCTTTTTGATAAAGCTTATAGTTAGAGTGGTTCAGGTTATCCATTGCTATCTCTATAGTTATGCTGCTAGAGGCTTAGACTGCTGGAGGACATAGGGACTCATTTTTCATCATTCTACTTTATTCTATCTCTATTCTCCCACTCTGCAGAATGTGTTAGTTCAATCTCTAATGATATAGTATCTCTTATTTTCTCATAGTGGCTTCAACTGGTCTGGAGATAAATATCAGATGTGTTGCTGCCATCAACAACTTTGCCTATAGATGTTCGAGCTTGGCCTATTTTTCAGTGTAGTCCTGTTTCTCTGGCTGTGACTGGCTGGATGTGCTCTCTTCTTCCTCTGACATGGGAGCTGGCTCGGAGTTCCTCTGCCTGGCTGTGTGTTTCCTGGAACGGGCTGCCTTTGGAGCTGGTTGACAGTTGCTTTTTGTATCTCTACTTCTGTCTCCATGAACCTCAGTCGGCCTCGGCAGATGGCCACTCACACTGAGCCTGATTCTGCTGGAGGTTTCTTTCTGTTAAAAGGGAGGTTTTCCTCTCCACTGTCGTTACAGTACTTAGCATGAGGGATTGCCTTCCAGTCAAGGAGTCGATGCAATTAACTAGTTTTCCTCAGATAGAAAACTTGAGGTGTCTCCTCATTTTTTATTAAGACCTTCTTTGTGGCTTTTCTTACAGTTAATTTTGAAAAAGTTTCAGTTTGATTACAAACAAATAAGAAACTCACAGTTATGATGATGGTTCCAGGAGAAAAATATTCCTTTTTATGGTTTACCTTTAAAAAATTGTAATTGCTTCTGAGACCTGCTTGGCTAAAAATCCTTCTTTCCTAATTGGATTTTGGGCTGAACGTCAGGAAGTGGTCTTAACCATGCCTAGATGCCTAAATGTACTGAATTACTGCTTTGTGATTGGCTGATTTACTATTTCTGTTAACAAGACATAAACACTAATTATAATCTCAAGACTGTTACTACACTCAAAAGGCCTCCGTGATTTTGTCATTTTACTACACTGGTAATATATCTAATATACAGCCAAGCAGAACAATCTGACATTAATGTTAAATGAAGTTGCTTTATGTCCACAACTTGTTTTAAACAAATTTGACCAAATATATATAAAAGCTGTAACATAAATACAGTGAATACTATGGTAAATAAAAACTGGAATATTGGAATAATGATAAAAAAGCTCAAATTAGGACAACTGCCAAATAAGAGACCTGATGGGATTGAAAAGGAACTTAATTCAAAATTGTGTAAAAAAAAGTGAGTTTTCTATGTGCTTTCAGCCTTAAGCCCTGTGAGTTTCAAAATAAAGATACATCTTAAAGATGACTATTTGAATAGTATAGAATTCAACTTTATTGTTATTACACTGCCAAAAGTACAAAGCAACGAAATTCACTCTCTGCATTTAACCAATCCCCTTGGGGAGCAGTGGGCTGCCATTGTGTGGCGACAGGGGAGCAGTGTGGGGTTAAGGGTCTTGCTCATAGAGAGCCAGAGTGGCATTCTGTGTGGGGCTCGAACTCAGAACCTCAGCAATTCCAAGCGCAATGTCCTAACCACTTGGCCGCCACTCTCCCCTCCAAAATCATGTTTCAAAATATGTAGCCGCTGACACATGACCCACAGCATCACTACAGTAAAACCATTCCTGTCTGAAGCTGAAATATATTTTTTTCCCCCTTTTCCAATACCAGCTATAGTTATATTGAAAGCTAATAGTTGTGAGGGCTGGTTGGTTTTGGACTTAAAGTCTGCATGCAAATCATGTGAATGTTTCTTGTATATATATTATATGGTAATAAAAGTTTAATAAGAGTTGTATTATCTGCTTATCATATTTCATGACATGTCCTGATCCATAAATAAAAAGATAATCATGGAAGGATGAACAAAAAGCACATTCAAACATTGACCCTACAGAAACAGATGGGAGTCCAAATAAAGAACTGAGTTGTATTTGGAAGCATTAGAAATGGAGCTTGGCACTCACACCAAGGAGCAGCTGAAGCAACTCAGCATCATTCTTTGATTGCTCATAGACATAACCGTCCTGTAAAATATAACAACTACAACAAACAGCCTCTACAGGGCAAGAATCTCGCTCTACATATAACCAAAGAGCAGCTTGGATATGTTGTACTTAATTGAAACCATTTTGTTATTTTTTTATTCAGCTTACCAAATTAGCGTTGGTGTTATTACTGTCTTCTTCAGGCATGGGCAGGAACACAGCCAGAGCAATACAGTTGGCAAAGATGGTCAACAGAATGATTATTTCAAAGGTTCTGGATGATGAAGGCTTAGGATCATAACATGAATCACTGTCTCCTGTGTCATATGGGGAATAACTCAATAACAAAGTGACTCTATTGTGTTAAAGGTAACTCTCTTTTGAGTAATGGTTTGATCTTAGTTATATATATATATAGAATATTAAAAGACATATCATTTGTATGAGCTGGAGTGATCTCTGGTTTTAAAACCTCTCTGGCATAGCTGTTGAACTGAATGCAATCATGTCTACTGTGCTGCCTAATTCCCATCCATAGGGGGCTCTCCAAGAAAATTCCCCTGCCAGCTCAGCATCATGTCTCTCTGTGATGTTGAGGGACAGCTGCAGAGCCCAAGAATATGACAGGCCATTTAAACCAGGCCTGCTCGTCAGGGGAAAAATACCTTTGCTCACACTGTAAGAAGTTTTCTTTACAAATGCATGTATAGCGACTCATTTTTAACTGCTAGATGATCATTTTCAGCCATTCATCTTATTTTGAACTGTTTGTTTGGATGTATTACATTCACCTGCAAGCAGCACACCTAAATAATGCATGTAACCAACTAATCTTAGAATATTTACATGTTATGAACTACAGGAAAATTCAATAAATTTGTTTTCCGTCCACTGGAGTGGTTCAGATTGAAAAAAACCTTTTGTAATGTACCATTTTTTTGTGTTGGTCTTGTACAGTACTTTAAACTTAAAGTTGTTTTTATTTGCTGCAAGCTAAAAAGTAAGGTAAATTTTGCCAATACGCAAGATTAGCGGCAATTAAAGGTTAAAAAATGTATATGATTAAAGTTAAATGCAGAGAAGGGGGTTTAACTCATCTTCCCTTCAGTTAGCGGACTGGTTTTGGTTCCCAAATCTCAACAGAGTGACTGAAGTCTAGAAATGTTTTCCAAATAAACCAGCAGAATGTGGGGTAGTCAGGTCATTAAATGGGTAGTCGATTAATTTCATTCGATTGATGGGAACAGATTGTAATCAATCAGCTTCAGTTGAAAGATCAGAGTTATAAAAACACTGAGCCAGCCACAAGCATTACAGAAATGTTCATAATTAAAATGATCACCTGTTTCCAGATTTAAAAATAACGTCATTCAGTTCCCTGCCAGGGTTAAAATAACTCAATGATATAATGAATAGTTTAGATGCTGTGTATTCAGAAGAAGTGTATGCAGAATGTGCCTGTTAAAGTTAAGACAAAAGGATACTTCCACTCCACGATGTTGATGCAGGCCTTTCGGAAAGGGTTTTTCAGGGTGAAGAGGAACAGAGATCTGGCAGGACGAGGGTTGCCCCCTGTGGCCTGAAGCCTCTTCAGCTTCTCCCTCTGCTTCTTCTTCAGTTCCTCTTCATTCATGATGACTGGCTTGGCTGCATCCGCGTTGGTCGCCATCCTGATGCCTTCACCTTACACGGCCTTTCCACGAAATTTACTAAACAATTAATTAAATCCCAGATTGTGGCACAGTGTAGATCTTCCTCTGTGAAGGCCTCCAGAGCAACCTATCTTGTTTGCGGGTAACCCCCGCCGCCCTCTCCTGTAGCTCCCCTCCTTCTCCCTTGGTCAGACCCACGGACCTCTCCTCCTGACTAGAGACCTCTGAAAGAAAAAGCTCACCTCTGTAGAGACATTTAAAAGAGGCTCTGAGACTGGAGGAGCAGTTGCCTCTGCGTCAGTTTAAATTTAGACTGTGAAATACTGGCAAACCATGCTTGGGGATGATTGGGAGGGCAGAAGGGGAAAATGGTGGTAGAAGGGGCAGGGCAACTGTGAATGATGTGAGAAAGAGATATACAAAGTGGAGAGGCACCTGCAGCTGAGGCTGCACCTTAAACTGTAAAAAATAATAGTAAAAAAGAAAGTAGCCAGAAAATGTGCAAAGAAACAGAGTACTTTTAATGATAGTGCATTATTCTGCAGGATGGAAAAAACTTAAAAAAAAAACTTTTTGCAACATGTTTGAAATTCTTTTGGGGTAAAAAATTTCTCTCACTGTAAAATATGCAGAAAATCCTTTATGTTAAGAACTTGGGCAGGGATTGGAAAGCTAACTACAGTCCCTGCAAGAATGTTAGTATATTATCAATATTTTGGCAGATTTAATGGATAAACCCAAAGCAATGCAAATGTACAAAATCAAATGGAAATAGTTGTGTCACCGTTTAATAAAAAGAAAATGTAATACAGCATGCAGTACATAATGCACTATGTTTATACTGGAGCTACAACTGTTTTGGAAAGTATTTCTCAGCAAGCTTTGAAAAACTTCATGTTAAAACCTTCACCGGGTCTTTGAAGGTGAGACTTATTTTTAGAATTTTACTGAGCAATTCTTTAAATAAATATACTTCAAACTGAACACTGTATTACTAAGGTATGGATCTGGCTTCATGTTTGGAATGATGCCTTGCTTGAATAACACAGTCTCTAGAGTTTTTAAAGCCTATAACATCCATCTTCCAATTATTTCCTCAGGCTTCTCTCTTCATGCTGAATAAAATGGTAGCAACCATCCTTACTTAATGACTATGCCACCATCATGCATTAATCACCATCAATTCTGGGTCCTTTAAAATACAGATGTCAGAATCCAGCTTTCAAAAGTTGGTGTTCTGCAACCTTTAAATGACTCTCTGCTTTAATACACATAAATCATTTTATTAGATCCTTTGCAGAATTCTGGAAGACCTTTCCTCAACTGAGGATGTTGGACGAGGTAGTTATCTAAAAGTTACAGGATAAGAGAAAGCTATAAAAGCATCACTTAAAAATGTATTATAAATGTGTTAAAAATCCATCCGTCATCGTCTCCTGCTTATTCCCTCATGGTGGGGCCGGTGCCTATCTCCAGCAGTCTATAGGTGCAACAGTCGTCGCAGGGCAGGGAATATCCAATTATGAATACTTTTTTATTTTATTTTTTATTAAAAAATACAAAATATGAAAAAAATAGTCAAACTATCTGGTTCAAATTGTTTTTCATTCAGGAAACTATAACGGTCTTAAAATCATAATTAAATTAAATCCAAATTTTCTAAATCCGGTGAGTTAGTTAAATATAATATAAAATGACCGACTTTAAAAATAAGATTCAATTTGATAAATGAATTTGATCTAACACGAAGCTCACTTGTTTGCTGCTGTCGCCCCCTACTGCCCGTAAATGTGAACCAAGAAGAGAAATAAATGAAAATCTGAGTATCAGGCTTTTTTTTTCTTCTTTTATTTAAGTCAAAGCTGCTTAAAGTTAAGAGACAGTGAGAGCAATCAACGCAAAAGAGAATAGACATAAAAGTATAGACAGGTGACAAAATCTAGGGAAAAATACAACAGACCAACATGAGATGTACGTTCTACCACCATATGTCACAAAAACAACTTTAATGAATTTATCTTTTCATTATTTTGTAGAGCTTAACTGAAAGAGAGGAAGGAATATATCAGCATTTCCCATAAGAGTAAAACAGAATTTGACAGCAGTAATCCTAAGTTAGATGTCTTTTTCCAAGTACTAAAATATCATAACTTCTTCTGCTCATAAATAAAAAGCAACAACACTCGTATGAGATGATAGTGAATTCAACTCCATTTCAAGTAATTAATGAAAACTAAACAACAAGAAAGTACAAAACACCAGCAGATCACACTATGCAAAATCAAATGAGAAAACCTGGCATTCATTTATGTGTGAATTGCTTGAAAACTTGAGAGGAACCTGAAAGCACTATGCAAGAAGTCCAGTCTTTATTCACCACAGCACTGATTCACCATTAATGATGACAATTTTTAATTTATTCATTAAACTAAAATATGGTCCATCAATGTTATTTCGAGGAATACCTTAAAATGTGCTCACCCAAAAAAAAAAAGTTTTTTCCTTGACATGCAGAGGCGGTCTGAAATGGAATGGGCAGGAACAGGTAGGAGGGGAGGAGGTGGAATCACAGGGTAAGCAGACCCATCCATCCTTCTATCTATTTCACTGGAAAGAGCTTCTGTTCTGAATCAAACAGTTTCGTTTTAACAATCAGTAGGCATGGTAAGGTGTGGTTCTTAAAATTTGTTTTAACATTTTTTGTTTTTCTTTTTATTTACTTTTCTCATTAAAAAAAACATTAAAAAGCTGATTGGCATTTCCATATATTAAGTGCTCTTAAGAATAATTTATTTTCCCTTTTTGGATCTAAAATTTCTTCAAGCTTTATGATATTTACTATTTGAACGAATGGCAACATTGCAGAAGAATGAATTCATAACTGTAAAGCTACTAATTATAAGTAGTAGAGGTTCACTTGGCTGACAGGAATCTATATTATATTAAAAAAGTGGTTCATTGTGAACATTTTAAAACAAATCATCTTGTTGGTTTGATGAAATTGTGCCAAACAGTAAATGAATAAACCAGAACATATGGATTATTTGGTAATTGAGTATTGTTATCAAAACAAACCTCAATGTGTTTTTTTCTTTAAAGCTCATGAAACTGGAGATCCACAACAGTCTTTCTTTTTAAAATAACAAAAGGGAAAGCTCCTAATAGCAATAGTGGAAAAAAAAAAAAAAATTTAATAAATTATCTCATCCTTTAAAGCAGCTTAAAATAACTGTTAATATATTTATGAATGTGCAAATATTTTTTTCTTTTCACTAAGTTCACATTAAATGATGATAAGAGAAATACAATGTTAAAAATGCTCTGCCTGTTAGATCAGTGTCTAAAGCCTTTAAGTTATACAGGCCTTGCATTTCACATGAAATCTGAGGTTGAAACAGTGCAGCTGATGAGGGTGTAATAATACGAGTCCTGGGTGTTTTTGTTTTTCACTCTGAAGATGTTGACATTCAGTTGTGAGGTTTAACTCAGCAGCTTATGGCGATCAAAAACAGTCTTGCGCTGTTCCTGCACCTGCTTCTTCCAGCGTTGCTGTGCACCCTCAACTCGCTCCAACACTGTGTTTCCTCTGGCCAGCCCAGTGTCTGGACGAGGACGCATTTCCTGAAAACACAAAGGAAAGACACCTTAAAGACAAGCAGCAGCCAAAAACCCAAAACTTCCATCTCCCCTGAATTGCAGCCTTCTTTTACATAAGTCCTACGTGTTACCTCAGAGTCTTCCTCGTTGTGCAGAGGTTGGATGTAGGGGTCGTGTTTGCGGATAAGAGGATCCACAAGCAGCAGAAACAGCATATAGAGAAGCAGAGCCCCGACAACAGACAGGTACATGATGATGGTCACCTGGGGCATGTTGTTAGAACTTTGTTAGCCTAAACAAACTTTGTATGGAAATACATTTATCACATACTATGATTTTTTCTTTAACACAACACAAACCTATTCCTGTTATTTTAACAAAGCTCTAAGATGTACAAAATAAGCATTCCACTGATGATTTTTCAGATAGATGAATAAAACAGGAACCTGAATAATTACACTTGGTACCTTTATAGTGTTGCTGCTTCGCTCTTCATACTTGCACTCACACAACAGACAGTAAGCTTCCACATCATGGCCAGGAACTGGCATGGGATCCACCACATGGAGGCAGTTGCTGGAAATGATTGAAATTATGTTTTCATATTAAAAATCTGACAATGGTAACAAATTCAAACAATATTTATTTATACATAAATTCTACAAGTGCCAGTTAAATCAATCTTGAAGGCCAATATGAGAGCCACCTCTTGAGCTGGTGTTTCAGGGGCTCTAGTAGGGAACCTAACTTCAGATTCATTCAAATAAGACTACAGATCAGCACTGCAACAACAACATAGAGACACTGCTGGTTATAGTAATTCATATAGACAATAAATTGTGAAAGCTGGAGTCTAAAGCTTGAGTCCACTGGTAGGGTGAAAAAGGCAGCTATGAAAAAAAGATAAATAAATAAAACAACTATTTCTCTTTTTACTTTAACCTAGTACATAACTTTAAATAATTGTGTACTAGGTTATAAAAAAAAAAATCAACAACTAAAAACCAAATAGCCTCTTTAAGAGGGAAACAATAATAAAAAAAAATAAAAGCTGTTATTACCAAATTCAAATATGGGAAATATTGAACTAATACGATGCTAAAGCATCATTAGATTCCCTTCTCCAGTCCGTTCTGGCACACACCAACTGGTTAAAGGGAATCTGATTCAATGTAGGTAAAGATAAGATATTCTTGTAGGGCTCTTCAGATAATTGCTCATTCATATTGTTTAGCAAAAGCTGTTTGTTTTTTATCATTATTATTATACAAGATTAAAAGAATCCAGTTAATAAAGACAACAACAACTGGAGCAACAGGGACTCTAATAAAGATGCACATATCCCCATTATTGAGAAAATAAAAGACCAGAGAGAATATAGTCTGGGAGGCTGACATGAGGCCAACAGCAACACTGGAAGAGCAGCATTATTTTCTGACTGTTAATGGTAATGCTTTACACATGACAACAACCTGCTGTGTTCTCTGTATATGAATTAACTAAAGAGTGGGACTAAAAAACTAAAAATCTGTCAAAGGCTCATGGAAGATTGGGTTGTTTTAATGAAAAAAATCTTCAATTTGATGGTCAAAATTTAAAGATGACAATTTAGCAAAATAAACCCAACCATTACTATTATACATTATGTCCAGTGAGACACGGTGGTGGCAGTGGCATGCTGTGGTGTTATAATTCTTAATTAGATAGAAATAAAGGAAATAAGCATGAAAAAAAGGATAAAATGCTGCCTTCTCAAAAATTATTTAAACAAATCCCAGTTAGGATTGTCAAGAATAATTCTAACTATGATTGATAATTAATAAGATATGTGGGATGGAACTTTTCTTCCTGCCATAAAAAGATTCTCTAAAGTTTCTTAATCTAACTCAGATAATGTCAAGAAATATCAAAGCTTTCCTCCCAAGAACTAACCAAGAGAATCTGACTGGACACTATGTGAATACTCCCTATGTAAGTGCAAATAAAAGGCTCCTCTTACCAATCTTTCTGGGTGACGTTTATATTATAAATGTGTCCAGAGATGTTCCTGTATGGTGGGCAGATGCATTTGCAGCGGACATCCTCAAAGTTCTACAAAAAAACAAAAAACAAAAAAAAACAACAAAGAATTTATTTAATGCTTTTTAAAACTGTTTTTTTACTTATTCCACCACATGTTTCCCTGTTGAGTAAAACTCAGTCACAAACCAATGGAAAACCAAGACTGAATGAATGAAATTGATCATTAAGCTACAATAAGATACTGTATGAGGAGTGATGAGCAGCATAAAACATAACAGTACAAAACACTTTTTTTAAACTAATAACTAATTTATGAATAAATACAAATATTAGAATCACCAGAAAATTATTAACTTGCCAACCTGCAATTATTATAAATCCCTGGTAAGTCAACAAACACCTATGCAAGTTATTAATCCGATAATAACAGATTATAAACTGTAACTCCAGAACATTGTTTAAAAATAGTTGGGCCTACATCTTAAATGTACTTAAAACTAAGCTAATATTGTGAAGAGCATAATCAGACATCTCAGTTTTTAACACTTCTGCTACATACTGCAATCTTTGTTTACCTTCGCTTCTGTAAAGTCAGCCGCATCCAACAGAAACACTGTGGCTGCAACCAACATCCAGGATCCTGCTCTATAAGACATTTCTCAACAATAAAGCCTATTCTTGCTGAAAAATTACCATCGATATTCTGCTACAATGATCGACTAAACTGGTTATCGAGCGTAGCAGCTAGTTAGCAAGTTAAAGCACCAATGAAACAAATATTAAATCAGAAGCCGAAGCGGCTCTTAAGCTGTCTGTAGCTATCGGTCCGAAAATTCAAGTTGCAACAGCTGTTAAATTTCTTTTTTAATAACATTCAGGGCTGTATTCCGTTAGGGCCCCGAAGCTGCGGCTAAAGTGACTTTGCCCTTCCTGGTTACGTCACACATGACGTACCTTGAAAAACAACACCGAAGATTGAGCGATGGTGCCATCTGCTGGTCAAACACGGTAGCTACGATTGGAGAATTTACTAAACAATTGGTTCGGATTATCGGCTAAATTAAAATGACGTTAAACAGGTTAGGAGCAAGAATCTATAACCTATGGAGAACATACTCTGCCATATCTAAAAAGAAATAGAGAAATGAATAAATGCTCAATAAATAAATAAGCATTCAATTAATTGCACCCTAAAATACAATAAACAATAATTGTACATAGACATTTAAGTAATAATTACCTTATTTATTTATTGTCCGTTTTAATCTTCAACTTTATTTATTTATTACTTATTTTTTTAAGTATTTATTTATGTGCTTGATATATTTTTGTCTGTTTTATTCTTCCTTTGTATTTTTTTACCCTATTTATTTCTTCAACATTATTTATTTCTGCTTGTCGTTTTTACATTTCTGTATGCATTTCTGTCTCATTATGTAAATGAGGAAGGATGTGTGTTGAGGGGGCAATTAATTGTACGCTTATTTATTTATTGAGCATTTATTTATTTATGTATTTATTTTTAAATATGGCAAAGTTGGTCCTCTATAATAAGCATAACTGTGGAGTAACATTTTGCTTATAGTGTACCTAAGCAAGCCTTCATTTGCTTCTAGAACACAAAAACATAATAAATCAAAATTAAGTCTTGATTTCATAACATTTTGTAAGAAATATAATAGCAACTACAGAAACAATAGTAATTTATCTGGTGGATAAATACAGCAACTATGATTAGAGAAGTTACAAAACAATTAAGAATATGTCTATTGTTTTTTCTTCTTGATTTGTTTTGATTAATATTGTATGTATCAAAAGTCCTAATGGTTCGGGTTATCAGGCAAATTATAATGTAAATCTGACCTTAAACAGGTTAGGAACAAGAACCTTAGTTATTATGCATAACCATGCAGTAAGATGTTAAACATTGTGCATCTGGTGTGCCTAACCAAGCCTTCATTTAGTCCAGGAACACAAAAGCATAACTAAATAAAGTCTTTATTTCGATAACCTTTTGGAAGAAAATAATTAACATAATCAATAGTAATTTATTTTAATCTACCTAAGAGAGTGCTGCATGGCAACACAGTTCATAGCTCTGCTGCTTAAAAGCATAAGGTCCTGGGTTTTTTTTTTTTCATGTTTTCCCTGTACATATTTGGGTTCTTCCTGGGTGATCCGGCTTCCTTCCACAGTCCAAAAACATGATTGTTTGGTAAATTATCTACATTGTATGTACGTGTGAGTCTGTATGGTCATGGCTGAGTGTCTCTGTGTTGTCCTGCTACAAACTGGTGACCTCTCCAGGTTGTTCCCAGTCTTACGCCAACAGACTGATGGAGATAGGCACCAGCCCCATCATGACCTGGATGGGTAAATGGAATAAGATGAATGGATAAGAGATCATCTTTTGGAAAAAGGAGTGATGTTTTAATTTCTTGAAAAAAAAAATAAAATAAAATAAATCAACCAATATTTATACCCAATATGAAGGATGACATCTGCTGCTCTGTGAATTTTAACCATTACTGAAAGCTTGTATTAAATGGACAACAGTTATTCATTGAACTGGAATCAATATCATATTCTAACTCTTGATTACAAATCTACATTTGAAATCAAATGAATACTTTGTTCTTGGTAGAGGCAATAAATGCATCTTCTAGAATTGAATGACGTGCCAGACTTTTCAGGAAATGTTCCTATACCTAACAGTACACATTCTTTTACTTCAATCTTGGCCTTCTTTAGGAATTTAAAATGTAAGCCTCTTTGCCTTGATCTGATCAATACCCCAATTTCCCAGCAATTCTGCATTCACATGTTCCTCTATAGCAAGGCACTCCTACCTTGTACAAGCTGCAGCAATCAATAAGTCACAAATTCAGCCTTAACCACTCGAGTGTGTGTCATAAAGATCAGACAAGAGCATCGCTATTTCACTAATGAGCTATGATATCAGGGCAAACATTGGATACCATCTAACATTTACCTGCAGGTCTTTTTTCATGACCCTGGATCTAACTAGAGGTAAGAAATCTGAACAAAACTCTGTTGTTGGGAGCTTTCTTTTTTGTTTTAAATAGGTAAAAAGAAGTAATTTTAAAAAAAGCATACAGAAGAATGAAATTAGATGTATTTACATAGCGCCAATTCACAACACAAATAATCTCAAGGCACTTTACAGAGACAATTCAACCAGATCATACAGTTAAATTGATTCAAAGTTTTCTATCTAAGGAAAAGCAGTTTATTGCATCGACTCATTGACTCAAAGGCAATCCCTCACAACAAACATGATTATAGTGACAGTGGAGAGGAAAAACTCCCTTTTAACAGGAAGAAACCTCCAGCAGAACCAGGCTCAATGTGAGCGGTCATCTGCTGAGGCCGACTGGGGTTCAAGGAGACAGAGGCAGACCTACAGAAAGAAGCAGAGATACAAAGGAACTTGTCAACCAGCTCCTCTGGCGGCCCCGCCCAGGAAACACACAGCCAGGCAAACGAGCTCTGAGTCTGCTCCCAGTTTAGAGGACAGAGAGAGCACATCCCCGTTTACAGTCAGGGAAACAGGACTACAGTGAAAAACAGGCTAAGCTCAAAAATCTATTAACAAAGGTGTTGAAGGGAGCAGCACAGCTCATATTTCTTTCCAGGATGGTGTCACAGCCAAACAGGAAAAAGCCAGATGAAGCTACTATGAGAAAAAGACGAGAGAACATAACGCCAGAGATTGAACTAACAAATTCTGCAGTCGGGGAATAGAGATAGAATGAAGCATGATGAAAAGGGGATCCCTATGTCCTTCAGCAATCTAAGCCTAAAGCAGCATGACAATAGAGATAGCACTTGATAACCTGAGTTAAGCTTTATCTAAAAGGAAAGTTTTAAGTCTAGCCTTAAAAGTAGTCAGGGTGTCTGTTGGATTAAAACTGGTAGTTGGTTCCACAGGAGAGGAGCCTGATAACTAAAAGATCTGCCTCCCATTCTACTTTTAGAAATTCTAGGAACCACTAGTAAACCTGCAGATTGAGAGTGAAGTGCTCTGTTAGGGACATAGGGAACAATCATATCTTTGATAAAAGATGGAGCTTGGCCAGTTAAGGCTTTATATGTGAGAAGAAGGATTTTAAATTCTATTCTGGATTTAACAGGAAGCCAATAAAGATAAGCTAGGATAGGAGAGATATGATGAGATTTCAAATTTTTACAATATTCCGCAGATGAAAGGAAATTCTAGAAACCTTTTTGATATGGGATTTAAATTACAGATCCTGATCAAAAATAATACCAAGACTTTTTACTTGGATTACCATCCAAATTAAGTGACTGACTTATCAGCTTTTTTTTTTCAAAGACTCTGGTGCAAAGATTAAAACTTCTGTTTTGTCTGCATTCAGGAGCAGGAAGTTAAGAGTTCTCCAGGTTTTTATGTCTTCAAGACATGCCTGTATTCTATGTATATAGCTGAGTAGGAATTAATCCCATGCTAACAATTCAACCAATTGACATGTGTAGTAAAGAGAATTGGTGCTAGCACTGATCCTTGTGGTACTCCACATGTAACCCTGGATCAGGAGGAGGATTTATCATTAATGTAGACAAACCAAAATCAATCAAATAGATATGATTTAACTCAGTCTAGTGTTGTTCCTTTAATTCTTAAAATATATTCAAGTCTTTCTAAAAGAATATTATGATCAACTGTGTCAAATGCAGCACTGAGATCTTACAGGACAAGTAAGATACAAGTCCATTATCTGAGGCCATGAGGATATCATTAGTGACTTTCACTAGAGCTGTTTCAGTGCTATGATGAGTTTTGCTAACTCTTAAAGTTCAACTGAATCAAAGCACCTCGCTATTCCAGCTGGTCCAAGAGCGGATGTAGCTTTGACCAATCGGAGGCCTCCTGTCTGCGGTCACCTACAATATGGAAGAGGTGCAGCAGATTGTCTGTGGAGGGGAAGGGGATGTCTCTGCATTCACTGCAACATCTACGCAAATGTCCTGGTTTCAAAGTATAAATCAGACTTTAGAGTTACTTAGATACAGAGATATCAAAGGAAAAAAATAACTTATTTCAGACAGAGATAGCCTGAATAGCAACGCAGCTCAACAGTCAAAACAGGAAGTGAACACGATCTGTCTCACCAGCAGCAGTAACACCCTCTATTGGCAACAAGAGAATAGATTTAATAAAATGAATGATTGGCGACTCTGTGCCTAGAAACAGCCCTCTATCTTAAGAAAAATTAAATACAACTATTTATGCCTATAAATATCTAAACCAAGGTAAATAAATGTTCCATATCTTTTTCTTCCACTGAATTGGGGAGAGGTGGCCTAGTGGTTAGGACATTGAGCTTGGATCCCAGAGGTTCTGAATTTGAGCCCCACTCCCACAGACTGCCACTCTGGCTGTCTGAGCAAGACTCTTAACCCCACACCGATGGGTTAAATGCAGAGAGTGAATTTAATTGCTTTGTACTTGTGACAATGTAATGACAATAAAGCTGAATTCTTCTATTCTATTACGTTTGGGTGTTGAACAACCAAAAACAAAATCATCATTCATCTTGTTTCAACTCATAAAAAGTTAAATTAAATTAAAGCAATTATTGCAGAATAAACATCCATATTGAATCTCTCTTCATTCCAGGCTTCAGACATGTTCTTGTTCTGGACAATAAAAACAGAACATTCAGAGGTTAACATAATGCATTAATCCCTTTTAAAGGATAACTAATCATAAATATTATATTAAAAAGCTGTTCTTAAATTTTTAAATGAGTTAAATAAAATCCCTCTTATAGCAATTACAGGATATTTTGCTTAACCTTAAACCATTTGGTTAGCTAACAACGATTGTTACGCTGAGTTTGCCCTCTTTCCATCGTCCTGAAAAAACAGAATGGAGAATATACGTACATTTTCAGTTTAACTTTGGTTAATAATGCACTAAATGTTGTCCATAGTGTGAATACAGAGTGTTTATAATATCTGAACCACATAAACACATAGTTTGTTGTCAAGTTCGATGCATTTAAACAAAAGATGAAGAAGCATGGCGGTTCGCCTTCTTCCTTTGAATTGTATTTTCTCACCTCTGTCACTGTAAGCCACTTAGTTCTGAGAGCTCTTGATGCAAGACTGCCCTTTACACCTTCTGGCCAATTACAGCCTAAATGACACTGACCAGAGCTCATCGCTACTCTCCAGCTCTCATTATCAGTTCAGAGATCCAGCGAAAGAAGTAAAAGGTGATCAGCCCCTTTATAATAGGCAGAGCAAGCCTGTTAAAATGGGAGAAATGAAAAATGCTATTTGGAAGAAAAATATGAGTCCAAGTAAACCAGAAACAATACTGTATGCATATATTTCCTGTCCAGACTTTGTGCGCCCACTCCGACTGTAATTTAGCAGCAACAAATGGTCCATAAAGTGTTTATGCGTTCTTATTTTAATTATCTGTCATCATATTTCACAGAACCTCCCGGATGTCTTATCGCACCTAATGTAAATATGTGAACAACCCCAAAATATTTTAGGTTCATTCCCTGGTTAAAAGCAGCATATTTAAACAACTTGTTTTCAATAAAATCTCAGGTGCTTCACTTAATATTTTGTACTACCAAGGAAGTTGATTTTGTGTTTGGTAATTTCAGTTTGATTAGATCATGATTTTAGGTTTAAATGTTTGATTTTAATTATTTCATAAATCCAACAAATTTTCAAAATTTTCTAAATGTGTCTATTGAACATTTATTTGGGATTATCTTAGCTATTGAAATATTTCAGAGATGGCACTGTATGTGAGATGTACAACTCAGGTTGTACAAATGTTTTTAAAGAGAAATAATAAAAATAAAAAAGGTCAGCATTTATCCACTAGGAGATGCTGTATGGTCCAGTTTGAAATAAACGGAATTCCTTTCAACATTTGTATCCAAAGTTACTTTGGAAGTAGATGCTAAAAATGTGGGAGATGTGATATGAAACAAAAGTAAACAATTCACATAGAAATAAAACTTCAACATTAGCCTAGATATATATTCTGAAAGAAACATTTTTAAAGTTATATTTGAAATTGGTGCAATAAATATTTGATTGTCTGAATAAACATTAAATCTCTTTGAGGATTTTTATTAGATTTGCTTTCTCTGAATCAATCTTGATGCATCACCAGCTGCAGCTGGAGGTTTGGATCTTAAAAAGCGGTTTTAAGTACACCCAACCCCTCTGCATGTTTCCTTTTTGACCTTTATCTAATTATCTGTGTTCTCTTTCTGCTCTTCTGTTGTTTTTGGAGAGAACACAGTTTGAATACCAAAGCTTTCTTAAGAGGAGTTGATTCTTCCCCTCCTCTCCTCACAGCTGAGCTGATACATTGTGGGCAGCAAGACTATTCTAATAGACACAGGTTGTAATTACAGTGGTGGGAGGCAGCAGACAGCGGCGGTCCAGGGACCACACAAAACTATAAATCACAACTTCAGCTTTCTGCCCTCCTGAGTGAGGCCGATTCACGCTCAACCAAAAAGCAATTCTGCCAACATGTGTTTACACATTTGTCTTCATCAGCCACTGGCTTGTTCTGGATCCCCGCAACTGAAATGTTCTTTCCCACAGCCGACTATTTTTCAAGTGTTTGAGTCAAAGTCATCTGTATTAAAGCTCAGCAATGGAATCTCCTTAAATGGTGCTAATTCCACATAGTCAATAAATGCCATTTATTTACATACACTATTTAAATATATAGAAACCTTTTTGTTCAATGTCTGGCATTGAATCTGTCTATATATTTCTGTTTTAGTCAGTTAGGGTTGCAAAATTATTTGTGGACTTAATTCCAGAATACTGTGAGAGACAATTTTATTGTTTTTATGCAGCGTACTTTCTTCAAATTCTAAACATTTTATTTAGCAAATACAAATTTATTTGATAATCTTTGCTGGCCTAAAACAAAAGGTTTAATTGAATTAATAAGAAAACAATCAAGTTAAAAAGATAATGTTTATATTTTATAATGCATGTGTTAAAAGTATGTAAGGCATTTTCTTGGAACATAGTTTCTACAAGAAAAAAATAAAAGTATAAGGGTTGTTTTTTACGTGAAAACAAACCAAAGGAGGTGGCAGTAGGAAAGGTGTTAAAATCAAAGTGATGGTGACTTGCCGTACAGTGTGTGTCCCACTCTGTCTTATCTGGATAGACAGCTGCCACTCAGCCAGCTGAACCCATGTGAGGAATGTTGTCTGCTGTGGAGTTCATGTCACCAAGGTGCAAGAAGATTCCACCAACACCGAGCCTAGAAGAGGGATGCAGACTCTCAGTCAGGAAACGAACACTGCTGCATCAGAAGAGTCTCCTGGGGAGAAGATGAAAAACAAGAGCGGCTATAACCCATGATGGATACAAATGCAGAATGATTCCCATTTTCATCTTCTGAAACAAGAAACAGGAACTCATGAGAAAAAGGAGAAGGCATAAGAAGGAAGAAGAAATAAAACTGCAAAAGACCGCTCTAAATTTAAATGCCTCTTTTAGAAGTCCACCAGAGGTCGAACACTAATATGAAAAGAGAACAACAGCATGAAATGAAAAGTGAGAAAGAAGTTTTATTGGTGTTATAAAAAGATGCAAATGTTTTTGGTTCGGGTTTAACAAGACTTAGCAGGCCAGTTTATAGACAACCATTAACATCTACGTCAGAGTGACTTCAGCGTTTGATTTATGCTTTGGGTAGATTGATATATGCACTGAAAACACAAGGATAAAAACATGTAGACACCCGGGGAAGCAGCGGAGTTAAACAGAACACTCAAATCTGTCATGTATGGGCTAGGTCTAAAAAAATAAAACTAATTTGGAAATCAAACAGTGCAAAGGTCTTTTTCATTTATACTAATGAAAACCTAAAGGCGAGCCTGCTTTTATTTTTATTATTTTGTCCATTGTAGAAATTAGCTTAGGCCCAGTCAGATTAGATAAAGAGCATCCTTAAACACCAGTTTTAAAGACTTTACAAATATTCTCAAATTTCTTTAAATTAAATTGGAAGGGTGTGCAATGGTGACCTTACAATAAGAGCCCTTTTTTGCCTCTTTAATCAGTTGTCTTCAAGAAATACCCTGTATTTTGCTCTACCCATCTTCCCATCAACTTTGACCAGCTTCCCAGTTAATCCTAAAGATGCCATGATACTGCTACCAATATGCAATACTATGCATTGTGTGTGACACTTTTCATTTACACAAAGTTTTTTATTATGTAGACCAGGGGATGGAAACCCAAACTGCTCAAAGAACCATATTGGAACAATATGCTGATGAAGATTCTCAGTCATCCAGGTCATAGTCATTCCGTAAAAGTAAAAAAAAAAAATCCATGGACTTGGTTTCCAAGATTTGAAGACGTTTCGCCACCTCTCCAGGAAGCTTTCTCAATTCAAATGTCTGGATCCGCAGTGAATTTGAGTTTTTATATAGACAAGGCCTTGTATTGCTTGGAAACATGCAATATGCATCGGTTTCCATTTGCATGTTTCCAAGCAATACAAGGCCTTGTCTATATAAAAACTCAAATTCACTGCGGATCCAGACATTTGAATTGAGAAAGATTCCCGGAGAGGTGGCGAAACGTCTTCAAATCTTGGAAACCAAGTCCAGTGGATTTTTTTTTTTTTTTTTTTTTTACTTTTACGGAATCATATTGGAACAAAAAAACAAAAAAACTAATCTGTCTGGAGTCGCAAAAATGTAAAAGTCTCATATAAGCTTTGTATGGCAACACCGGTTCTTAGTGTATTAGCCCACTATAAAAAGGACTATGTGGGCTTAAATCCATATTATAAGCATTCTTGTTAAAATGTTTATCCTGAAGAAACTGTCACATCATGTGACTAGTCTGGTGTACGATATTTGTTGCTTTAAGTTTAAAATCCATTACAATATTAATGTATTGTAAGTTCACATGCCTTCATGAGCATGCTACCTGTTCAATCTGTGAATAGTTTTACATGCTTGCAACACAACTAGGAGCAGTAGTGGAGTTTGGAGATGCTCCTGCTTTTCTAATTAATCCAGAACTACTGCAATCACACTTTACCTCTCACTCCCAACTTGGTGGTCGGCTGCAAATTTGCCTTCCCTGGAAATGCCTTAAGAAATTACTCCTTTTATTACTTGACAACTTCTCATTACAAATCATTCCTTCCGTATTGGTATTGACAAAAGATTCCGTTCATTCTTCTCTGAATACTCTGTACTCATCCGCTATCTTCTTTTTCTTTTTTCCTTTGGGATCCATGACCCAAGACAAATCCGCCATTTTTTTAGAACATCCACCTGCCTGGCACTGCGCTGCCCTGAAAGGTGTGTTGCAGCCTACGAAGCAACTTTGTTGACAGAAATTTAAAAATTTATTGTTTAAATGTATACATTATACCATTTTTTAGAGCATTGGAAACATAATGAATGTTTATTTGACTTCCTGCACACCATGTTAATATATTGAATACATTTAAGAAAAAGCATCCCAACTGATTCTATCATCTTAGGTTGTTTTCAGACTTGGTTTGCGGGAGACGGGGATCAGTTGGGGACTAAAACTGCAACATTGCTACTATTTCCATCTGGTGTGGTTTGCATTCACATGGCACTTTGTCAATCAAGATTCAATGTATAAAGACAGTTGGTAAACAATACGATACTACTACCTTGTCTGCGAGAAGTAATACATCATGGAATGACAACAGATTTCAGTTGTGCTTTTTTCTATGTAGGCTTTTGGCAAGTTTGTCAGATAAGTATATTTCAACAATTGGCCCAGTATAAAAAAAAAACAGGGCAAACAACTGTTTTTTATATACTCAAGGCAAGTGAGTTGGCTTTAAATTAGGCGGCAGCGTGTGAGAACTGGCACTTTCGACTTAAGTGCACTGTCAAGAGTGCACAGACTCTAGTTTAAAGGTATTTTAAAGATATGAATAGTTTTATTGATATTATTAAGCAATTACAGTACGATTACAACTTTTGGAGCGGTCTCCAGTCTGCTTGGCATTCATATCTCTAGTTCATTTCAACCGAGCTGAGACCTAGGTTTTGAGGTGGACACAAGTTTGCTTTTTTGGTCCGCATTGGAGTTCAATTTCGAATTCCCTAAACAAACTAAGCTTTTGGCCAAAAAAGGACTAAGGAGGACTAAATAGGGCTGGTGTGAATACACCATAAATTTGTGATCTCTTTAACTCCCTCTAAGTTAAGATTTTCTGATTAATCCCCCATTGCAGGCCAATCAATTTCTTACGATACCTATATCTTGTTAGCTTTGCTGCTGTGTCACACCCTTTCTATTAACATTCAATATCTTTAATGACTTTCACAGATCACAAAAACTTGATATGTTTTTCAACCTAACCATAATAGCATCTCCACAACCTCATTCTTGATCTTCCTGCTGTGTTCATTGTTTTTCCTGATTGTGTTTGTTCAGTATTTTTTTTCTAACAAAGGCTTAGAGAGCTATCAGAGCAGCTGTGTTTATTCTTCACTTAATTTACACACAGAAGGACTGTTTACTAATTTGGCAAGCTCTGAATGCCATATTTAGGGATTGTTAAGTGAAAGAGGTGGAGTGCAAAATTATTCTATAGTGTTTAATTTTGGGGGAGGAAAGAATTATGAGCATGCATTTGACTTACAATTGTAGACTACCTTGTTTTGATCCATCACATACTGTACATTTCAATTGGTTGAACCACAAGTCTGAGGTTGTAAGCCAACAAAATGTGAAAAGTATATAAGGAACTGTGGGAGGAGGAGGTCAAAAGTCAGATTAAAAGAGTAAATATCTGATCTAAAGCAGAGATGACTACAAGTCTGCAATCCTGTGGTATAAGGAAACAGCGTTTTGGGTGATTTCATGTCTTCAGTGTCAGAGTCACTCGTTTTCTCCATCTTAAGTTCTTCCCTTGTTGTGGCAGTTTGTGATCCACCTGCCCCAGCTACAGGCCACATCTGCAGGCATGATGGACTACATCCGCAGGGGGCCACATTCACAGAGTGCCAATGTGACTCAACCTCTTCTTGTATTGGCGTTTCCTGTAATCTGACATGGCAGGTTTGCTGTGTGCTCTGATGGACTGCCTTGGGCATCTCAACTAAAGCAAACCTAAACAAAAGTATTCCTGAGAAATGAAATGAATTGAGTGGAATGTGTGAGCCCATACAAAAAGACGATATGCTGAACAAAATGCTATGTTTTTCTGTCTTTATTGCTTTGTGTGGCTTGTAACAAATTGGATGTATACAGGATAAAATGAGTCTAAACTTGTCATCTCACTGTGTCAGAAATCAATAGAAATCCCACATTCTACCACTAATATCAGCACACATGTGGAGCAAGCTTGAGCTGAGTGATGATGAAAACGGAGGCAGGGGCTGAAAAAGAGGAAGAGAGAAGTGTGGAAGAGAGATGAAGATGGAGGATAGGGACATCTGTCAGAAGAAACATTACTGCTGGAGTTGATCTATGGTACAAATTTAAGGTATAAAATGATAAATCCTCCAGATTCACTCTTGAATGGGACCAGATGAATTGTCTTTATTCTTTAAATTCTTCTTCTTCTTCTTTGTCAAACCCTGATACCTTCATGATAAAACTAATACCTTAGATCTATTTAATTTCAAACTGGTGTATTTTAGACAAACAATTGTCGATTCAGGAGTCAGAAACACAAAAAAGCAGTAGATAACCATTGGATACTTCTGATCTGATATTTTGCCCTGTTTACAGCGTTTTGAACTTATCCTTTTATAAGAATATAAAAATTATCTTTATTGTAAAAGGATTCATATGCTTTCCCAGTTTTATAGATTGTTTAAAATTATGAATCAGAAACCTGTAATAAAAATACATTAAGACTTCTTAGTAAATACGGTGTGGATCCATCTTTTAGAGTAGTTACAGCTGATATCTTAATGGGATACATAATCTAACCTTTGTGTCAACTTTTCTCTCTTTTTCTGAATTATAAAGGATTACACATTTTCTACAGCTCACTGATACTTGAACTATTAGAAAAACGTCTGGGGTAACACCTACAGGACATCACTCAAACTGCTATTCACACTGCAGAAAAGAGCCATGAAGATAATGCAAAAGGAAGGCTATTATGACCACACAAACTCATTAAGATTCCTGCTTGTTTAAATTCTGATCTGGTATAATTTCAAACCTCACAATTAACATTTAGAGCCAGAAATGAACAGCTACCAGACAGCAAACAAGAACATTTTGTGTAGAGAGAATGTTTCTGTGACTACATGAAAAATCTAAGTTTCAAAATCTTATATGCGCAAATCAACATTAAAATGATAAATGTTGCGAAACAAACTCAGTCTTGAGTTAAAGCAGTGTGTAAACACCAGAATGTTCAGAAAGAAGGCAAAAATTAAACAATTATACATCGGTTTTAAAGTTGTATCATAAATCTTCAGTTAAAGAACTGTTGTGCCAGTTAACCAGAAGATTATAAATATATAAAATAAGTAAAACTAGAAGTTATAGTTAATTAATAGGACATTTTAAATGGATGATTAAAACAATTAATGATCATTAGTTACATGATTATAACTGTAATTTGCTTACTTAACAGGGTTCTTAGTCTTTAACATAAAGACCACCATCATTTTACCTTTATTAGCTAATAATCCCTAACAAAGTATTATTATGTCTAATGACTACACAGACTCTATACACTACTAAGATAAGCACAAGTAAATGAAACAAATGAAAAAAATGGGTTTAAAAGTCAGTTCAATAGTCTCTGAGGAAGGTTTGATTATTAAGACTTAATGCATTTCAGGTGTCCTTTAAAATAGTAGCGGATAAATGTGAATAAACCCTGATGCAAATATATGAAGTGCAGTCAAAAATGTGAAGTTTCATTAAATTTACAGTGAAAAATAAACAATAACTCAGGAATGTATTAACTGTAATAGTGTTAAAAGAGAATGGGTTAGATTAGCTGGCCCCAGGGGGTCTGTTCGGGTGGATCCACCTGAAACACAGGAGAAGTTAGAGCTCACAACATGGCCGACCACAAGGTAGCCAGACTTTAGGTAGCTGGGGCTAACGATGCTAGCCAGTCCACTGTAGCAAGCTCTCTGGAGCTGCTGCCTTCGTGAAGCAGGAAAAACACAAATACAAAGTGAATCCAGTAGAACTTTTTATTGCCTACCTGGAATAGGTGAAAATAGTTCGATAAACTTTTGGCTCTCAAAATAGTATTGGTGTCCCATTTGTCGGTACTTGCCGATACCCCCATTTTAGTGCAGTTTCGTGGCCCTGCCCAATACTGGTATCGGTATCGGTGCAACACTAATTACAACAGTCAATAACATCTCTATAGGGTTAAAGGAAGGGGGGTTTGCTGTCCAATCAACATAACCATGAAATCTGAAGCAGCTATTGGTACTTTTGGGGCCTTAGTAGTTGCCAAGCCCTGCTGGAAAAAAAAAAAAATAACATCTTCATGCAGTTTATCAACAGATAAGAGCACAAAATACTCTAGGATGTCTGGGTACATGGCTTCATTGCCTGTGATCTACAGAATACAAAGTGGACCAACACCAGCAGATATTGACTGCCGCAACTTCATATCTGACTTCAAGCAAAGTTAAGTTGATTATTGTCTCCCCCCTAATGGTCTACAGCAGATTTTGTGTTCACAGCCATTCTTTTTTTCTGATTGCAGCTTTTCTCCTCGAAGCATTTTTAAATTTTTGCTTTAGTCTTATTGTTGTGTTTAGTCACATTTTTTTATTTGCCATTGAGTTTGAACTTGTTGCAAAATCACGTATTAACACTGTAATCACTCCCCAGCCACCATACCGTTGTGCTTAACATTATTAAGTTAACAGCTTAACTTTGCACTAATTTCTTTATCAATCATTCATCATTACTTTTTGAATCATCCTATTTTAATTGTTCAATTTTAATTTCCACAATGATTTGTGTTTATTAAATATTCATTATTTAATATTGGTACTTTAGACTGTCTGAACACTTTTCCTTCCTTCAATTAAATTTGAGCATTTGAATCAATGACGTCCACTATTTTAGAATAAAAGTTATCTCATCTACACAGCTACAGGACAAAATAATGGTAGAATGGAGAACAGTTTAGACAAAATACTACTCCAGAACTACAGGCCCATATCAAACCTCCCATTTATCAGTAAGATTATTGAAAAAGCTGTGTTTCAACAATTAAACACTTTCTTAGATATGACCAGCCACTTTGACGTGTTCCAGTCAGGTTTCCGTGCTCACCACAGTACAGAGACCGCCCTTATCAAGGTGTTTAATGACATCCGTATAAATACAGACTGCGAAAGAACCACAGTGCTGGTACTATTGAACCTCAGTGCAGCATTCGATACTGTAGATCACTCCATCTGTAATGGATTACTGTAGTGGAGATGGATGGACCCAAAGACAACCCGCAAACAGGTCAGTGAAACGTTAACAGTCTTTATTTAAGAGAGAGGGCGGCACGGACTCCCGGGAAGAACGATCAGGCTCAGCGACAGGCAGCTCCTATAGACAGAGTGGTGGTTAGTGACCAGTGGGGGCAGGCAGATGTTTGAGTAAGGAACTTGGTCACTAACCTGGCTACAAGAAGGCTCGGTTGGGCTCAGTCCGGTTTCAGGAGAGGAGAGAGTCCGTGCTGGGGAAATCCTAGGTTCGGTCCGGGTCTTGACGAGGGGGGAGTCCGTAAATCCAGCAAAGGTATCCAAGGGGGAATCCAGGGAAGTTCCGAGTCCAAATCCAGTTCAACATCCACAGAAGCAAACACAGTTCAAAGGGGCAGGCAATCTCGGTAACTCACAGGCAGGCTGGGTCAGAAACACGGTTTGGCAGTCCAGATCTCTGAGGCTGACGAGCAGGGCTCAGGCGGGCAGACAAAAATCCAGAAAGGGGGTAAGGCAGGCTCAAAAAACTGGGACAAAAACAGGTCGAGGTTCAGACAGGCAGATGCACGTAAAGAATAGGCTGGAAGTTCTCACCAAGAGGCTTGAGACGTTCTGGCACTGGAGGCAGGAGGGACAGAGCTTTTAAGCAGGAGGGGAGGAGAGAGAACAGGTGCACTGATTGCAATTAGCAGCTCCAGAGCCAGGAACATTACAGAGCCCCACCCTCAAGGGCGGATTCCAGACGCCCTAGGCTGGTCCGGGTGGGCCCTGTGGAAATCCCTAATAAGGGATTTGTCCAAGATGTGGCGGGCAGGAACCCACTGACGCTCTTCGGGCCCATAGCCCTCCCAATCAACGAGGTACTGGGTACCACGACCCCACTTACGGGACTTCAGGAGCCTCCTAACAGAGTAAACCGGGGAGCCATCAACCAGGCGGGCGGGCGGTGGGGGCGTGGAGGAGGGAACCAAACTGGAGGTTTTGACAGGTTTGACCCGGGAGACATGAAAAGTGGGATGGACCTTCATGGTGGGAGGGAGGCGGAGGCGTACTGCCACCGGGTTGACCACCTTGGAGACGGTGAACGGTCCGACGAACCGCGGAGCCAACTTCCTATTGTCGACCTTCAGGGGAAGGTCCCTGGTGGAAAGCCAGACCCTGTCTCCCACCTGGTACTGCGGGGCTGGAACTCGCCGGAGGTTAGCTGCACGGACCTGATTTTGGGAGGCCGCGTGTATGGCTCTCTTGGCCCGCCTCCAGGCACGCCGGCACCTCATGGCAGAAAGGCGGGCAGAGGGGACCCTGGACTCTACCTCCTCAGTAGTGAACACCGGCGGCTGGAACCCGAAAACGACGTAGAAGGGGGAGAGACCTGTAGAGCTGGAAGGGGTGGCGTTAATCGCGTGCTCGACCCAGGGCAAATTCAGAGCCCATTTAGAGGGATCAGACTGGCAAAAGAGGCGAATCTTGGTCTCGACCTCCTGATTCATCCTTTCAGATTGGCCGTCAGTTTGGGGGTGGAAGCCGGAGGAGAGGTTAACGGAGATGCCGAGCATGGCACAAAACTCCTGCCAATAACGGGCCACAAACTGGGGACCCCGATCTGACACAATGTCAGAAGGCAGGCCATGTAACCTAAACACCTCCTTGGCCAGGATCAACCCCATCTCTTTGGCTGAGGGGAGCTTGGGTAAAGGGACCAAATGGACCATTTTGGAGAAACGGTCCACAATTGTGAGGATAACTGAGAAGCCGTCGGAGGAGGGGAGACCAGTGATGAAGTCCATAGAAAGGCTGGACCAAGGCCGAGAAGGGATGGGCAGAGGTCGAAGCAGACCTGACGGAGGGCGACGGGAAGCCTTAGCCTGATTGCAGGGGGAACAGGCAGAGACGAACTCACCGACGTCTTTGGCCAGAGAAGGCCACCAAAACTGAGATCGGATGAGCCGAATGGTTTTGTTGATGCCAGGATGACCATAAAGGCGAGAGCTGTGACAGAGATCAACGACTTTGGGTCTGAGGTGGAGAGGGACAAAGAGCCTGTCCTTGGGACAGGCCTCGGGTATCTGTACAGACCCTAGAGAGTCCCTTACCTCCTTCTCGAGCCCGAGGCGGGAAACAGCACACCTTACTGTGTCTGGCAGGATGAACCCCCGTTCTTGGTCGTCGTCTACCTCCTCTGCCTCGAAGAGCCTGGACAAGGCGTCGGGCTTGATGTTCTTAGGACCCGGCCTGTAGGAAAGGGTGAAGTTGAAACGACTGAAAAACAAAGCCCACCTGGCCTGTCTGGGGTTTAGTCTCCTAGCAGTCTTGAGATATTCCAGGTTGCGGTGGTCAGTCCAGACCAAGAATGGAAGCTTGGAGCCCTCGAGCCAGTGCCTCCACTCCTCGAGAGCCAACTTAACCGCCAAGAGCTCCCGGTTGCCCACATCATAATTCTGCTCTGATTTTGACAACTTCCTGGAAAAGAAAGCACAAGGGTGAATGCGGCCATCACCGGACTCTTGGCTAAGTACAGCCCCTACCCCAGAACTAGAGGCATCTACCTCCACGATGAATTGCCTCTCCGGGTCGGGGGAAACGAGGATAGGTGCGGAGGTGAACCGTTCCTTAAGGCGTTTGAAGGCGATTTCTGCCTGCTCGTTCCAAACAAATTTGGCCTTGCTAGAGGTGAGAGCGTGGAGTGGAGAAGCGACCTGACTGTAGTTGGTAATAAACCTCCTGTAGAAATTAGCGAACCCCAGAAACCTCTGGAGCTGCTTACGGTCAACCGGGGTGGGCCACTCGGTGACCGCTCGAACCTTAACTGGGTCCATGGCAATTTGTCCAGGGGACAAAACAAAGCCGAGGAAGGAGGTTGATTCTGTGTGGAAAGCACATTTCTCTGCTTTGACGTATAGCTGATTCTGTAGGAGGCGGAGAAGGACGGAACGGACGTGTTGTTTGTGAAGGGTGAGGTTCTTGGAATAGATGAGGATGTCGTCCAGATAAACAAACACGAAGCGGCCAATCATGTCCCTGAGAACCTCGTTAACCAGATTTTGGAAAACTGCTGGGGCGTTGGTAAGACCAAAGGGCATGACCAAATACTCATAATGGCCGGTAGGAGTATTGAAAGCGGTCTTCCATTCATCACCCTCCCTAATACGGACCAAATGGTAGGCATTACGAAGGTCCAACTTAGTGAAAACTTTAGCCCCTTGGACCTGATCAAACGCCGTGTTCATTAGGGGGATAGGGTAACGGTTCTTCACCGAAATGTTATTAAGCCCCCTATAATCAATGCAGGGACGAAGGGAGCCATCCTTCTTCCCGACAAAGAAAAACCCTGCCCCTGCAGGGGAGGAAGAGGGGCGGATGATGCCCGCACTTAGGGAGTCATTAATGTAGTCCTGCATGGCTTGGGTCTCAGGAGGGGAAAGAGAATAGAGGCGACCTCTAGGTGGGGTGGTGCCTGGTAACAGATCAATCGCACAGTCAAAAGGACGATGAGGAGGGAGACTCGTGGCCTTGGATTTGTTAAAAACCTCCCTCAAGTCATGGTAAACAGATGGGACCTTGGACAAATCTGGGTAATAATCATTAGTCTTACCCTCAGCGGAGTGAAGAGGCTGGGCGGAGAACAGACATAATTCAGAACAGGAAGGAGCCCATCCCGTCACCTCGACCCGTCGCCAGTCAATCTGGGGATTGTGTTTACGGAGCCAGGTGGCGCCCAAGATAACAGGAACCTGCGGGGAGTCAATTATCATAAAAGTCAGCATCTCCTTATGATTACCTCCCATCGTTAGCTCCACAGGTTCAGAGACGAGGCGTGACTGGTTGAGTTCGTGACCATCCAGGGCGAGCACACTGCGGGGGGATGAGCCAGGGTGGAGTGGGATACTCAATCTTCTGGCCAAACCTTCATCCATGAACTCAGTGTCGGCTCCTGAGTCGATGAAAACTGACAAACTATGGGATTCAGAGGAGAAGGTTAGAGTGGCTGGAAGTAAACGATCAGAGGAGACGGCCAGTTTGGTGTAGCTCAGTAGGGATCCCCCACCCCCTACTGAGCTTTGTCTTTTGCTGGACAAGACCGAGCTCGATGGCCATCCCCCCCGCAATAGAGACAGAGTCCCTGCTGCTGTCTGCGCTGGTACTCATCTCTTGACAGGCCCACCTTGCCCAGCTGCATAGGTTCAGGTTCAGAGGGCTTAAGAGAAACCGGAGATGAAACAGGGGGGGGAGCCGAGAACCGAGGATGGGTTGTGGGGTTAGAGCGACGTTCCCTTCTTCGCTCCATTAGACGGAGGTCTACCCTAGTGGCAAGCTCCTCGAGCTGACTTAGGGTCTTAGGGTAATCCCGGGTGGCCAGCTCATCCTTAATCTTGTCATTAAGACCATGAATAAAAACATCCATGAGGGCATATTCATTCCATAAACTCTCTGCAGCCAGTAAATGGAAATCAATAATATAATCAGCCACTGATCTATCCCCCTGTCTAAGAGATAAGAGCCCCCTAGAGGACTCCCGGCAGGGGAGCACGGGACTGAACACCCTCACAAGCTCTTTGGAGAAGTCATCATACGAGTGGCAGATGTGTGTATCATTCTGCCACTCGGAGGTTCCCCACAGTCTGGCTTTACCAGCCAACAGGGAAATAACATAGGCGACCCTAGACCGGTCAGTGGGGAAGGAGGATGGCTGCAGCTCGAAATGTATCTCACACTGTGTGAGAAAAGCCCGACAATGCTCCGGATCGCCACTAAAAAGCCCAGGCGGAGAGAGACGGGGCTCTGACGGAAATGACGTCACCGGAAGTGACGGGGGACTCGGAGGAGCTGCTTGCGGAAGTGGAGGCTGTGGGGTAGCCTGGTTTCGGAGATGATTGAGGATCTCCGAAACGCCGGCTTCTAAGTCAGAAATAGACTTTTCTACCCCCGCGCGCCACTGATCCCCGGGTGCCGGGTCCATGTTTTCCATTCCTTTTGGCCAGAACGTACTGTAATGGATTACTGTAGTGGAGATGGATGGACCCAAAGACAACCCGCAAACAGGTCAGTGAAACGTTAACAGTCTTTATTTAAGAGAGAGGGCGGCACGGACTCCCGGGAAGAACGATCAGGCTCAGCGACAGGCAGCTCCTATAGACAGAGTGGTGGTTAGTGACCAGTGGGGGCAGGCAGATGTTTGAGTAAGGAACTTGGTCACTAACCTGGCTACAAGAAGGCTCGGTTGGGCTCAGTCCGGTTTCAGGAGAGGAGAGAGTCCGTGCTGGGGAAATCCTAGGTTCGGTCCGGGTCTTGACGAGGGGGGAGTCCGTAAATCCAGCAAAGGTATCCAAGGGGGAATCCAGGGGAAGTTCCGAGTCCAAATCCAGTTCAACATCCACAGAAGCAAACACAGTTCAAAGGGGCAGGCAATCTCGGTAACTCACAGGCAGGCTGGGTCAGAAACACGGTTTGGCAGTCCAGATCTCTGAGGCTGACGAGCAGGGCTCAGGCGGGCAGACAAAAATCCAGAAAGGGGGTAAGGCAGGCTCAAAAAACTGGGACAAAAACAGGTCGAGGTTCAGACAGGCAGATGCACGTAAAGAATAGGCTGGAAGTTCTCACCAAGAGGCTTGAGACGTTCTGGCACTGGAGGCAGGAGGGACAGAGCTTTTAAGCAGGAGGGGAGGAGAGAGAACAGGTGCACTGATTGCAATTAGCAGCTCCAGAGCCAGGAACATTACACCATCCTGTTAGAGCGCCTGGAAAACTGGGTCGGCCTCTCTAGTACAGCTCTCAACTGGTTTAAATCATACTTAAAGGACAGGGACTTTTTTGTGTCAGTCGGCAACTTTACATCAGAGATGACAAAAATCACATGTGGGGGTTCCCCAAGGGTCCATCCTGGGTCCCCTCCTTTATCTATGGGATATCCATGTGTGGATACCAGCTGCTTTTAATGATTTTTTAAAAATGTTTACTTTGGTTGTCTGTTGGCTTCTTTTTGCTGTTTTGCTCCGTTTTGTGTTTCTCTCGTCTCATACAGGTATGGAAGTAGAGTTCTAGTTACTGTTTGTCTTCTTTGTTTTCTATTTCTGCTGTTTTGTTTTATTTTATCTCTTTTCATGAACTCTTTCCTTTCTCTATCTATATCTCTCGCCTTAGTTCTTATCCCCTTTCTCACCTCCCTTTCTGTGTCCATATCTGTTGCATACGATTTTACTCCCTTAACAATTTTCAATAAAATTTAATACAAGTATCAAGCTGAACCAAAACAGGACACACAAAAACATGAAAAAAAGTAACAACATTATGTCAGAGTTGTCTTCCTTGTTTCTTGGTGATGCTGTTTGTTTAACAAAGTAAATAAAAAAGATCCCAGAGACTTAGAGCAGCTGTATTTATTCTCTTACTCTCCAAAGGTGGACAAAATAATTTTGAAAAAATTCTATTTAGGTCACCACAGGAACTTTTCCGATTTTTATTTCTCCATAATTTTTAAAACCAATTATCATTTTTTTGTTTCAACTTACCACTGTGCATTATTTTGAGTTGTTCCAAATTGCAAGTATGTATAATACAGTAAAGTTTGTAGTTGTGAAAAATTTTAATGTGTATATGTTTATGAGTTAATATGTTTAGATGATAAAGTTATCTTTTACAGAAGATTTAATCTGTGATTTCTTTAGTAAATATAGCACAGTTACAGTGACCAGCAGTAAAACATGTATCCGAATCTGGTTCTTATCCTTTATAACTTTTAATAAGCTCAGTAAATACATTTGAGATTATGCTTTGCTTGTAGTGAGAGATCAAACCTCAGCAGCTTCTATCATATTTAAGTCTTTCTGGCATTTTTTGATTTATTTTACAGGAAATCAATTAGAAAGATAAGAGAGAAGCTGTTTTTTTAAGACTTGAGATAGAAAAAAAACAAAAACAAGGATTGTTCCTTAAAAATAGAGCAAGAGAGATGCGGATGTTCAGAGAGAGCAAGAAGAGAGAAAGAAAAAGGAAACAAGGAAGAAGGTGAAAGGATAAAGAAATGGGAGGAAGAAGGGTTAGAGGGAGACGCTCCACTGCCTAGCTGACAAACAGAGGGTCCCTCCAGAGCCAAGGAGAGGAAGAGGGGGAGAGAAAAAGAGGGAGTGAAAGAATGGGAGGGGAGTTTGATGTGGGCAGTCAAGCCCACCACCCTCCTACAGCCGTCTTTCTACCGACTCCCCCCCAAGCATGCACACAAACACACACACACACACACCCTCCTGTAGAAAATCTATGCCTGCTCTCTTAGTATTCCACCCAACTCTTGAGAAGGCTCTGCGGAGGGGAGAGCAGACAAGCGGACTGTTGGTGAGGCCCTGGCCAGCCGTGTGTGATGCTATCAGGGAGTTTTTTCCCTTCCCTCTTCCTTTTTAGTACAGGGTGTTTGCTCAGAGCTGACAGGACAGAAAGAGAGAGCCCAGCCAGTTGAAAATCTTCACCAGGGATCAGAACTAGACATATCCTCCTAGTAAACCACCATTATTTCCTCTTCTATTTCACCACTTTTAAAAAAAACCTGCAGACAGGGCACTGAAGGACTTTGTGGTGGTGAAACCCAATGCCCAATGTCTGTTTATTCTTGATTCAAGCTTTTTTTTTTTTTTTTTACATTTGGCCCTTGATTTAACATTATTCCATCATGTTCTACTCACCCATATGAGTTTTGTGTCATTTGGAGCTGTTCTGAAGATATTCCGTTTGGTTATATCCAAGTAACGTCTTCCTATGGGCAAACGACTTGAAGGCACAAAAGTAAAACTGTTCATAATTCATCTTTTATGGTACGCCAGCATTCATAACATGCAGGCGAACCACTGTCCCCCAGACATCCGTGGTTATATTTTTTATATCTATATTTTTTTAAAACATGCGAAGTGTGTATGACGTCATCCGCGCGCCGGACTGGAGTTGTGACAGGCAGCCCGGGCCACAGTCGGCTACGCTCTACCCCTTCTATTCATTCGGTTAGCTAATCTGAATCGTTCAATTCCATTTCGAGAGCAAGATCATCTGTGGTAGTAGCACTAGACATCTTCCAGCCATGTGAGTAAAACTAGCAGCAGTTCAGCGGACAGGATGAATGAATGGTAGCCGGGGCGCACTCTGCTTCTCTCTGACAACCACTTATCCTGGTGCCTGCAGTTTGGATCACGTACATGAAAAACACCTTCCAACTGGTTGCCTCTGCCGCGGCAAACTGTGAGGAGGCAACAGGGCCATAGGCTGCTGTTGAATTGCATTCCTAGTGAAAGTCGACCTATGGTGTACCAGGGTCTGAGCGGCTCTGACAGAAATAATATTTTAAGGCAGGATGTTAATCTGGATGAGCTGACTGCACTGGCAATGTTTTCAGGTGGACTTTCTCACTTTAAACTAGATTCAAACTACTTTTTTACCCACTAATCATAGCAAACATTGTTACCAGCAAAGAAAGGATAGGGTAGCACTGCCTCCACCCAACGTGCATCAGACTCACTTTTTCCAACGTGCAGCCAGAGAAGCAAAGATAGGGTGACCAGACGTCCTCTCTCTCCCTGACATGTCCTACTTTTCAGACCTAAAAAAAAATCTGGGGGGAATTAAAAAATCGTCCGGGATTTTGGTCAACTACAGTGCATGCATGTAGTTGAAACAGGGAGCAAGCAGGGGACGGAGCGACCGAACATGACCCGGTAACGGTAGCCTGGACAACGGCGGCCCAGTACTTCCCCAAGCCTGCCTTTTGTTCTATATTCCATCCATAAATATTTATCTCATGGTGGTGAGGTACAACAAGCCACTGGAGAGTTTTCTATTAGATTCAATGTTGGATATTGGGTAGGTATTTCTGTTTGAGCTATTAAGTCATATTCTTGCCATGCATTTCGACTATATTGTACTGATGCATAACTCTCTTATGACTTGTCAGGATATATTCCCAAGCACAAGGCATCCTCTTCTTCAAAACTTACACTATTGCCTTTTTAGTAAATTTACCAAAAACATACATAGCAGAGGTTGCAATGTGACCTTCTAATATTTTTGCAGGACAATATAACTTTCCAACAGGCATCTATATTCCAAAAATATTGAGCAAAACTCTTACTCGTCATCTGGGGAAGGGTTGCAGGGGCAGCAGTTTCAGTAAAGACTTCCAGACTTCTCATCTCCACAGACACCTTCTCCAGCTCTGCTGGGGGAATCCCAAGGCGTTCTCACACTAGCTGAGAAACATGGTTTTTCCAGCATGTTCTGGGTCATCCCCTGGGCCTCTTCCCAGTGGGATGGAAGTAACTCTTCTCCAAGCCCCTCCAGAATGACGAGCTACTCATTCTCTCTCTAAGCGAGAGCCCAGCCACCTTCTGGCTACAGCTATCACAGGAGTGGATCGAAGGCAAGTGTTAAGCAGCCGGGATGAGAATCAGTGCCTCCAAATCTGAGACCATGGCAGGAAAAGGGTCAATCTATATTCCTACCCTCATCGTGAATTTTGGGTTATGACCGAAAGAACAAGATCCCTGACACAAGCGATGGAAATTAGTTTTCTCTGCAGGATGTTGGGGCTCTCCCTTAGAGGTAGGGTGAGAAGCTAAGTCATCCAGAGCAGATTGAGGGTAAAGCCGCTGCTTTTCCACATCAAGAGGGGCAATTGCAGGGAGCTTGGGCATCTGATCAGGATGCTCAGACCAGGAAGATCTGTAAAGATTCATTTAACCTCTTAACATCCACCTCAGTTTGGGTAATCCTTGCCTATTTTGCATACCCAAACGGAAAAGCAAATAACTTAGGAACTGTAAGCCCAAATTACATATGCAATACATTATTGGAAAGCTAACACCCTCTAGTTTCCTAAAATATTGGGTAACTAGAAAACAGACCAACACAGACAAGACAGAGCAACCTGCATCAATTCAAACACGACTCAAAGTTGTTGTTTTTTTATTCTCGGAAATGATAGGTCTTTTTTGAACAGCAGTAATAAAGACATTCTTGAGAAAAGGCAGGTTTTATGGTATTATATTTGTTCTACATCATGTTAACCACACATGGAGAACATTTCAGACCTCTAGCTATAACAGTTCCAGAGCTGTGGGGTTTGGAACCTTTGGTGTCAGCTTGGAGCGGCTCGCAATGGCTTCACCTGCTGGTAAAAATTTTACCGGTGACATTTTATGCATTCTGAATTATTTCCCCCACTTAAGGGTTTAAAGGGGTTAATCACTAACAGGAGGTATTTGAGGATGTTTCCTCAGAGAGGGGGCAGCCAGTGGCACAGCTTCAAAACAGCGGCACAGTTCGGTGCTTGGCAGCGGCACTTCGGCAACACAGTCCGGCCAGAACTGTTCTGTAGGCTGCAAACAAGAGTTGACCAGGTAACCAGGTGATACTACATTTAGTTCTCTCTGAATCATAGACAGAATGCAGTCTGGTTCGCCAGCAAAAACCAGACATATCCAGAGGACAGGGGACCATGTAACGTGGCTTTAGCTGAACACTGGAGTGTCTTGGCTATCAGACCCATGGGTCACAGGGCAAACAGGTGGAAGAAGGGGAGTCGGCTGCTTAAACAATCTCTGTTGCAGGGATGTGACGTCAGGGGAGAGTTGCTCTTGCTTTATCATTGACATTTAATCTTTAACACGTGTGCATACGACGAGAAAAGAGAGGGAGAAACAGGGAGAGAGATAGAGGGAGAGAGAGGAGAGAGAGAGAGAAAAACAGAGAGAGAGAGAAAAGCCAGCTTTTACTCAAGTAAGAGTAGCAGTACCTAATAATAATATTTCTAAAGTGAAAATATCTAGTGAGCCTGCTTTTCCACTTGCCATGTAAATGGAACATACACTAAAAATCAAATATTTTCTTTCGAAACACAGTTCCCTGTTCCAGCATTTACACTCTACACCCTGTAAAACATAGTTTCTGAAGTTTAATTAATAGAAAATATTTGATTTAGGAAAGTTTATGTCTGACAATTATTTATATCGTAAGTATAAATTATTTTACTTAGAAGCCAGAATTTACATACACCCATATTTTGTCACATTACATCATTTTGTTCAAACTAAATCATCGTTAATGACTGAGTATCTTTTTACCAAAAACATTGTTTCTCTTACCTGAGTATTATTGAGGATGACTACTTTTTAATTTTACATGGGTGAAAATATGTAAAGGATGTGCTACACGTAATGAGGGAAATCTTTTTGGCATTTCTACCCTTCCCTAGAAATGTTGTTTCTCTCTTTTTTAAACTTTAAATGTGTCTACATGGTTCTGACATGATTCTGTGGTTAAAATTACAGGGTTATTGATCACACATGTACCTCTAATCTCCATTACCACTGCTACCCCATGACTCCTAAACCACAGACACGCAGAGCTTTGTTATCCCTTAACAACCTCCTCCACAGGCAGGCAGTTTCTCTGTCACCTTAAGCCTGGCTCGTCATGCTTGTGTGGTTGCTCTAAAGGTCACAACTTGTAGCTTCTGTCATTAGCTGTCAGTCTCTGCCACTGCCTCCAGTTCCCTGCTTCTCCCCTCCTTCAAGTCGCTCTCTGTCATGCATTTTTTTCTCTGGTTCTGTAGCGTAGATCAAAGTGGCATCCTCAGGTGTGCTTTGAAGGTTAAGAAAATTAAGAAACAGTCAAAATGTAATTCACTCTATGTATGTGAATGTTATCAAAAAGGCAGTCCACTGATTAAACGAAGATCTGCTCAGAGTGCAGTATCCATAATTGTTACACGGCATTTGACAGAATGCCTATAGCAATTAACAAATTCTGTGAGGGGAAAGATTCTGAGAGTCTGAGGAGGAAAGAAGGAGAAAATATGTGTTTTTTCTGCACTTCAATAACAGAAATAAGTAAATTTAAGAAGGAGCACTTTGAATTCATTAAGTAATTTTTTTTATTTTAAATTCTTTTTGCTTCAGGGAACTGGAGTAACTGAACCCAGTGATATTTTGTATTACATAGAGAGAGCCTGCAGGGCACCAACCTGCTCTTATTCATAAGGAAAGGGAAATATTAGATACAGGAAAAAGAGACAGATTTTATAGGATTCCTTCACACACAATGTAGGGGGGGTAAATGAAAAGGGTTTGACGGAGAGGAGGGCGGGAATGAGGAGATTTACTAAAGAGACAGCAAACACAGGTGTGGCGCTTCATCTGTTGGGGAGGTGAGGGGTAATCATGGCAAACTTTAATCAGTTTGGATCAATTATTCATGGTCAGAGCCCTAGCAGACTGATTTCTCAAATGCCCCCTTCTCTCTCGCTCTGACAGCCAAGTATGAATTATTCAAACAGCATTTACACAAAGAAGTCTATCTCTGATACCTGATCAGTCAGTTAGAAACATTATGCAAGAGGGAATGCCAATTAGATACCCATAAAATTGGTCTCCTGGTATGTTCACCAAAAAAATAAATAAATAAATAAACAAAAGCCAAAATAAAAACCCCAAAATATTATTAAATCATTAAAAATAATTGTTTAGTTGTCATGTAAATAGCAACATGTTTTTTTTTTGTATTTCAGCAGGAGCAGCAGTTGGTATTAGTATTTCAGCAATTATTCCCCTGTACATCGGCACCTTGTTCCTAATAAAAAAATAAAAAAAAACCCTTCACCTTTTAATTGATCAGATCCATGTGGCAGCTGCTTTTCGTTTTTGCCTCTTTAATTTTGCTGTTCTCAGACAGGGTGCCACAGGCAATTTGCAGTGAAATCTAAACCCCCGTAGTAGAGAAAAAAAAACAGCAACTCAGTCCTTGCCTCAAGGCTATTGTGTGCTCCTTTGTACAGTACCACTGCCCATTTAATAGTCTCTATTATTTTTTCACATAGTTTAATATGGAGCTTCTGCCCAGGAAAAAAAAAAAAAAAATCAGAAAAAATTTATTTTGAAATGTGACATACTGCTTTTCCATTTGGGTAATGTTTGTATAATAAATCAAGTTAACAAAAGAAGTTCACATTCCTGCACAACCATGATAAATTATTATGCAATTGTTAAAAAAGATAATGTTAGAACAGTATTTTTAGTTATTAGTTTATAGAACATATTAGGTTAAAAAAAATACTATCAAATGATTTGGTGTAACCTTTGCACAACTTTGCCTTTTGTACAAATATATATCAGTAAGTGTCTGACAGTATTATATGTGACAACACAACCCATTTGATTGCAGTTCAGATGGTTTAGCTTGTATCCATGGAGTTGCCCTGCCTCTTCGGTTGATTAATAAGGAATGCAATCAGTTTAGTGCCATTATTCCTCATGTACATCCCCAAATGTTTTTACATTCTTTTCTAATTGTGATGTTGGTATTACAACAGTACCCAGACTACACAATAGCAGTAAAACCTGTCTGAGGCTCAGTACAAGCTTGAAATGGAAATTAATCAGTTCTATTTTCTTCTTCACTGTCGTTATTTAATTACTTTGCGTGGTAAATGTATGTTTCAGTCACTAAAATGTATCCCTCATTTTAAGAACTAAACATAATCTAAAAGCAAGGTATGCAGCTTCTACCTGGGTCCCATTGTCTACCTGACAGTGCTGCTCTGATGGGAAAAATACAAAAAAAAATGGTGATATCAAAATGCATCTTACAATTTTAACAGGGCTTTTAAGAACATTGTCTTAATGTGAGTGTGGAAATAATTCCGCGTAACAATAGAAAAGAAAGCAGGAAATGTACCAAATAGAAAAAAGGAATTGAGATGCAGAGAAAGTTACATAAATAGACAGCGCAGAATTGAGAATGTCTCATTCTTGCCTTCACAATTTATTACAAGGCACTTGACAGCTTCCATCCATAAGTCAGCAAATGATCACTCACAATAATTCAAAAGTGATCTCTCGTGTCCTCCCATCCAATCTGCTTGCCCTTGAAATGTTTTTTATAAGACATTAGGTCAAATTGAAAACCGAGGGAAGGATTCAAAGTTTTCACAAACCCAGTTTGACCAAAGCCTATTTGACTTGACAGATTTGACTGCTGCAGTGAATGACTACAAATGAACGGATACCTCTAATTATTCCCTGTTTCTTAACAGTCCTACTTCTAACCAGCTTAACTAATAAGCTTTTAGAGCTAATACTGCCTTGGGAGGTGCTGCAAATCCAACACTAATCCACATTCTTTTACTTTTAAAACATCCGCCGTCTATTTTTTGGTCATAATCAAGTTTTCTTGCAATATTTACCATTAAACATCTATAATGATTAAAGATATTGAAATTATTTCTGCTGACAGATTCTTTCATCTTAGCCCTGGATCCCTGCAGCTTTTCCAGAGGGATAAAATGGGTCACTTAGGCTACGTTCACACTGCAGGCCTTGATGCTCAATTCCCATTTTTTTGTTACATCAGTTTTTTTTGTATTGCTGTAAACATTTCCAAATATATGTGACCTGTATGTGATCTCCTGTTTGAACTGGGTTCATACAACTTAAGTGTCCCGCATGCACAGTAGAGGACTCAATGATGTCACAAGCAAGCGTGCTCTGTGTTTACGTAAGATGGATGGTAGTGCTGGAGAACATCTAGCGATCTTTCCCAACCTTAAAAATACAATCTTTTCAAGATGGTTAAACATAAATACTGCTCTCCGCATCATCGTCCACCACTTTTGTTGTTATTCTTTTGCCACTTCTGTGTAACAAGAAGCAGAAGAGTGACCAATTAATGACATACAGGTCGGATGGATGCAACCTGGCTGTTAAGACACAGGTCGCATTTGAAAAGATCATATTTGTATCAGATTCAGGACCACATAGCCAAGTGGCCTGGATCGCATTGGAAAAAATCTGATCTGTGTTGTTCAGACTGGTCATAAAAAGATCAGATCGAGGTCGCATAAAGGCAAAAAAAAAATCGGATTTGGGTCACTTCAGGCTGCGGTGTGAACGTAGCCTTAATTGTTATTTGTCAGTTTAGTTAGACCTTTCTTAATAACTTGTTGGCAATTTCCAATTTTAGAGACTGGACTGAACAAAGTTGTGTGAGTTTGTATCAATCTTTTGAGCCATTTTTTTAATAAACTGTCTGCTGTTTATAAGTCTTCATGATGCTGTCCATTCCTTAATATTCTCTAACAATCCTTTTGAGACCTTCATCTGAACATTACAGAGATTACATTACACTGAAGTGCACTCAAATAACCGATTAGACAACTTGCAAAAACAATTTGTTCTGCTTTACTTAGAAGCGTCAGAATAAACAGGGCTGAATACAAATACCCTGTTGACCTTCAGATTTTATCTTGTGATAACATGAAAACAGTATTATTGATTTTTTTTATTTTTTATGAGGCACTCCTATTCTTTGTCTATCAAACAAAATCCCAGTAAAACATGCTCCAGCTCTTTCATGTAAAAAGAAAACATCACATCGGGGTTGTGAATATATTTTCTAAGCGTCTCAAGAACAATACAAATTGTGGCTACTTCTGGGATAAAAAGAACACAATACAAAAAAGGAAGGAAGACAGCTTAAGGGAGAAAGCTTAAGCATAGTTGAATTCAGAATAAGAAAGGACTAAAATGACTGAAAACATGAGTCAGACAAACTTGATTTTTTTCAGTTGCATGTGTTTTGGTTAGGATGAGCAGACAGTCCATTCATCCTCGTCATGTTTCTGTCAAATCCCACACCACAGATGATTGATGACCACCATTGTCAAACTGAGAGCAGTCCATCTCTCTCTGAATGATAGAAATGAACGGAAGATCGGATCAATTTCACCTACTATGTCCTCTACCTCTCAGTTCTTTCCCCTGTCATGGAGTGAAAATCACTGTAATCTCTCCTTCTCTGAGAGAGAGGAGTTTGGTTGGGTTCTAGCGATCACTATCCGAATCTTAATCCACACCTTTACATCGGTAAGGACTTGAGTCTGACATCTGTCTCCACTTTGTCTCTTTTCTCGACCTTTTCTCTCTCTATGTGTCCGTCATTTCTTTTGTCTGCTGCTTTGGGCTTGAGTGATCACGAGTGCCACATGTGGTTCCTTCGTAGCGTAGCACAGGTGGGAATTGCCTCTGATATGGGGGATACTCTAAAAATGCCATTGTTTGGCTGTGCTCTGGTTTATGACACAGTTTATCTTGTGCCAATGATTTCTCCTCCCCAGTGTGGCCGTCTGCTTTGTCTGCATGGAATCATGATCGGTAAATAAGTGGTAATGGGAGTGAATGGGAGGGGGAAGTCAGCAAGCGTCTTTCTGTCATCACTTTAGAAGGTTGCGACCCCAAAGCACGCTGGCACAGCCCTGCTAAATTATTCAGGCGGTGTCTCGAGCCTCAATCTCTGGAGAAGACGGGGCCTGTGATTGCTGCAAACGGACTGACTGACATTTGCACATGAAAATCGCCTCTGTTTCCCCCAAACACCAGTTCTGCTCAAAGAAAACAGTGGAGAAACTAGTAATGGGGAAGGAAGTCTATGGGAAGCTAACTGGACATCAGTGAAGGCATCTTTCCTTTTAATGCAAAACAAATTGTTTTCACATGAAGAAACAAACATGTAAAAAAAAT
This sequence comes from Cyprinodon tularosa, assembly GCF_016077235.1. Lineage (NCBI taxonomy): Eukaryota > Metazoa > Chordata > Actinopteri > Cyprinodontiformes > Cyprinodontidae > Cyprinodon > Cyprinodon tularosa. Next base: position 3,135,805 of record NW_024038678.1, read on the forward strand.
TATAAAGGGCATATATCATATGACAACTTTTCATTGTTTGTAACTGCTCTGTTAACTTATATATACTTACATATATTTAACAAGTATGTAAAAGAGGAAAGGTAGCGTTAATTTGTATCACACTGAGAAAAACTGCCTTTTTTGTGATAATTAAACAAAAGTCCCATTTTAAAAAGTGTGACCTGCTTCAGGATCTGCCTGATCTCCCTGCTTGCCCACATTATTTTACTCTTAACTTTTTTAATTTTAAGCGTAAATTATTGAAAACTTAGAGTAAAACTACTTTACACCACTGACTCCTAATGAGTATTGTTATTATTAAAGGATTTCACAGTGATTTGTTTTTTTTTTTCGAACTTGAAAGAAGGACAAGATGACACCAGCTAATCAAAACACTCATAGCTTCACCACAAAGAATGTTGACAAATTTTTACAGAAAATAGTTTTTTTGGAGATGAAAATCCATCCAATAGAAGTTAACATGGTGATTAGTGCAAGATTAGCCAAAGACGCTGCAACTAAACCCACAACTGTTCCCCCTGACATATTTTAGGGTTCAAGGACAAAAAATCAATAAAGACAGTGGCAGATCTTGGCAGTTAAATAAATCAGAATTGCCAGAATTACAGAAAAGCACCCCTGTTTCCTATGAGAAAGGGAGACTTTGACTGACAATTGCCATCAAAGCAACTGATAGCAGTGAACCAGCAGGAAACAGTGGAATAGTCGAGCAAAACACAAGTTCCATACAGTCCACAGTTTTGTTAGCTCCACACATATCATAGTGATAGTTTAACTATGCTGAACCTTCACCTAGCAGCACAGATGTGCTGCCAATAAAACAGTCTTATCTGGTGGGAAGACCAGAAAGCAAAATGGAGGAGAAACTAGTTTTTATGAGTTTCTGAATTCCCCAAATCTTCTGCCAAAACTTCAAGACTATACAGGATTCTCAACCAAAGCAGTGTTTGGATTGGTCCATTCCGGATGCAGATATCCTCATTATGTCTTGCGGCGCATCAGATCATCAAGCTTGCTTTACTCTTCCATTCAACCCTACTCCCATCCAGCCATTAAATCTTCTCCCCCTGCAACCAAAATCTGGACCACCATGGAAGGCCCATCCAACAATTTAATGCTAAACCCATTTGGAATCATTTTAATGAAAGTATCTGCTCCTGGCTTTTCCTGTTTTTTCCATATTTGAAGCCTGTGCAAAGAAGCCCATCTCAACTCAGTTTGCTGCTGGCATGCTTCCTTCAACATCTGTCATGACTCAAGGAACTGATTTTCCTTAATATAGTTTCAGTTAACTTTAGATTTACTTTAGATAAGGGTTGGCATTCTGATCATGATTTCAGGTCCAGCTAGTTCTCAAACTGAAATGGAATCTCCATATTTTAAAATTATATGGTTTACTCCTCTTTAATCTCTTTGCTTAATCTCTTCTGTTTAGCATGTTTCTTTTGGCCTTTTATCGATTTACAGGAAAGGTGAATTTACATCTTCAAATCTGGCAAAAAAAACGTATCTAATTTATGTCAATAAAATCTTTCTAATTGCAACTGTTTCTCCATGTCATTCTCTCCAGGTTGTAAATGAAGCTTAAGCAAAAATTTAATCTGGAAGAGTCTTACCAGCCTCACCTGAATCACCTGCTGCTATGCCATATACAAAAGTCTAGCCACTGAAGTCATGACCCCACCCCCTCTGAAGCCAATCCTCACACATGATCCCTCTCACTCCAGAGTTTCACTGAATGAGTAAGTGCCTCCATACCCCCTTTTCTACCAGGACTATTTCAGAGCAATAAAGTGGCCAGTACAACCTGTGTCTCACGTGCCTTCTCTTTAACTGGTCACCTTACATTTCAGCCCATTCTTTTTCCTTTCCGGTGTCATCTTTATAAAACAGATGAGGTGTGTGATATAAAATGCTGTGGTTTTTCACCTCCAAAACAAACATTTCATGGTCTATGGTGTCCTACAAAACGAGGTTCTCCGAGTGGCTTTGTGCTGAAGCTGCAGGTCATGGTTCCATGTTCAATTGTGAAATGCAACCCACAGTCTTCACATGTACTGTTGAACTTTAAACTCCACTGGATCCATATTGCTTTTTAACAACTGACTTCCTGTCTGAAAGATGGACTTGAGTACTTGAAGCATCAAGCGAAAAATAACCCAGCTCCAGATTTTAGGGAAGTGTCCAGAAGCTGATGCTTCTACAACGCTCTACTCTGATTGACTAGAGTCGCTACGATCAACCGCTGCAATGGACGTGGATGCTCCGTATTAACACGTTTGCTGGAACCCCAGGGTCATAGAGCCTCTTTCAGCATTCCTTCTGCATACCAGCTTATCTTTTACCCATCTAGAGCTCATCTTCTCCCTTTCTCGCAGGCTCTTCTTGGACTAATTTGTCCTTTGGTCTATTCCACCAACAGTGTCCGAGCCCTTTGGGTGAGATTACTCTAATCATTTTTCATGAGCTATTATCCAAGTGCATATCAATTTATCACATCAAAGTATTTTCCAAGGTCTACACACCAAACATCTTATTTTATTAATTTCAATTAAATCTTTTCAATTGCAACTTTGACCCTGAGCAAGTCTCGGCTGAATTATGTCATGATCTTTGCACTGATGTCTGGTCCGATTACTCATTTCATTCACCTGTCTATCCCCGTCCAGTTCTCATTCCACCTGTTCCACCTGCTTCAGCCTCTCTTTAACCAGCCTTTAGACCAGCCATCAGCACTAGCTGTTCTCCGCCCTCCGGGACAGCAGCGTCTGGGACTCTCTGTGCGTTGCATGCTCTGCCGTGTTTGCAGTCAACAGGCTGGAACCAACCTCACCCTCTGGGCACAGACTGAACTTTAAGGCCAGAGGTTCCTTTTTAGATGTCCTCGCTGTTCACTGCAGAACCATTTCAAATAAACGTTTTGAGAAATCTGTCTGTCTGCCTCGAATACTGGGTCCTACTAATTTGATCATGAAAGAATTACATTTCTTAAACTGAAATACATCTTTCTATGGGCTGTCATTGTACAGTTAAGAAGTAAAAAATTTGCAAAGTTTTGCAAAAACAACTTGCAACTTAAATGTGCTATATAAATAAACTTGTCTTGACTTGTTATCATCTCATTTGTAATCCAATGGACATACTGACTGCTTTTTAGGTGTACACTATCATACTACTAAGATTTAGCTGTTTTATGTCTAGTAATATTTAGTATAAGAAAAGCGAAAAAACTATTGATATGTTTAGAATCTTTGATTTTACTAACATGGATCGTTTTATTAGAATTAATATTCGAAATTTGGAGAGGCCAAGCCAGGGTGTCAACTTCAATTTAATAGAGGATATCCAGAGGCAGATAAAGATTATCAGCAATTATAAGAAGGCTTTAATGTTTTTAATGCTTTCAAAGTTTTTTTTTTTTTTTATTGTCTGGTGAGAATAATGTAAAAATTTCCATTTGCCTTTTTTATTAAACTGTAAATAAAAATAAAATTGTCTTAAAATCGTTTGGGTGATGCCTTTTTCCCTCACTGTCATAAACAAAATTCCAGTCTTGGTTGATTAGACATTAATTAAAATCAACCAAAATTCTTAATAATTTTAGGCTTTATTTTATATAACGTTACATATGAGTAAATTTTGACTCAGTTTAAATATACATATAAAAAAACTCTTGAAATTGGACTGTCTAGAGAAAATCAAAGGTGTCTCATAAATCATCTTTCATAGTGGGGTTAGAGGCTAAATGAATAAGACACGAGCAGAAATTTGATCTGTCTTATAAGGATATTTTCTCATAAATAGAATGATACATTGTGCATATCGCAGCATTCATATTGATTATATGCCAGCATTTGTGCACATCGAAACTCCAGATGGCTGGGATTAATAGTGGAAGGAATCAATGTGTTCCAAAAGGCCATTGAATGCTATCTAAGTTTGTGGCTGTGCATGCTTATAATGATGCATTGCACTGGACAATGCTTGAGATGCTGTATAAGGCATTACAGCTCTTCTGCAATTGCAAGTTGAGGTGTTTTTTGAGCCATTTATTAAGAGTGTCAAACTGTTATCAAAGCAGTCAACACAATCTAAGTCATTAACAGTTACTTTTGCCAATTAGAGCTGCAAAGATTTTGATTAATCTGTCTCCTTGCAGGATGCAGTTTTAAGTGAGTGGGTGAGTGGCACATGTGAGTGTGGAGAGCAAGAACATTTCTCTGTATGCCGGTCCATGTCTTGGGGCTGAGGCAAGCAGAGCTTGTGTTGAGGGTAGGAGGAGGAGGTGGTGAGGGTGGTGAGGTGCATGGGATAACTGGTCCTGCTGGGAGAGAGTAAGGGAGATGTGAGAAAAAAAAAACACCAGGAGGGGTGAGAGTAGAGGAGGAGAGGGTAAGGCGTGGACAGATGACAAATTGTGATTAATAAATGTGGTTCAGCACAGGAGTGTGGAGGGTTGTTATTAATAGAGAGAATTAGAGCGGCTGTGCAACTCAATCTGCACGCTGTCATTCAGCATCAGGCCCCATAATCGGAGCCTAATGAAACAGCACACCACCAGGATGTAGACACATCTACCCATGTATCCTTAACTAGTCAGCAACGAGCACACAGGCACAGGTAAGCAAGAGGATTTCTGCTTGCTAAATAGTGAACAGAAAACTACAGATGCATACTAATAAAGAATGTTTTTGGAAAAAAAAAACACATTCTTTAAGTTGTTTTGCTCATTTGTTTGTAAATCATTACATACTTAAGATAATATCTGAACATACCTTTCACTTCTGCCTCTGTAGAGCCAATCAAAGCTCTACTTTTATGTTTTATGTTTGTATTTATCTTTCTCTCTCTATGTATGTGTTTTTAAAGATGATTTTTATGTCCTCAAAATGTTTCTTGTATTATCAATCTCCTTCACTAAAAATTAGCAACATGAGGAAAGCGTTAGGCCAGTACCAGTTAAACTGTGCATTCTGCTAGAAGTCTATCTCTTTACTATTTAACCTGAAACCACAAAAAGGAAGAAAGAAACCCAGTTCTGTAAACCAGTGGTTAGAAATAGCGAAGTACAGAAACCTCTCTAGAAGCTAAAATAGCTTTAGTTGAAAATGCTTGTTGTGCAGCTGTACTTGCAAAGCATGTAACATTTTAATGCCATCAAAAAGTAGAATTTAGGTGCATATTTGAAAGGAGGACAATCACACTACAATAAGAATATCACCAAAACTCTGCCTCAAAATGAAAGGTTGCAGCCTGGCTCTGATATTACATTGTTGAGATCTATAGTCATACAGTACACCCAAAATGCTGGTTAATAACCAGAAATGACTGGTTAAACTGATTAACACCTTTACAGCAGGAGTCTTGTCAATGCTGTCTGTGAGGAATGGGCTCTCACAGGGAGTGACAGTCTGCCAGAAGCAATGTGTTGTTGTTTTTTTGTGGCAAAGTGTCATCCATTTTGAACTGCTGCCCTGTGTGTTTTTTAAACTGTAAATTACAGTATACCATATCATAGTATTTACCTTTTAAAGCTTAATGAGATAATTCAAGATTTTTCAAGTATTGTCCTGTTCAAATGTTACAAGCAGCTATGATATTTGCAGTAGATATCTTCTTTGGTATTAATATATCCACTTTATTCCTGGTGGTATAGCTGTTGGACTGAGTATTGGAACAACTTTAAAATTAATCTTAAGCAGTCTTATCGAGGTGGATTTTTCAATTGGTTTTCAGTTAAGCAATGTTGTTTTTTTTTTTTAGCTTATTCCCCTTTAATGATCATGTATTCATACTGTTATACTTTGCAGCAGAGCCAATACTAACTTAAAGCCCAATTTGTGGCTTTAAAAGCATTGTAAGAAAAGCTGCATCCAACCACCAGAGAAGAAATTCTTTCTGAAAATGGTTCCCTTTGCAGAGCCAAGATAAGGTATGATTTTACATTTTGAAAAGTAACATGTGTAATTTCAATTTATAATAATCACTCAGTGCATGACTTTTGACTCTTTACTTACTTTAACACGTTCTAAAATGACAGAAAATTTCTGCTTAAAATGTATCCTTGCATGTCCTTCTAAAAAAACTCTAAAGCAAAGAAAATATTAAGTCAATATTATACTAAATAAAATGTTTTTGCTGTCACTGTATGTCTATTATTCTGAAACAGGACAACTTACTATTTGTATTTCTCTGTTATATGACATTTGAACCCAAGCTCAAAGGTGTGTGGTGCTGAGGCTGGAACTAGGTCTTATAAGCGCTTTCAGACAGTTTTTACCTTATCTGAGTCTGTTTTTTGGAGCGGATTACATCAATGTGAACCCAAAACAGACCAGAGAACCATATAGCACAATTACAACTGCTGGTCTCACCTCGGTTTTCCAAAAACATTGAACCTTTGCAGTATGAATGCCTGCTGTCCCTGTCAGTGTCCCAAAGTCTGAGAGAGACTGTGATAAAACAAGGCTTTCCTTTTCTAGCTACTGTGTTAGCAAAAGTGCAATCTTTATGAATATAATTTGATAAACCTTTACAACTTTTAAAATGTTTTGATATAGTTCGGGGAATATCTAAACAGGAAGGAGTGGTAGTAGTGCATATCACCAGTTTATAAATTACCACACTTTGTTTTTCTTTCAGAGTCTTTGACCAGAGATGGTTTTGAATGTTGGGTTCTCAGGAAGCTCTTAACAAAAAGGAATACCGTTTAGATAAACCTCTCAGGTTTTTGAGACTGAAGTTGTTTTTAGATGGTCTTCTTGAGCTTGCTTGGCCATTTATGTGTGCAAACTCAGAGGACAATTTCTGGATTCCTTTATCACTAAATACTGCCTATCCTTTTAATTGAGACCCAAAAACTGATTCTCTGCCCTCTCCTAAGATTTGGTTTAGCCAAAAGGTTGGTTAAAAGCTGCTCTGGGTGGGTAAACTGAACTGGTATGACATTAAGGAACCATGGATGCAAAATAGTCAAAGCAGCAGAGATGTATCCCATGAGTAATGTGGCCATAAATAGGTTCTCTTGTCTTTTTTGTTTACACAAAGGCGAGAGGGGGGAAGAGAGTGGAGGTTAAATCTTGCAGGTGTTTGCACAAAACTAAGAGATGTAGTCTTTGTGTGTCATAATTCATAAAATTATTTATTAAACAAACTAATAACTCAAAAACTGAGAAGTAATTCTACTCATTCGCTGTCTTAACAGCACAGTCACAGTGAAAACAGACATGATAGAGCACAGTATAAGAAATAAATACATTTCATCACTATATTGCAGGATATTGAAATTTAGGTGAGTGTTCAACAGGGAACAAATCAAGAACAGGACAGAGAGGAAAAGAGAGGGAGACAGACAGCTGAAAGACATACGCATATTTCAATATTAATCACCTCAGTAATATTTTAACAGCTTCTAAAAATCCAATCCTGAGTATATTGCTTCTGACTATTAAAAATGATTGTCTGCACCCCGCTTCTTGTCTTCAGAGAACTGAGTTAGTGACCCAAGCTAACTTAATTGCACTAATTTACTCCAAAAGACCCTGCTCAGCTACTTTTTACCTCCTTCTAAAAATTTATATATATATTTTCCCAGCCCTGAGCCACATTCAATTTCCCACCAAATCCAAGACATCCTTTAGTAACCATCTTGAAATGGGTTTATTGTTGACCTTCTCCGGGCTGGAAGGATCAGGTTGCATGATCCCCACATTACTAGACTGGTGGCGGAGAGAGAGGTTGAGGAGAAGGTGATTGATGAAAAGGGATTCATCAATACTGTATGGACACCTCTTCCTATTGCCATCACCATGTCACCAATTAAATTTTCTGCCTGTCAGACAGGTGACAAATAGCTCAAATATAATATTTACAAAAACTGAACCATATAGATGTTTCTGAAAAGATATGTGATCACAGATTACCAATAAACTGAGAGAAATCAAAGATGCCTCTGTAGCAGTGTTTACCTTATACACAGCTTCCTGGGATTTGATGCATAAATGAATCTATATGGTGTCAAAATTTTCTGATGCTCAGTCGTAATAGATTTTATTACAATGATTAGTTTTAGGGGTAATACCCATCTATTTTCTAGATTTGTTTTTTGTGGGTGATGCTGATTCCTCTAGCTACCATCAGCAGACAAAATTCATGGGTAAAACCTGGACAGGTAATCACATCATAACAGGGCAACACAGAAACCTACAAGATAAGTAACCTTGCATGTACCTACCCCTATCCTCCGAAAACTAGCTTCGCATAAGCAAGAAATATGTTTTCCAAATATAATCATAGATATAATTTTGCATTTTTAAGCTGGTAAGATGTTAGGCTGTTTTAAATTTTATTTAGATCTAAGACCCTAAATATTAAAATGTCTCTAATACTGTAGTAAACAACTCTTCTGACAACTCTAGGTTAAATATATATTTACTGACCTACATGGGGGCTTGTCGCTGACCTTTAGCACAACTTAAACTGTTTGTTCTTGCACCATGAGTCAATATCTACTGTTTTTAATTGTGTATGATAGATGAACTCAATTGGATAGCACTGGATTTGACCTACAACTTTGCTTTTATTCCTAACTTTAACAGCTACACTAACCCATGTGCCTCATAGTAAGTACAGCCAAGTCTAGTAAGCTATGGATATGCATTGTCTTATACAGTAGGGGCTTGCATTAAATACATAACAAGGAAATATTGATTTTAGTTGCTTCTGGAGTAATTCAGCTTCAGTATAGTGATTTTTTTTGGTACATTACTAGTAAAAGTTAAATATTTTGAAATAAATTCTTTTGATTAGCTAAACCACTGGGTGAACAAATGCACATTTGAGACTCAGCAAAATACAATTTATGACCAGATGATGAGTCTGTGTGAGACTTTATAAGAACTACAATCAAAGTTAATACTCTTAAATAAACAGAATCAATAATTATATTTAAAACATTTTATAACTTTTTGAAATGAAAAAAAAAAAATCCCAAAAAACAATAATTTTTTGGAGAGTATTAAGTGTTGCTGTACCAGAAGATGATTCTCTATATCTCTTTGAGTACATGGAACTATCTAAGTAAATTTTTCCTTTAGCTTTGCTACGTTTTAGTAACTTATGTAACTATTTCTTAGCTATAAACCCAGATGTCTACCCAACTAATATCTGTACATATTGTCAAACTACCAAACTACTCTCCAACTTCTTACCATGGATAGATGGGAGGACAAATATGTTTTTCTATCTGTGATTTATTTCCCATTATATATTATAGATTATTATTAAATGCATTTTAATTCTGAAACCCTAGATAAAAATCTGGATTACTTAAGTATAGCCATGTTTAACTCAATAGAAAGTGCAGCTAAGTATTATAGATGTTTTGTTTAGATGCTTTTGGTGAATATCAGCTGCAAAAAATAAATAAAACAAAAATTGACTTAAAATCACTGGAGAGTAATTTTCCTTTTATTTATTTATCACCAGGTATAACAGAAAAATATCTGATAACCACATACAGATGTTGGTCACACCATAATGTTTTACAACTCCACCTTAGTTAGTGAACCTTTTTGGTTTTGCTTTATTTTAACATTGGTCATCTCGTTATTAAATGTTGCCCTAAAAACTGCAGGAAAAGATTCCGCATTAAAATAAAATAAAAAAAAACCTTTGACGACTAATGGTGTAAATACTCTTTGGTCTGCAGTCCACACATAGTATGTGAGCAGAGATGTTTGTTTACTCCAGTGTTCAGGCACCAGTTTAAGATTTTAGCTGAGAGGGTACATTGTCTGGGGCAGGGTGTCTCACTAATGAGGCTGTATAGCTGTGGGATGCGAGTCACACACAGACAATGGTCTAGGGACCATTTAGCGTCTCCTCTCCATTCCTCACACATCACGCAGAGGCAGCTTTGACTCAGTCACCACCATCCCATGTCCTCTCTTTGCCTGGTACACAAAAGATGAGAACATTCTCCTCTGTCTGGCAGAACAGTATCAAACATTTGTTGCTTGCAGAGACATTTTCCTCTGACAGGTAAATATTGAGCAAACAATATCAGCTCATAGGATGATTATTTAATAGAGATATTCATATTGGCTTAAAATAATAATATCAACATACATATGACAGGATATTTTATATACTCAATGTTTTGAATGATAAATAAAGTTTTTTAATGTTAAATAACTCCTGATAGGAAAGGAAAATCTAGATAGTGATACAACAGAGAGAGACAGAGACAGGGGAGGGGTGAGGAGGAGAGATCTAACAGGTGTAGAGAAGGACTGCTGCTGGACCAAACGCCTCGATCAGCGCTACAGTGGACAGACAGCGTGGAGGGGAGCGTCTGGATGCACAGCGCTTCTCATTTGGAAAAAAAAAAATCTGAAAGTTTTCCCGTGGATCATTTCTCACCTTAATTATCATAGAAGTCGCTGAAGTTTGGACTTTATTTAAAAAATAAAAAAGCGGGGAGAACTCCGCTCTGATTAGGAAACTGTTAATTACCCGGAAACTCCTGCGCGCCTTGGTTTATCAGCCTATCATTGGACGCGCCAGAGATCATTTTGCTGAAACAGGTGAGAAAAAGCTTATATCTTACCTCCAATTTCGATATATTTAACTATTTATTTTACACTACAGAGATGCATCTAAATAATACGCTCACCTTATAAAAAATATTTGTAGTTCTCTTTTTAAATTACGCATATATTTGATTTAAGTAATTTACAGGGAATAACGGTAAAATTAATAAGTTTATTCATTCTTTTTTATTATCCTTTTCAGATCCATACAAAGACGCAGGAGGAATCAACTTTAAAAGAATCTGTTGATTCAAGGCACCAACTTCATTATTTCTGGCAGAAAACAGAGCTGTCCACGGATCATCCTGCCTGGAGAGATATCTGGTGACCTTTTTCTGTCTCAGCTATGGCATTAAATGAGACATCTACATGAAGTGCTCTGGTATCTAGGAGAAACCTTAAAGGACATCTTTGTACTTTATCTGAGAAAGTCATTTTGTCCCCCCCCCCCCCCCCCCCCCCCCCCCCCCTCTCCTTTTGTGGTGTGGACTTTCATGACAAACTGTTGAGACTTTGATCCATCAGAAGAATACCAAATTTTTTAGTTTTTGTTTTGTTGTAATGGTGAGACAGCAGGACAAAAAAATAAATAAATATTAAGATAGATATATTGATGTGAGATAACTGGACAATTCTTAAAAGGGAATCTTAATCTCCCTAAATGATTTTCCGTTCTTGGCTAACATTTTTTCTTGTAATATTTGAACAACCAATGCTCTAATACCTCCTACATCTCCCCCCCTCAACGTCTCTTCTCCATTTTTCCTTCCAAACTGTTACCTGGAGAGGCTTCATCGTGGCCGGCACTATTCCAGCCAAGGGGGAGGAGGACTTCCTCACACTGGCCGCCTCTCGGCTTAGCCGCAGGAAACGTGTGATTATAGCTGCTGTTGGCGTGGCCATGGTTCTGATTCTGTTGGTTGCTATTCCCCTTCTTGTTCACACAACCAAAGGTGGCAGCGCTGGGGGAACAGGGAACCATTATGAAATGCTTGGAAGCTGCAGGATGGTGTGTGATCCTTACGCTACTTCTCAACCTGGTCAGGAATTGATAGCTGTGTCTTCGCCCCCCCAGGAATACTCTGGAAAGAAGATAAGGTCTGGGCTTCGAGGGCCTCCTGGGAACCCAGGTCCTCCAGGAGAACGCGGGCCCCCGGGGGAGCCAGGGAAACCGGGGCCGCAGGGGCCCCCCGGTCCTGGTCCGGGGGGTTATTCTCCCTCCATCTACACCCCTAAAATTGCCTTTTATGCAGGGCTACGCAAGCAGCACGAGGGCAGCGAAATACTGAAATTTGATGACGTGGTCACCAATGTTGGTAATTACTATGAGCCCAGCACCGGAAAGTTCACCTGCCCTCTGCCTGGCATCTATTTTTTCACCTACCATGTACTAATGAGGGGTGGTGATGGCACTAGCATGTGGGCAGACCTGAAGAAGAATGGACTGGTTAGTAGAAATGTGTGTGTGTGCATGTGTGTGTTAAATAGAGAGTCTGTATGTAAATGCAACACAAGAATGCACCACAGATACTTTTTGTTTTGTTGGCTATCCTGTCTCATATTCATCCCCACAACATTGAGCTCTTTAGATTCAGAGCACAATCCACTTAGCAAGTGGCAACATGACAAGCAAAGAATGAAAAGGCAACCCTTCTCCTCATTAAAGAAGTGGACATGCTATATAGTCTTAAAATCTCAGCCTTCACATATTTGCATTCCCACATGTATTTTGGTTAAATGACAAGTGGCAGGATGCAGGCGAAAATACCAGACTAATTATTAGGATTCCCACACATAGCTTGATTATCGCCTAAAGAGAAGTGCAAAAGAGCACAGGAGACATGTCTGTTAGAATGTGAACAGTTAGGTTTGCACCTCAGCTTAAGAAATAATGAATTTAAAATCGACAGTCCACTCATCCACTTCCTCATTCCCCAGACTCTAATTAAATGTAGGGGTAGTGTTAGGAAGGAGACATGGAGATCATAGGGATTTCATCAGAGAAGTCCAGGTTCTGAGAACATTCTTCCCATTGCTTTGTTTCATTCAATCATTATTTCACTGATTCATTCATTCATTTGTGAAGGACTATAAACGTAAATGGGTTTCTGCTCAAACCTTACTTCGCAGACATGAGGTGTATTAAGCATAACTTCACAGCGTCATATGAAGCAAAACGTAAAAGTTGATTCTGGATTGAAAATCCATTTGATCACAAACATGAAGGTGTGTTTAATTCTAATGCTCCGCATTGTCATTCAAGTCATTTTAGCCTGTTAAATAATTAATTCATCTTGGATTAGATCCCCCTCCCTCGAACCACGGCTGTACCTTCCTTTCCTAACCTCATCCTGACTTGTTCATTGATTCTCCATTAATTATCTTTCACTCACCTCAATTATTTAACCTCACCCAGGTCCCTGTGACACCCGTCAGGTGGCTTCTTTAAACATTTCTGGCAAACTAAGTGCACGCATAACAGGTATGGGTCCAAGAAGAACTGCAGGTGGATGGATATAGAGAACTAACACAATTCTGCAGAATTCATGATCATGTTTGAAGTTATTAAAGCCTGGAGGCAGTTGGGTGCCATGCTCGAGGCCAGTCGGTGGCTTGGGTTAAGTAAATCAGGGGTGTGCTTGACAGGTTGCATTCCTGACTGTGGAATCAAAGAGGCATGTTTTAACCATTGCCGTAGGTGCTCCTGCTTTATTGGATATTGTCTCTTGCTGTTTCTTTCAAAATATTACCACAGGCATAATTTTGCTGTTTGCCTTTTCATCCCCTGCTGTAAAATATTTGCGCCTTCACAAGTTAGGTCATTTTATTTCAGCTCTAATTTAAGTTCCCAAATTGAATCCAAATAGCTTCTGCTACAATAATGACATGCCAAGGTGTCTATCTGACGGTACTGAAAGGGAGAATAGGAGAAGAAGAGTGAGCTGATGGCCCTGGGTGGGGCAGGAGACGATAGATGACTTAATGGAGGTTTGGAGACAATGGGCTGGTAGACGAGGCATCTGGGAGGCTGGGTTTGAAGGCCAGTATGAGATCAGGCAGGATGACCGATGTACACCCACTCAACACACAGCTGCTTGACAAGTGATCAAGGTTGACTAAAAAAAGGAGTAGAGGAAAGTTATATTCTAAGGTGTTTACAAGAAGAACAAGTATAAGATGCAGTAAAAGCAGCGTAAGCCTTTTTCTGATCAAATCAAATAAAAAAAATCCCATGTTCAGTCTAAATACTAAACAATGTTCAACATTTTTTTGCTCTTTGATCAGAGATTAATGTACAAAAAATCAATACATAGTGGAAAAATCAAATGAGTTAAAAAATAAAAATAAAAATTGACAGCTCCCAACTAAAATTCGAGATTTGCAGAAAAATTCTCCCCCACTTGGGACAAGCATGTAAAGAAAATGGATGGATGGACATTTATTTTTCTTTTATTATTTGTATTTTGTCCTTTAAAGCAATAAGTGCTCATGAAAATAATCCAGTCAAGGTAAGACTGGGTTTAGATGTAATCTAAACTTTCATTTTATGCTTTCTTATAGAAATTGTTCTCAAATTTTGCCCTAACAAATCTTTAGGCAGGTTTTTCAATGCAGAGGTCTGCCATGTCTAAATTATGTAAATTTTAAAACAATAGTAGGTAAAAAACAGCCCTGACTTGTAACTTGTACTCCAGCTTTAGATGGACCACAGTAAGGTTAGGTTAGATCTCTGCACTCCATGGAGGGGGCGGGGTCCCATTGGCTGTATACAAAAATAAGCATAGGAACACAGTGTTCCTGGCAAAAGAAAGATGACATAACATGTTTTTATGCGTACTGTAAGCCCCCCACCCCCAAGTGTTCACCACATCACGTATCATATTGATAACATTTAGGTTGCTATTTCGCGCAGGTTCTGCAATTGTTACAGAGTTTGGCACAAAGTTTGTAGATTCAATATCTATCACTTGCATGCTTTAAATCCCAGCTTCTCGATGTAACTTCCACAAATCACTGCACCATAACATTGCATCTGAGCAAGGGGGATTTCTTATCGAAGGGGGAAATCTTCAGCCGCCTCAGTGTCTGTAATTGACCTGTGAGTATCTGATTGACAGAAACATCCTGTTCTTCTTGGGCAGATTAACAACCCTGTACGTTCTCTGCTCAGCTAAGAACAAGAGGCAGTAGTTGATGGATGAATGTATTTCATTAGGACACCTAATGAGTCCATATGGATTTCACCTTTCTCAAAATAAATAGTTCTAAACATTTCTCATTTCCATAACTGATGGTATAAATGCATTTAATTACTCTGCCCCTAATGTCCTGTCAGAGATACATGACTTGTAAATGACTTAATATTCCAGGTTTTACCAGATGTTATTAAGACAGTGTGTGATGGTGTTGACATGCTTCTCAAGCTATGAAGAGTGGTAATGCGTCACATTTACCTTCTCAACTGCACATCCCACACTCTCCTCATTAGCAGAGCTGCTAATCCAGTTATTTATAATAATAAAATTCGCCTTTGAATATCTATATTAAACATTCTCAAGACAAGATGCTATGTAGACAAATAGATACTGGCTCTGCTCATTTAATCTGGTCCATGTGTTTTTCTTTCTTTTTTTTTTTTTTTACCTGTCACAGGTCTCTTTTAATAGCCATGCTAAAGGTCAAGTTATTTCACACAGTAATGTTAAAATGTCATCACTTGCTGTAATGACCAGTGCCAGGATTAACTTTCCCAGTATAGTTAGGCTGCAGGTGGAAATTAGTCTCAAAACGGATAAAATACACAGAGAACTGTAAGAAAGAAAATTATAATCTTTTGAATGTAACTACATGTACATCTGTGACTTTTAACTTCCCAAAAAGTTATTTCAGTTAGATCCATATACACAGGGAAGCATATTTCTAGTATTTTCTTTTTCATTTTCATCGTAAAATTATGGCTTCAAGTCAATGAAAGCATCAAATTAGAGCTGTGCAGTAAATCAATCCACAATCATGCCTGCACAACATATTAGCTTGTGCAAAATTGTAAAGTCCTAAACCAGACACCATTAGAAAGATTTTATCTGGGTTAAAACAAAGGACTGGAATGTGATATACATGTATATGGTTTTCTTTTTACATAATTGCAAATTATTGCATTTATTTGAAATTTGCGGTCCAGAGTTCTGAAACAGAGCAGAGAGGGAAATAATCCAAGCTGCTTGAACTCCAGTGTGAAATTTTAGTTAGTGATTTGGGAAGCCAAGTCATATGCTGCTGTTTTTCACTCTTTTTTATTGAGGCTAAAGTCAGGGAGCACTTCTACAAACAAATTTTAAAGCATGTCATGCCTCGTAAGGAGATGCTGAGTTATTTCTAATGCCAAAAGTACATATTTCTATCTCCATCATTTTCACTGGACAAGGAGTTGGCTAGACCCTATAGGGAATCTATGTAGTATTTTCAAAAGGGAAATAAGCACACATCCCATCAAACATGTAGAATAACTGAGGCTCAATGCATTCTGGGTTTCCTTAAAACCTTAGTAGTAGTACCAGTGGATTTGACCACCTTTTTGCATCCATCCATTGATCCAATAAACAATGCAAAAGTAATATATACTACATGAACCACTTTTAGTCGGTTCTCATTTCTGTAGATCATTATTTGCTGGTCTTATATAATATTTATTTAGCTTTCATCAGCTAAATAATAAGCTAAATACATATTGGACCTGGTATGACAAATACCATTATAGTTTTCCGCTTTATTATAAGAAATGACTAAAATAATAACTTGTTGAAATTATAGTTTAGTTCATTTAGACACATCACCTTTATATATAGTAAAATGGATAATATTCCTAAGTTGAACATGAGTTAAAAATCACAAATGCGTTGTCACTGAATGGCAGGTAATAGCTGTCTAAGGCATGGTTCGGTGCCTAAATCGCTTGTCACCTTGTAATCCCAGAGCTCCCAGTGGAGAGGAAAAGCCTATTTAATAAATATTCTATTTCCACAACATCACCTCATCCTCATCCCAAACCTCCTGCTATGTGCTTTGGTCCCTTAGGTAAGTTTAACGGCTACTTTTCTATTGTCTCCGCTTTAAGAGGTCAGTATATCACTGGGAATGAATCCTGTCAGTTTTATTACCAGTAGAGCCCAGCACTACGGATAACAACAATAACAACACTTCATACACCCCCACATCTCCCCGGTCTCACAAAACAGCTTTGCTTGACCAGGCTGTTACTCCAGGCCCCCCTTTATCAACTTTTTGGCCAATATTTTTCCCTCTGCCCTCCTCTAACACTTTGTTTTGTCTGTCCATGTCTGGGTTTTGTGCAGCAACTCTATTTTCGGTAGAAACAACCCGGCAGCTGCTCCTCATTCCTCCAACCTCCTCCTTTTCCCTTTCCTTTAGTCCGTGGTACTCTCCTCCCAGGCATGTTTACAGGAGGCCCAGTAATGAAAGGGCTAGGAGGATACAAAGGCAGCCAGAGGCAAGCCCTGGGGCCCCTTGCCTCATGGCTCACAGCCCCTCCAGCTCCTGGATCAGCGCTGCATGTTGCCTGGTTCACATGGATCAGTCTGTCTTCCAGCCATATCCTTCTCCTCTCCTGGCTTCCTGTCCTAATCCTACCATGTCTCCCACATGACTTTCTGTCTGAAAACTGCATTAATTGATAGTCAGCATTGTTCCTTCACACATAGGAACCTCGGCTACAGCACCAGCTCATTTAACATGGGCTCAGAAAAGCAAAACATCTTTATTGATGAACATTATATTGATCAATGGAATTAAAAAAGCAGCTCTGAAATCATTAAAAGCTGAAAGACCTGGTGAGGGCAAAGATATTCCCACATCTACTTTGAGTTGGGTTAAAATAATGAGCGTGGTGACATATGCCTGCTGTCGATAAAAAGTCACAACAAGAGAATTGCTGTCAGAAGCAGGCAAAGATGCAAATTTGATATTGGCTGTCACTACTTGTGCCAAGGAGAACAATTTAGCCTTTACAGATGAATATGTAGTAGATTTATTATTTGGGAGATGTTCACTGCAAGAAATTACAATCTCACTAAAAAAAGAACCATCTACCTAATTTCTAATTACAGTTTGTTAAAACTGTAAGTCAGGGTTACTTAAATTGCAATCCAAATTAATAAATTGTCCAGCCCTCAATCACAGATCAACATCACATATTGTAGGGACATGTTTTTTCATTTAAAAAGATAATAAAATGACAAAAAATATATATTTTTAATTCTAATTTCAATGTAAATATTAGCACAAAAACACCTTCCTTAAGTCACACGCAGATTTGGATGCACCCTTTTATAAACTTGACTAAATGCAGTGAAAGCTTTCTCAGACAGAGTGACACATGTCGCCTGGCTGTAGCTGAACTAAAAGGAGTTTTTAACTGAGGAAAATAAAGAATATTTAAGACAAACTCATTTTAAGACATCATATTCTATCATTTTAATACGGTAAATCTGCTTCAGATAGTTTTAAATATTGATTTTCTTCATGAATATTTTCCTAACTTTCATTGCTTAGATTATTGTTCAGCAAGTGAAACTCAGAGGTGTAAAAGTAGAAGTATAAATCCTACTGTTTAAAAGCACTTCTGTGGAAGTTGGAGTATCACCTTAAGATTTTTAATCAAGTAAAAATGTAAAAGTACAATTTTCAAAACTATTTAAAGTATTAAGTAAAAGTAATTCAGGAAAAAAATGTTAAAGACTGATGCTTTGCTGGGTTGGAGGTTTTGAGGACCCAAATGCAGAGGTTGACGAGGCAGAGGTGAGTTTTGTAGATTTAATTAACTGAGGAAAAAATGCAAAACCCAAAGTACAATATACAAGGAACTAATGATGTTATGAGATGAGCCGAGGCTTCGAGGCATGTGTCGAGTAATGGACGTTTTTTTTTTTTTCCACAAAGGGCGTGCAAAAGTATGATCAATTTAGTGGAGGGGCCAATTTTATGATGTCCAAAGCCTTGCTACTCTGATACCACATAACCGCTTCTGGAAGTGGTTCAGAAAGTTTAAAAACTTCAACGGTATTTAAACAGCCAGTATTCAGTCAAGATGTGGAAGCTTGTAGTAGAGTTTCGTTCAGTTGGATAGAGTTTAGATAGACTGGTTGTTTTTCTAACAATCTAGTTGGTCAAAACTATTTTAGTTTGATCAAATAATGTAATGATCAAAATCTAAGCAATCTAGTAGTATTGTTGTCTGGGGAGTAGTTACTAGTGTTAGTTACGTCAGCTGTAAGACATTGACTTCCATTCCTGAGGTTGATGGTTCCAGACCTGCTTTAGACTTTTGAAAGTTGTGTATATACTTAACAAGAATTTTGGCTAATGTTACTAATTTGTATTGGTTTGCCCTAGTAAAAATATAGATTGGGTAAAACACTGACAAATTAGATTGGTTGGTTTAGCCAAAAGGTTGGTTGAACGCATACCTTCCAACCCGATTAAAACCAGTAACCGTGGAAAAACTATTATGTTTGAATTAAAATGACCAAAACCTTTTATTTTGCTCATCGTTGCCCATTTTGCACTAACACTTTCTCTGTCTGCTTGAGCTTATTTCACTAAAATAGCAGAAACAGTGTAACTTAAACAACTCTTCTAAGACGTTTTACACGAAAAAAAAGAAACGTACAAAAGATTATTATACACACAGTTTCAAAGGAACCTAAATGGGAAAAGAAAATCAAGAAAAACAATTGCAAAAAAAAAATCACACATTATATTACTAACTGTAGTTCTGCACTCCACCAGTAAGTGTTGACATGTTCCCATGGAGCGTCATGAACTGTGGAGATTGTTGAAGCAATTTGGCCAAACAGTTCAATGACTCATGAGGCTTCATCTCACCATCACTACAAGGAAGCAAAAACCAGATACCTTCAGGGGAACGATCACATGAGCAGCCAGGAAAAGATGAGGAACCAGCACTGAGGAACAGTACTGGGAGAGTATATATAGGAGAGAGAACAGACTGGAATAATGAGCTGACAAGGAACAGGTGTGGATGCAAGCAACTAGAAGGAAGCCAAGGGGAAAAGAACCAAACACAAGGGGGAAGCAGAGAGCAACTCAAGATGAAAAAACACTGCTAGAAAACTACAAATACAAAGAAACTAAAAATAAACAATAAAATCCTTTACTTAATTTTCTTAGTTTTATAACTAATGGTAACATTGTCAAATTTGACTTGCATGATCTTGACAACCATTTATTTTGGTATGTGGCGAACAACAAGTTGGTGCAGCACTGAGTCCAACCACAACTAAATCAGTAGTCTGGATGAAACTAATTATTTTGATGGTTTTTATTTTTTCAAAATACCAACAGGCCATAATGAAAATAAGCTTAAATGAAACAAAACAATGTAGTATATTTTTAAAATGTAAGACCTACAAAGTAGAGATAATTGCAAAAAATGTAAGGAGTAGAAGTAGAAAAACTGTCTAAAGAATTATTACTTAAATTTCTACTTAAGTAAGATAAAAATGTATTTCTGCTTTTGTTACTTGACACCTCTGGCAAAACTACATCAATAATAAATAGACACAACTGCTATTAATTGCACTTACTGTAAATGCATTTCGCTTGGCGGTTAAAAGTACATTTTATTTTTGTAGACTCCAGTGTAATCGATTTTGCAGGAATGGTTCAAAAGTTTTCTTTTGTTTTGTTTAGAAGCTATTTAAAGTTAAATTCTGATCAGGTCAGCAAAAGACAGAAAAAACTGTGGTTAATCTTGGAGGAACCACAATCAAAGATTACCTTTAATGTCTTAAAGCAACTCTATCCTCAAAAAACATTCTAGTTTTGTATAAAATCTCTTTCACAAATCTTTAAACCAGCATTGGACACATTACAGAGTTAAAGCAATTATTATTTATATAGAGACAGTGAATCCTGCGAATTATGTCAAAAAAAGCATAAAGATTTTTAAGCCAAATATTAAAAAAATCAAGTTATAAAAAAAGGTAGATATTCAAGTGATTTAAGTGAACCCCAACGCTGCAAAACAATCTTTACTTTGACTGAAAACCCTATTATTGCTTTTTTTTCAATAGATGTTTCCTTCTTGAATTTTATTGGGGACACACCACCAAATACTTTGTAAATAATCATGTTTTAATACAAATATAACGAATACTTAAAGACACCTAAACTTCCATTCATGAAACCTATATGATAATTATTTCACTGTACATGTTTTATCATAATGAGCTCTACTTTAATCTTTAACCTTTCAGGTCACCAGTTAGATACAGCCTCCAGGGCCAAACAAACTTGATTATTACAAAAAGAAGACAGAAAAGACAACTATGTATAGGAGTTAGCACATCAACTGCTTAATGGACAGTGTGTGATACAGTCAATATGGATTTCTACCCATGCTAACATGTCCTAGAGGCCCCACAAAGTTAGAAAATAATACTTTGCAATTTGCATCTTTTTTGATATTATTAGAAGGTATTTGCATGTGGTGATTAGGAATTTTAAGCTGCATTTTAGGGTATATGGTTTACCAGTTGAATTAACTTTATTGCTAAGAGGTGGTTAATGATTTTTGATGTGGCATTTGATTCACAGCCTATAATTTGGTGTTAAATCCAAGGGCTGTTTTATAGACTTAGACTCAACTTTATTTATCCCTTGGGATTACTCCTTCAAGGTAATTCTGGTTCTAGTAGCTTATATAGAGTACAAAGGGCAGAGTTAAAACAAGATACCATTAAAGATCAAAATATAATAAGAGTGTATATACAGTAGTACAAAAGAGCATAGGAAAAGTTGTAATGTCCTGGAAAAATGTATTGGACGCTATTCAAGAGTTTTATTTAAAAATTATAATATATCTCTTTAGATGTGATATCACATTCATATTCATATGTTAGCCTAAAATACAGGCATCTCTTTTCTTTTCAGTTGTCAGCACCAAAACAGTCTTCTGGACTGGATTAAGCTTATAGAAAAATTAAATATATATATATATATATATATATATATATATATATATATATATATATATATATATATATGTGTTTATATATATATGAAATAGAGTCAAAGTACATTTGGAACCACGTACAGCCCGCTAAGTTACCTGGCAATGTTTAAGACTAAATATTAACCTATTAATCTAAATATTTGGATTTCAATGTATACATAATAAAACATTGATTCTTCAAAAATAAATGGATTCCAATTTAGATGTAGTATATTTCCAAATAAAACACAGAATACTAGAGTAGACATATGTAAGATAAATGTGGACATATATACAAACCAGGAATGCTGTTTACTTCTTAATATGTGATGTCAGGGATTTCTCCTTTGTTCTGGTTCATTATGGATGGCAGACCTGTCATGCTGTTTGTTGAACGAGGCATCCAGAGCCCATATCTTATTTCATGATGATGTCAGATTGTGTTTAACCAATAAAGCATAACATCACAATTGATAAATGTCCAGATAGGAGCAAAATGAATTGTTGCAGTGGTTAAAAGAGCATGTATATATTTTTAGTTTAAGTAATGGAGGCTGTGCTGCTCCGTGAATGACTAGTTTCAAATTGATATGTACTCGTTAGGATGGGGTCCGAGTGATGGGAGTGACATGGTAGCAGTTGAATTGCAGATCATATTCTGTGGCTGTCAT
Source organism: Cyprinodon tularosa (assembly GCF_016077235.1). Lineage (NCBI taxonomy): Eukaryota > Metazoa > Chordata > Actinopteri > Cyprinodontiformes > Cyprinodontidae > Cyprinodon > Cyprinodon tularosa. Next base: position 3,158,121 of record NW_024038678.1, read on the forward strand.
GGAGATATGCGTAGCTTGTCGGGCTGCTGACATAGATTGAGTGCTCCCTGCCCAGAAAGCTAGACACAAGGCCACTGATGTCTGTCATATGTCTGATGATTGGGATAGCAACAACGCAATTATTAATACTTGCAATTTATGTTTTTTTTTTGTTTACTTACAGATTTGTACTTAACTTTTTTAAGTTTTAAAGAATGCTGTAAAACCTTACATTGTATATATATATATATATATATATATATATATATATATATATATATATATATATATATATATTTATATATATATATATATATATATATATATATATATATATATATATATATATATATATATATATATATATATATATATATATATATATATATATATATATATATATATATATATATATATATATATATCATAACTAAAAAAAATTATCTTCTCACCCCTTGTGGGGTGGTATGTGTCATCCTCAAGCTCGGGTCCTCTACCAGAGGCCTGGGAGTTTGAGGGTTCTGTGCAGTATCTTAGCTGTTCCTAGGACTGCATTCTTCTGGACAGAGACCTCTGATGTTTTACCTGGAATCTGCTGTAGCCCCTCTCCCAGTTTGGGGGTCACAGCCCCCAGTGCTCCAACTACCACTGCCACCACTGCTGCTCTTACTTACCACATCTTTTCTAGCTCCTCTTTCAGCCCTTGGTATTTCTCAAGCTTCTCAAGTTCCTTCTTCTTGATGTTGCTGTCGCTTGGGATTGCCACATCTATCACTACTGCCTTCTTCTGCTGTTTGTCGATCAGCGCGATGTCTGGTTGGTTAGCCTTCACCTGTTTGTCAGTCTGGATCTTGAAGTCCCATAGGATCTTAGCTCGGTCAATCTCAACTACCTTAGGAGGTGTCTTCCATTTTGGCCTTGGGACTTCCAGCCGATATTCATGTCAGATATTCCTCTACACTATGACAGCTACCTGGTTATGGCGTTCCATGTATGCACTTCCTGCCTACATTTTACACCCTGCTGTTATGTACTGTATATATATATATATACATATAGGCAAGTAACTTTACTCTACTACTACTACTACTTTTTACCTACTTTATTAAAAGTAGCTGAAATTGTATAAAGCTCAAGATTTTCTTTTACTTATGCAGGAGTCAGGTATGTATGGTAAACTAGTAAGACAACTGTCCATGTAAAATTTGATGTTTAAATATCACAAAAAGTTACAAACGAATAAAAGAACAAATAGTCTTTAGATCTGACTGAAAGAAGCCGAAAGAAATGCACTAGTAATTATTAAAACAGTGAAGATTTATAATTATATCACAACTGTCTGCTTGAAAGATATATGATTACTGTAGATGGTTTTGCATCAAGGTCATTTGTCCTGATGAAGGTATCCAGTACAGGCTGTAATTTGATCCAATTTAGTAGGAATGGAAAAATGATTTTTATATTATTCTTTTTCTTGGAATGCTTTTTTTATTCTAATTTAAGATTGTGTGCTTTACTGTTTTTTTTTTTTTTTTAACTAGTCACATCATCCTGTTTCAGCCCAGACTTGGATGAGTCCAAACCAATACATTCATTTGGGGATTTTTATTTGTCACTTCAGACATTTAGAAAATTACTTTCTAGTGTACTTAGGACAAATATTTGAATGCATAGTCACAGAATTTTATTTTTAAATACTTTTATTATAAAGCTGTATGTCTGACGATAGGAATGTGACTTTGTGTTCTTTTTAGAATAGAATAGAAAATCCCTTTATTTTCCCACAATTGGGAAATTGTGGGTAGTTTTGGCTTTGAAACTCACACACAGATGTCATTATAAACCAGCCTCTTTCCTACTGTTGATTCGTGAAAGGTTCTCTTTGTTGAGTTCTTGTTTATATTTTTGCTAAGGTCCCATATGAGTTGTTGATTGTTTCCTTCTAGTGCTCTGGAGCACTTCCCTTATATAGAGCTAGTATGTGGCTCTTTTTAACTTACAGTTTCCACTGCTACTTAGAGCATTTTCTCTTTTCCTGTATTCTGTGTGTTACTTTGTGTGTGTCTGCAGCAGGTTTTGTGTTTGCTGCATGCTTACCATTTGCTGCTCTCTATTTTCTGTGACTGCAACAAGTCTCCATTGCGGCATTTTCCCTTGCATGTTTTTCTGTGTATTGATCTAATTTTTGTATAATTTTTTATTTGCATTATAATGAAATATGTGTTTGCATCGTGTTAGCACCCTTCAGCCACCATACTGTTTACCTTTTCCTTTGAAAATACTTTTGCATTTACTTGAGTTCTCCTTGTCTGATATAATAATTGTTTTGAAGAGCTAAAATATTTAAGTTTGGCAAATAAACTAAGCATAATTATTGCTGGGGTATCTATATTTTAAGAGCTGCACATTATTTTCATGCATTTAAAAATATGACAGAGCAAAGATGTTGGACTAGCTTCTTTAATGAATAAAGATTAAATAACATGTTTAAAATATTTTTCTTGCTAAACAGAAATTAAATTCAAGTTATGTGTGTCCACACTGAGTGAACCCAATTAAATGTGTTAACAAACAAGCAAAGTTCCACTGCTACATGGTCAATAAGACCCATCCTTTGCAGAGCATGCAAATGAGAAACTGTCCACCACATTCAATATCGTGCACATCGAACTGGTCCAGCATCATAAGCAACAGGTCAATAATTGATGTGTTAGTGATGCTGTTTATTGGCTTGTTTCCCAAAAGACAACCTGTTGTCCGTCAGTGAGCAACAGTATGTCAAAAGCCAATCACATGTCTATCCACAGGTCTTATCCTACCCAAATTCAATCAATACACAATTCAGGATTTGTGGGTCGCTGGTCAAAGTACAATCAATCCATTCAGTTGTCAGCAATGTAAGTGATGTTAGACAACTTCTGCCTTTCATTTAATGGTTGCAGTAACTGGTTGTAAGTCAGTTCAAAATGAAATAGGTGAAGTAACCCTTGTGTTAAAAGAGCTACAGTTGGTTATTTTGCTCTAACTGCCAGTGTGCATGTCCTTTACCAGGTAAGAGCAAGCGCCATTGCACAAGATGCTGATCAGAACTACGACTACGCATCCAACAGCGTGATCCTGCATCTGGACGTCGGTGATGAGATTTGCGTGCAGCTGGATGGCGGAAAAGTCCACGGAGGAAATCAAAATAAGTACAGCACTTTCTCTGGATTCCTTATCTACCCGGACTGAAGCTAAATTAACAGCCAGAGAGGAGAAAGGAAAGGAAGCAACGGACAAGGGTTGACACACATCTACATTATGGATGCAAATAAATGCACATAAGACAAAATCCACACACATACATGCATGCATGTAATCACATGTGCACACACCTACATAAACATCTGATGGCATTACGATGGATTGCATTGAATTAAAGTAAGAATTAAATTAAAGTGTAAGATACCGAGCCAATCATCAGCAGCAACAGTATTTATATGAACCTTATTGTGCAAATAGAAATATCAGGATACTATATGGTACAGCTTAAATAAACTATTTAACACCAAGGCTCAGAAATATCTTAAGTATTACATTGTAATCTATAATAACTGACATGGTAAGAACACAGGTAAAACAAACACCATAGGTTGGATAATTAACATTCTGTAATGGTGTTATGGAGAGGAAATTGAGGCAAAATCATGTTTATTGTTTATGTTGAAATATTGTCTTTCAGTATGTAATTTCCATTCCAATAATCTTTGCAGCTCCTTTGGAGTACACACAGAAGAATATTTACACAACAGTTTAGATGATATTTGATCTGAGATAAGGCATAGAACTGATTAAAAAAAAAAAGATTTTTCCTCCTTGTCTTCATTGTCATACATGTTGCAACATACAGTGTTTTTTTTTTACATTTGCTTGAGCTGCTGTTAAAGATGCAAAAAGCTTCAGAGTATAACAATATATATTGCAGAAGCACTACTTTCATACTGAAAAAAATGCACAACAAACCCAACCATAAATGTGAGTACATTTAATTAGTGGAACAAATAATTGATATCTATTAATTAAATGTGTCTATTTTTTTAATGTACTTTTATGTTTTTTAAATTGCAACGGCCCGTTATTAGTAATCCACAAATTCCTGTTCACCTGAAGGTTAAATAAGACAGAATGCAGACAAGGAAACAGGCCATTCAAGAGATCTCGCCAGCAGCAAAGTTTTCAGTTTGAAATTTTGTCAATGCATATAGTTGCTATATAGCTGAAAGCAAATCTCTATATTTGCTGCAGTTTATAAAAATACACTAAAACCTATTTTTCTCAGTGTCTGACTTTAAATCAGAATAAGCTTTTTCTTTTTATCGTTTTTGCTCAGTTACAATAATCAAAACTATGTTTTCTTACTAAAGGCCAGAATAACTGGGTAACAGTATTTAGCTTCATATATACTAAAATTATTATGCATTTAAGCGGTTTTTGAAAAGTCAAATGATGATATCATGACTTCATAAGCCTCTGACAGATAAATTCCAAACATTGGAGTTGAATGGAGGGGGTAACACCCTCCTTCATTTTTACATAATAGAAAAATTCAGGCCCCATGTCTGGTTCATCCTTAAGTATTTACTACTGTTTTTTTTTTGTTTTTTTTATAGTGACCTGTATACACATTTCATATGCCATATATTGTAGCCTGTGTAGATGTTGCTCATTTTAACGCATGATTGAAACACATCCAGCAAAAGGCACAAAATCATTTAATAATGAATTAGTTATAAGTAAAAGACTCGACTCACTTATTTCGAAAAACGTTCCTTTTGAGTTTCTAAAATCTTAAGATGCCTGAAGGTGCAACATTATTCTGCTAGATAGCTAGAGCTGAAACAATTAATCAGATTAATCATGATTAATCAATTATTGGAATTAAGCGTCAGCTAATTTAGTAATCGATTAATTGTTAAATGGAGTAAAGAGACTCAAAAATAAGTCTTTAGCTGACCCGCCTAGAGCAGCATTAAGATAAAAAATGTTTTTTGTCTGTCAGTATGCTCTGTTCTTTGCTCCTCAAGTGGAAAAGCTTTATTTTCACTTAAGGAATCTTTTGCTATCCGATTATTAATCTAAAAAATCATTGAGAGATTAATCGATTTGCAAAATAATCGTTAATTGCACCCCCACAGCTATGTGTTAAATATCCAGCAAACATACTGTTTGCCCAGTTTTCCAAGAGATAATTGTGTTTTGAAGTAAATGTGCAAATAAACAGTTCCTAAACCGCAGAATAAGACTTTGTAAGGATGTCGGCTGAGGCTAGGAAGATGGTGTCATTATACAGAGTGAAATCAGTCTATTATCTATTTCAACAAAAAGACCCTTAAAAAAAGCCATTACTCTAATAGAAGTATAAAGAAAATTAATTTTGCATATACCGGTATATAAACCTTAATCATTTGGTTCAAATCGGAGGCCTGATGTTATGTTGTTTTATTTTGGTTTGATCATTTTGTTAGAACACCAGACGAACTGAAAAGTACAGGAGTGGCAGCATCATGTTGTGTTACTACAGGGAACTTACAACTCCTAGGCATTTCACCATAAAAGATAACATCGTAAGGAAACACTATGCAAAATTATTAAAGAAGCATGTAAAATAATTGGCTTAGAAATTAAGGTGTTAGCAGAAATAGGTCTTCCAGGTAGACAATAACTCCAAAGACAACAAAGTTAACTGGGTGGTCATCACAAAGCCCTGATTTCAATCCCACAGAAAATCTGTTGGCAAAGCTGATGTGTGTGAGCAAAAATAGTAAAAATCATATAATCTCATTAAGTATTCAGGTATTTATCACATCAAAATAAATGTATTAATCCTATCTGAGCTAAAATAGGGAAAGCTTAGTCTGATTTAATGTTTGATATTGACAAAACAAATGTCTGTTAAGTGTATATAAACATTTGGTTTCAACTATATCTTCATTTTTATTTTGAGTGCTAAATCCTTTAGAGGGTATGGTAAATGAACACATGTTGGAGAAACATATCACAATGTATTTTACACTTGAAATCTGCGTGTACATGTATTTTTTGAAATTCATTACAGAGAAAATGGGCAAGAATGTATGAGTGAATAAAAGTCACAGATTTTGTGTTTTAAATGGTGTATAAGACATTACATTAATTTTACTATAACCTAAAACCCCAGTGACTGTTTTCCGTTCATTACATGGGAACAAAACAACTTTGGGATGAACAGTCTGGGTTATTAAAGAGGTTGAGTGACCAATTGCAATTAAAACATCTGACCAACTTTGTCTGTGTCTTTGAGTGTTATTTTGGACCCAGTGAAAGCCAGCGTAGAATACAGATATGCATATTCACCATGGCCGCACAACTCTACTAACATCATGCTCAGTTTTATTTAAGGTGACCACTCTGACTTAGTTGTGTCAGTTGGCATGGTTGTATGAACCCAGAGCAAAGATCGAAGCTGAAGCAGCCTCTGCCTGTTGCAAAATGGATTTTCAATATAAGACCCAAATATCACTCCTGCTTTATAGGCCTCAGCTTATCAGGCACCCTGGATCAACAAGGCCCAGACATTTGATACGTTTTAAAGTAACACGACAGAGATCTATGTTACAGCGTTAAAGCAATAAATCTGGAAATCAATCAGAAATATAGTAAACAAAAAAGCAAAAATAAAACCCAGAAACTTGTGCTATATGTCTTCAAAGATTTTTGTTTATTGATAATTCTGTTTAGACTTTGTAGATCTTGTGTCTGATTTGTCTCACTGTTTTATTGCAAACAAAAAAAACAGGTTTTCACTGAGAGACTAAATCCCTGTAGATACATTTTAGAAAACAATTTTTAGCCCTGCTGCAGAATAAAAAGGCGTATAAAAGAATGTATCTTATAAACTTTAAACTTGAAATGCACAAATCCCTTGTGATCATTTTACCACATACTGCTGCAATGAAAAAATATGAACCCTAAATACAAAATCCAAAACATTTCAGAGATTCATCTGTATGCTTATAAGCCAATGGAGCCACTTCATCTTTTTTAAACCTAAAAAAAACCCCTCAAATATCCAGTTCATGATAAAGGAAATTCTTCTGAAAAAGTATCTAATTAGAGCAGAGTTGGTGTCATTCCTGAAGTGAAGGATTTGGAGAATCTGTTGCTTCTGAGCAGGAGGGAAAAAAAAGAGGGCTGAAGGCGCAGTGTGTCTGGGCCCAGCCCACGTCTTTCTCTCCCAGCAGATTCCAGTTGAAAGTTAATTGGACGGGGAGAGGTCTGAGACGGGCTGTGCCGAGGCCCATTAGTGATTCCCCTGTCGAATGCAGAGCCATGAAGATCACAGACTCACAAATAGGAGGATTAAAATAATCAATAGCCTTGACTTCTATCGACCACACACACATACACAAAGAGTAATTAGTAGAGAGCCTATTCAGTGGTGGACTATGACATCCTCCTGAACCTTAAACCCCTCACACACACATAGGGATCACTATCTGTTACCTGTGGTGCCTAATGAGGGGGAATAGTTGACTGCTTAAGAAGGAAATGCAGAAAAAGGTCATGAAAGTACTGAACAGCATATTAAGGTAAAGACTTTTTTTCCTTCTCAAAAATGCAAAGTGTTAGTAAATAGTTGTAAGATTTAATGTAAAAACATAACATTAGACAACAATGTCCACGTGTGACGTTTATTTTTTGTCTAGCTCAACAATGCCAAATGAGGATAGAGACCATTGACACTATTAGTTTATAATTGGCCATGCTTTAACAGCAACACTGCCTCCCAGTGTTCAATAAAAAAAATGCATTTCTTTCAAATAGTTTTACAATGGATGGGATTTCTCCAGATTGGACTCTCTTCTACCTTCTGAAATGCATAATATTTTGCATTGGCATCGACACAATTTTAATCCATATTGGATTGAGATGTGGTGACCCTGGGTACAATTGGAGGTCACTGAACTCCCATCTTCTCCTGCTTTTTCCATCAGTGTCACGGTGGAGCTGGTGCCCATCTCCAGCAGTCTGTAGGCGAAAGATCGGTTCCACCCTGAATAAGACGCCAGTCTGTTGCAAGGCAACACAAAGACATACAACCACATACACAATTACACCTACTGACAATTTACAGACACCAGTTAATCTAACAGTCAGGTGTTTGGACAGTGGGAGAAACCAGGGTACCAGCAGGGAACCCATGCTCACACAGGGAGAATGTGCATATAGAAAAACGGTAGACTAGGAATCCAACCCAGGACTTTGTTGCTGCAAGGCAGTGCGACAAACTGCACAGCCCATCAGTGAATTCATGTTCAAGATTAGTGACAGCCTTTTTCTGGAGGAACCGAGCTACAGAAGACACTTTGGTCATAAAGGGATTTTCAGTTTATCCTCTCAGGTTGTAGGATGTTTGTTATTAGAAATAATTAGTGGTGGTGAAAGAAAATATTTTCCTAAATCATACCATCCGTCTTGGATACCAACCTGGATGGATCCATAATTAAACCAACATTTTGATGCTCCAAGCTAAAGTTGGAGCTGAAATCATCCCATAAGACTTGAGCATATTTGTTCCCAACTTAAATTTTTTCCCCCAAATTTGGTAATCCATAGTTTTCTTGTTCTTAGTTTACAGGAGTTTCTCGTTTGTGCTGCTACAGGCTGTTTGACCAAAGGGGTTACTCCTCATTCTTTGCTATTCATAAGTAGTTATTTAAGCTACTGTTGCTTTTCTACAATTTTAAACCGGTCTGTATATTAGTCCCAACATTATAGGGCACGTTATCCATAAAACTGCAGACATATATCTAGAAAAATCACAATGCAAGAAAGTCACTTACTTACTCTCCCCCTTTTGACCCAATTCCAGTGCCTTTTCCATTTCAGCCATAACTTTTGACACTTCTGGAAAAATTGTGTGAAATTTCCCCCATAAGATGGGCTGATGTCTTTTTATTTGCAATTTACCACACAAACAGGTTTATCTTTTAAAGTGGCCACTGTGTAACTTATATTAATCCAGTTTAAAAAATAATCCACCAAGACAGCATTTCAGGAAAACATTTATTCAAATGCAGCAGCAAATCCTAAGCCAAATTCGAAAAATGAGAGCTTCTTTGAAATGTTTTCAACTATAGCCTTTGATATTTCTTTTGATAAAACCAGGACATTTCAGTCATAGCAAGTCTTAGAAACACATATATGCACGATATATTATTGTATTGTCCCGTTTAAGTGATATTGTTACAGTTCATTTGGAGTTGTTATAAACTATGCAAGCTCAAATATTTCTCAATGGATACAAATAAACAGGACTAAAAATTGGGCTTTATGGTCTTTGCTAGGGAATGTAAAGGCACTTCTTAAAAGAAACTTATGGAAATCGTTGGGGTGAACTGACAAAGCTATATGGAAATATATAGGAATGTGATTCTGATGAAAAAAGAAAAAGAAAAGTGACGCTGTTCATCTTCATCCATTCATAACCATCCGGACCAGTTCTGAAAGAAAAATGAAGAAAAATTAATTTTTTCACAAAAAATGTGAAGATCTGCTCCAATTACAGCATGCTGGGCCAAGACCTGCTTTAATCTAAGATGCTGCATTTGGAGGCAGATCTTCCATATTCTCCTCTAGAGCCAGGAAAAATGGGTCAATTGAAGAAGGCAGAAAGGAAAAAGGGGGTCATTATAATCTTTTATTCAGCCAAAGCTATCGGTCCTCTAAGATCCACAGAAGGTTGGTTAGAGTAGCTGTCCTCAACGTTTGCCTTCCTCTAGCTGAGAAGCACAGAAAAGGGGAGGAGATCAGGGTAGCTACAGTCAAGTCAGAGCAGCCAGCTTAAAAAATAAGTTTCCATCAGTACAAAGAGAACAGTCAGCATAAGAGCAACTCTATAACATTATTTGGTTAGTAGAAAAAGGGACTGGTCCACTCCTGCATCTGGTGGCAATACTGTACATATATTGTACAATGACAGCATCTAGACACCTTTAAAACCATTGAAGGAAAAGACCAACTTAAAAAAAGCCCCGCCAACATGCAAATAAAATCTAAAAACACCACACTCAAAACTGACCACCAGGCTTCCACTAAAAGAGACCAGTCTCTTCCCATTCTGTCCACCATATCTCCATACAACCTGTGGAGGAGCCATAGATACATGCAGAGACTCATGCAGACTGCTGCAGCCAAGGGGCCAAGCCAGAGGGCTGCAGGAGTAAAACAGAGCGGCAGGAGGCTACATATGGTTTACAGCCTCACGTCTGCAGGGGAGGGAGACTACCAGGCTTTCTCATGCACCCTACAGGTCATGTTTAATCCAAAACAGACAATTTATTTTTGCCAAGATGAACATTTCAACTATAACAGCATCAGTGTTTGAATAAGCTGGGGTGAAAGGATTGTTTAAAACTAAGGGGCAGGAGAGCCTGGCGGTGTCCTCCCCTGATTTAGACAATGCCCGTACCGGCCCTCAGCCTGACATGATGTGACGAACAAATGCTGTGAACGAAGAACATGTAACAGATTGTCAGAAATCAACTTAGAATGATAGCTTCTTGAAGAGACTGATTAAAAAAACAAAAAACAAATAATTGAAATGCATCCACCAGAAATGCAGTTTTATATACTGCTTGTTTACAGCAAAAAAAAAGAAACATTTATTTAAATTTCCTTTGATCCACTTTATTATCTAGGATATTCAATAAAAAGATTATCAAAAGATAAAGATATCAAAACCTGAGTTTTCTCTTCCCTCTGATCATTTATATAATGTATGTAACGTGCTGATCAGGCTTCTATGGAAACCAGCTGCCCGTTTACCTGATGCACTGATCACACTTTGACTGCAATTTCTTTGGCAATACACTAATTTGTAAATAAAAACAATTTGAACAAATGCTAATTAGAAAAGTAAAAAAAAGTAACAAATATGAAGATGTAAATCTGAGAAAAATGCAAACAGTTATTTAAAGAGTCTTTGGCTTTGATGTATTTAGAGAAAAGGAAGAAAACAGGTTTGAACACTGGCCAAATGACTTGTACATCACAGCTCTCAATCATACAATTACATAAGTGTTCCCTGTGGATCAGAGGAAATATGGAATGACTTTAATAATAGAAGGACTTCTAGTTATTCAGTTTATTAATCTTTCTCTTAAATTGATAACCACAGGTTTTGAAGTTTAAAATAAACACTTTACCAAAGCATCAATGTGCATCAAAGACATTTGAATATCCTCATTAGACGTCTAGATTAAAAGTAACAGTTCCTCCTTAGATTCTTCATAAACACTTTTCACATTTCTTTTGTTTTGTTCTCACCTTCATAATTGATGCAACCATTTGCATCTTCATGCCCAGCCAACAGTGTCTCAACTTCTTCCTCTGACATTTTCTCACCTAAAAAAACAAACAAAAAATACAAACGGACAAACATTGAGAAAACATAAATTTAACTGTTAAAGCTCTTATCAGGCATCTCTCTCTCTCATATACATTTTAAAAATCAAAACGGCTTGCCTAGCGTGGTGAGCACATGACGTAGTTCAGCTCCCATTACTGTGCCGTTGCCCTCCTTGTCAAAGACACGAAGTCCTTCCACGAAATCCTCCATGGACCCCTGATCTTTGTTTTTGGCGATGGCCTGGAACATTGGCAGGAACTGCTCAAAGTCCAGCATCTTGGTATTCATCTCTGCAAAATAAGAAAAAGCTAATAAATTATACATTTTAGGCTATGATGAGGAGTGCCGCATTAAACTAACATAAATATAATCATTTAAATTAGTCAGTAATTCATTAAAACTACAAATTAACATAGAATTTATATTTATCTATAATTTATATAATATATAATTAATTATACAGGCTATAGTTAAATATATATTTTTTTAATATAAAATGAATTATTTCATGATTTGATAAATAATTTAATGCTCATGTACTGAAAGTGAAAGGGGTGGGATTAGGGCAGCTTTCATAGAAACCCTGATGTCTGATTGGCTGTTTCTCATTGAGTGAGACATGACCAACTTCGTCCTGGTTTTCTTTTAATCTAAAGTCAACATTGTTTTATCATAAATTAATGACATATTGGAATCCTTATTTCATTAGGTATTTATGTATTAAGTTTTGGCACTCATTGCCTTCCAAACTGGGCCAGTAGCTGGATGTTAATAATTACTATTTATTTACAATTAAACATTGTAATTGCAAAAAAAAAAGGGGGGTTAAATAATGATGAAGACCACTTAAAAGAAATTGCAAAAAGAAGAAAAAAAAATCAGAACTTTAAAAGGGAAATGAGAAGTAGCCAAAAGGGGAAAATCTTGATTCCCCCTAAAAAGATTAAATTAAGTTTAACAGAAAGGTTTTCTTGTTCAAATAAAAAAGGTTAAGATAGATTACAGCTTTATCTGACTTTCCTTGTGCAGCTTATATCCTGTCATTTGTTGACCTTTATGAAATTTTTAGGTGTGAAATTTGTGATCAAGCAAGGCCCTTCCATTGTCCAACATCCCCTTTTTCAAGCTTCTCTACCAAATAGCTGAATAGGAATGAGATTGATCTTTTATTTTGAAAAAATAAACTGTTATAGGGCATTAGAATTTCACGAACCGCTGCCTAGAAAACAAATGGAGATATATGGCCTAATGTGATCAGACAAACAAAATAAAACTGCATTATACTGTAAAACCATTTTCTCACACATGGGACAGATTACCCTTTTTTTCCACGTAAAATATCATAGTTGGTGCAAAGCAGCATTTTAATGCAACCCCAATGTGAGTTAATAACAAACTCTCCTTTTCAAACCAAGTCTGCAGCAAGAAACATAAGTACCCCAAACAAAAGGGAAACGGGTTCATATCCCTGTAAATCCACGTTTGTGGTTTGTTTCTTACCCTCAGATTTGGGGTTGCCCAGTACTTTTAGCACCTCAGCATTTACAGGGTTCTGTCCCAGGGCCCGCATCACATCCCCGCACTGGCTGTAGCTGATCTTCCCATCTCCTGTCCTGTCAAACAGGAGGAAGGCCTCCTTAAATTCTGCAAAACATGCAAACATGAGACCAGTTAGGGATAGATCAACATAATAAACTAGGAGATGCTCATTGAAAGGTGATACAGAGAGAATGTGGACAATAATCAAGAAAAGGCCAATAAAAAAATAAAAAAAGAGAGGAAACAAGCAGACTTCAAAAATGTTGGGTTAAATCCAAAATCATTGTAATTCATCTTCATATTTGCATCTGCAGTAGTTATAACAAATGATCGACGAACAAACATCCTGTTCTCTGAGCTCAGCCTGGTGACACCACAAACTAGCTTTAGCTTCCTCAATTCATAATACTTCTACTAGTAATATAGTCACTCATTACACACAAGCATTCACAAGCTCGGCTTTATTGTTAGGATGCTTCTCCATCTTTTAAATATGCAGGCCTCAATAGATTAACAAATGAATCCAACATGCTTATCAACAATTATCTAAAAGCTAAGATTTTTCCAAACTTGTACCTGAGTGGGCCATACAGAAGTACTTAAATTCCTTCAAATGCATTTAGTTGCGATACAGCTACAAACTTAAACACAAAGTAGTGCAGTTATGTAGCGGGTTTTAAAAGAGTATGGCCTCGGTTTACATTAACCCCTCTCATGGCGGTACTACCTGTAGAAACCGTTTTCTCCTCCAGTTAAAAGGTGAACATATTTTGTGTTATATCTCCACCACTTTATAACATCTTTGTCAATTTATTCAGCAAAAGAGCTCAAGCTTGGTCATATTGTTAAGTCTTGTTATAAATTCTCATTTGGATTCAAGTCTTGGCCATCTTAAACACATAACCTTTGGTCGAACAAATTCCATTGTAGCTCAGGCTGCATGCTCAATTGAACGTCTGGCCCAGACTCAAGTCTTAGCAGCGTCTTACATGCTTTCTTCCATGACTGTTCAACATCACCCGTTTCCCTTTGACAACCTTCCAGAAAAGGACACATTTGAAGAGTAACTACTATAGATGCAGAGACAACAGATTGTGTGCATAGGGTTGGCCATTTGAATTTGATTCCAGTTTTGAACGATTCCATTTCTGATTTTGATACCTTGTTTTGATTCTAGTTATCAATTACGATTCTTTTAAAAAGGAGAATCCTAAGTTTACATGTTATACATGAGTATGTTAACCAGACTTATGTCTGGATGAAATGATATGAACTTCTCTATAACATTTAAATCATTGAACTTCTTTGTGTAAACGTTACTATAAATTATTATATTATTTTCAATCAGTAAATAAATATTGAAACTTTGAACTGTAATATAATTATCTTTTACAGTAACAGTTTCACATGAGCTTCCTTTTTCCATTTATATACAACCAAGGTAGTATGCCGTTTAAGACCATTTTATTTACTCAATTCTGACTCTAGTGCCATGTTAGGCTGAGTGTTGGAAATGAAGGAGAAAGCTCAGCTGTGTGATACTCTGAGATTCACTATGTATATCCTCAGCATTGTTTAATGCACCCTGAATACACTCAACCACACATGTAGGAATTTGTTTTACTGGTGTAGACGGAGGAAAGATGTTTTAAACTTTGTCTTTCAGTTAGTCTGTTTGTAGTCGTAACCAGATTCTAAATGAATATAAACAATGAATTAAGTCGTGTTTAAAATTATTCCCATCGTCAGTTTGATATTGGATATCAGAGAGCCAATCCAGTGCACTTTACATGTTACTGCTTGTTAATAAATAATCTAAAGTACATTTATATTGGTGTTAATTTGTTACCCTATTTTTTAAGTGTTTATGTCAAGGCTAAAACCTCCGCTCACACGGCAAGATATGTAGTTCATTCAACAGTGGAATCACATCTGTATCAAACACGAATACGCTCAGCCCAGGTATCGAATTGATTGGAAAAAACTGGATAAGTGTACATTAAAGTGCTTGTCTTTCTATCCAGAATGCATAGGAAGAAAGGCGGGTATCTGTTAAGCTGTAAAGAGGAAAAAAAGTATTAAAAAAGGCATCGCCCTCTCTTGCAAACAAACTGCTGCAGATTCTTCTTCGCTAGACAGCTTCTATTCCTGGTCGGCAGACTGGGCAACAAAACTAGGAATTGAAAATAAAAATTGATCGACTTCAGGAGGATTTAAAGTTTGAAAATGATTCAACGTGACTAACCCTAGCTGTGGATCTCTGCAGCTCCTCCCGAGTTCCCTCACTAACTCAAGATCATCTGACCATCCTGTTTTTTTGTAGGTGAAAAGCAACATCTCTGTAGGTTTATAGCTCTGTTGCTTCTTTTTTGATTTCAGGATGGCGGATTGAACAATGTTATATTCAAGGCTTAATTTGACGTATGTTCACCAATGTTCTAAACAGAACAGCTGTCTTTATGCGAGATGAAATGACAGGGTTGATAATTTTACCAGTTAGGTTACTTCTGAAGGCATTTGGTTCCAATGTCACCAAGTAAAATAGCAGGACATAAATGCATGACAATGTTTAAAAACTGTACTGGTTTCTAACAAGTCCCTAATTTTCTTGGTTTGGCCTTGAAAATAACTGCCGATAAAGAAAAACACAGAGTACGTAGCCGTAACATACTATGAAAATGATAAAGCAATGTGAATACTTTCAGATTTGTATCTTAGGTTAAATGTAAAGATTTAGAAATATAATTCTGTATAAACACATACAAACAGGTAAGTTGGCAATAAAAGGAACTATTAAAAACTGACCCAAAACTACTATGTAACTTTGAATATCAATATTTTAAAACCCCATAGAATTGTTAATAACTTTTTAAACAGGTTTTCTAAAGCCTTTAGATTATGCATTTACTGGGAGTTGGTGGTTTGTGTTTTACAACTGAACTGCTCTGCTCTAACATCTGTAGTTCTTGATAAAAGTGATAACAAGGATTATTCACATCAGCAATCAAGAAAACACACGGTCTAATTGCACAATATCCTCAGAGGAGAGAGTTCCTAAAGTTAAAAAGCAAAATATTCACCAAAAGAGCAGTGGGACTGTTATGGAATTCTTTTCCTGTTCTCAGGAATGCATCTCTTTCCTTCTGGCCTGTTAGCACAATTCCCAGCACCATATTTGGTATTAGAGGAGTGGAGCAAAGGAGGTGGAGTGAGTGTAGCTATGGCCTACTATGTCAAGGGAGATTAAACAAACCAGTGTCGGGACAAGAACCAGCTATTGCTTTTATCTCACACCAAACATGGACACACTGGAGATGAGCAACTTAAAGCATTTCAGCCAAAACAAAGTTAATGGCGAATGAAGAAATTAAGACTAATAGATGAGAGTCTATGTTTGCATTTAACAATACAAAACAAATACATCAAACCAGTACAACACATGTTATTGCTGTAAGGACTCCAACAGTCTGTTCATTCTTTAGAAGCTGGACAACAATGCAGAACACCTTTAGATGTCATGCAGCTTACACCCTAAAAACTCTGAACAGCCACTGCATTTTGAGCAAGGCGGAGGCTCTTCAACCACTTACCATGAATCTGATCCAGGTTAAACTCAATCTGGAAACGACAAGCAGTTGCAAGGGGGAAAAGAGTGATGAAATAGTTGGTATACAGAGAGAGAAAAACCTAAAGCCTAGATTGCTGCAGCAGGCGGATACAGAGCAGACTGGCAGCAATGATGCAGGAGTCCAGGAATAAAGCGCCAAAACGAGTCGGAGAAAAATGGAAATGTCCCCACAGACAAATATACACACACACACGAGTATAAGTACTTACCAAGGATTTGATCTTCAGAGAAGTCAGACTGTTCAGGAAGAAAATAGGCGAGAGAAAACGGTTTAAGTTGTTCTGGTTACAGGAAATATTCAACGTGTGCTGCAATTCAAAACGCCTTTCTCTGACAATAGAAAATGGTAGGAGTCGCAGATAAAGGTGGTTAAGTAATAAAATGAGATAATTGTTAACATAGCTAAAGCTAGCTCAACAAAAGTTGTACTTCCGCTTAGGAGAGGCTTACAATTCGCGTCTCAAACTTCACCGTTAACCGCGCTGCGAAGCTAAACACTGTTTAATTTAATTTCTCTATTTACAAGCACGAGTCCGGTACAGTCAAAAAGCCAAGTGTAACAAAAAAGACCCACCATTGCTTTGCTGGCCTAGGTGTGTCCGAACTGACGGAAACCCAAAGAATGTGACGGCTCGATTAGAAGCGCAGAGGGAGAAAAACCTGCGGTGCGTAATGATGCAGAGTAGCGACGGGATGACGTCACAGCCCAACTGCACCGCTCCATATATAGAAACAAACTGAACAGAGATTTAATCTATGGCTCTAGCGAGATCTTTCTTTTATTTATCCGGCTCTTGCTCTTGATCTTCCCAAACAGATCAGTACCAACATTAATAAAATAAACTTTATATGGAAAAAGAAATGTCATCTCATCAAGAAAAAATATTCTGATGAATAAAATTGAAAAAGGAGGAATTTAAGCCCTTGACTTCACATCTTTAAACAATTCATTCAAAATTAAATATTTAAATTTTTTTTTTTTTAAAGAACCCAAACTAGTAGACTTGGTTGCTCCTTAAAGATACTCAATAAATAATAAAATTACTCATAATGTTTATCCTGTTAAAGCATTTTTGATAAAAAGATATAAATGGGATTTGGACTCAATGTGTATAGTTTTTGAAAAAATTATGAAAAAAAAGCTTATTAATCTTTTGTGGGATTCTAATTATACCAAAATATTCTGCAGAGATATGTCCATTTTTTTTCAACAAAAAAATCTTAACATTACTTTAACAGATAAGGATGTTTTGTTTGGGATGGAGAAATGTGAACTTGTCAAAGCATACTTTTATATGTTATTAATTTTTATTTATGGTAAATATCAAATTTACACCTCCAAAATATTTACAACAAAAACCTAATTTCCAGATTGTATTATCTTATATTAATATCTATATAGAATCTTTAAAATGAAAAGAAAAACGGAAAAAAGGAAACCATATTGGACTATGTGCTGAAATTCATGTCTAAATAGTGAATTATTTGCTAGAACACTACCTGTGTTTCTTGATTTAAACTAAACAGGGAGTTAATCAGCAAAATACATGTTTAAGATCATTCTGCTTTTGAAGTCTAAAGCAGAACTAGAAGTGTTGGGTGAATGTACATTATTATTTAGTTTTAATGACTTTGATACCTTTTTAAAACCCAGTACAACACTTACTTTGTGTCAAAAGTACACACATTTGTTACTCAAGTAGAAGTATAGATACTGCAGTTTAAAAACATTCTGGTAAAAGTTGAAGTATCAACTTGACCTCTTTACTCAAGTAGAAGTGAAAAAGTATGTGCTCCAAAAACTACTTAAAGGCACACTATGCAACATTTTTCTGTTAATTAATGTGTTCCATAACGTTTTGGATGATTAAATGAGTCATTTCAGGTTGAACAAAGGTATTCTCGGCCGCCCTGGTGGTCTGTGGGGGAAATACCGCACTTGCAATTGCAGGAGCACCGACCCGCACCCACAGGCTCAGAAGTCTCGCGAGAGTCAGTCTTGCTTTACGGCGAGAACTGCTACACGCCCCCAGTTAAAAGCATGCTCGTTGCTAGCACAGTGGCGATCTTTGTGCAGTTATGCTACGTTCACATCGGACGCAGCAAAATCGCGTCTGCTGCTTCAGTTTTGCTGCTTGTACCAGTTAGTTCTGACGCGCGGCTGAAGCAGCTTTGCTGCTCTGGCTGCGCGGTGCAAAAGTGTGTCTGACACGCGTTGGGCGGAGCTTCACTATCCTTTCTCTGCCTTGCAGCTATATTTGGTGTGATCAGTGGGAATAAAGTAGTTTTAATATGTGTTTAAGTGAGAAAATACACCTGAAAACGTAATCAGTGCAGTCAGTTCATTCAGATTATCATCCTGCCTTCAATATTTTTCCTGTCGGAGCCGCTCAGACCCCCACATACCAGCGGTGCGCCGACAGTAGGAATCCCTTCATCAGCATCCTCTGGCCGGGTCGCCTCCTCGAACCGCGGCAGCTGGTTGGTGTTTTTCATCTAAATTATCCAAACTGCAGGCAGCAGGATAATAAAAGCCAACATATTCTGCCGGCAGATTTCTGCATTTTAAGTTAATTTAGGCGTCAATAATCTGTTTAAGAGGAGTGATCATCAGCGCTGTGTCTCTCTCCCTGCGTCAGATGATTAAACGCGCCCGACGCGCTGCTTCAGCTGCTCAGACGCTCTGCGCCTGCTGCTCAAAACGCGCCGCGGGACCTTATGCTGCGCCTTGACGCGCGTCAACCATTGACTTTGCATGTAAACTCGCTGCTTCTGTCGCGACATTTCTGAATCGACATTGTAGCATGGCATAGAGAATTCGCGTTTTCAGTGTTGAAGAACACCTGCATGCTTTTGATGATTTCCTTTAGCTAACCAATGAGTGTTTGCGTTATATAACTCATCCAATTACACTAGTTTTCACTAGATGTGTCCAATGATCTGCAGGATATGACGTTAAATAAATATTTACAAACATTAAATCAAAGCCAAGAGTAATGACTAACGTTTGTTTTAAACATGTAAGGAATAGAAAGTACAGATACTTGTGTGAAAATGTCAAGAGTAGAAGTCAGAAATAGAAAGAAAAATAAGTAATGGAGTAAAGTATAGATACCTAAAAGGTTTACTTAGTACAGTAACAAAGTATTTGTACTTCGTTCCTGTTCCTTGACACCTCTGCTTTTGTACCCTTGCAGGCTATTCATTGGACTTTAACAACTAAAATTGCAATGAATATCTGGAAAAATTGAGGTGTTCTGAAACTTTTGACTGAGTGCATTTTGTAAATTCATGACACAAGGTATGTAATAAGATTCCAGCATTTATCAGGTTTCTTTTAGCTAATGAAAATGCGAATTAATATCCTCAGAGAATTTGAGTATTACATAAGATCAATAAACAAACGAACAGAGAAATTATTTTATTGGCTGCATTTGAACAGGGTAATATGCTGACCTGACAGCAAAAACAGAAAACAGTTCCTGATGGATGAAGGATCAAGTTACAAATAATTATGACAAAAGTATCCGGCTGTTGACAGACTGTTTTTATTCAGGCATATTCATGGAATGTGAAAAAAGTATGACAGAGCCACCTTTAACATTGTCAGGCTTTACCTGGACTGTTGCTTATTGGTCCAAAGTTATCTGTCAGAGAGAAATTTATTTTAAAATTTTAAAATCAAGGTCGTCTCAAGTCCCCTCAACAATGATTGACAGTGCGGTGTCATCTTGAACGAGTCCAGGTTAAAAATGCACACACTTTTTTCTAATAAAATCCTGTCTATTTCCAGTTAACAGATTAGAAAGGGGTCCTTTATTTATTGTATTGAACTGGCTTCACGTAAGAGAATATACTTCTCCCCCACCGCTAAAGACATTCCCCTTTTTAGGAGCTGCCTCTACGAAAAATACATGCCATTAATCAGCTGACTAGATGAGCAGAAGCGACCTAAAGACGGTTTTAAAACCTGTGTGCACAACCCCCCCACCATTATAATGATATCAATGGATGTTAAATTTTTTTTTGTTTTCCAGTGTTGCATTCATTTTTTAGCTTTTAATCATCAAGCGGAAAGATATATAACCATTTCAGAAAAGATTAAAACAGCTTTATAAACCCCATTATTTTACCTTTTTCCTCTAACTGAGGAATAAGAAAAAAATTATCATAATAACTTTTTATAATGATAATTGCAATTATTAATATTATATTATATTTTTGTAAATCCTTGTTTTTCCCCCGAAATGGTTAGTTTGATCACAAATAAGTACCAGGGTGACTTTGGTTTGGCTTTTAGCGTTATGAATGTGTATGGAGAAGCATGAATGATGAACCTGAGCTCAGACAAATCATAAAATGAGGCTCTACCTTCTAAAAGCCAGCCAGTCCAGTCCCCTTTCCTGCTATCTGTGATCACACTGTGTACATAGCTTACATATTATAACACTAAATGAGACATTCACTTCATTAAAACACGTGACACAGCTTCTCATAAAGGAGGCGGAGCGAAAGCATTAAGCAAACTCAGCCATTATACTACAAGAAAAATATCAGAAAAACATCATTTCTACTTTCTGGAAAAGTATGCAAAGGGCTGTGTTAGCGTTCTATGATGCATAACACATTCCTACAGTGGCCCTAAGGTGCAAACCACATAAACAAATATCTAAAGACAACTATAAATTAGGGTCACTGTACATTTCTTAGTTTAACTCTTACAAAATGGGAACTAATAAAAAAGTACATTTTACAACCTACATACAGACTGCAAGACAGTCTGTACCCTGAGGTTACCTTAACCCCACCCCTAAGTTTTAATAGATCGGATAGATTTGTAAGTAATTGATTAAGGTGTGTTGAAGTAATCAATCTGATTTGAGTGAACCTAATATTGTAGATTTCTGCCAATGAAAAAATTTGATGTGCAGCTTATGTCCACCATTGAATTAAGTAGATCCAACACAGTGTTGCTATGTTTCAAAAGCCTCACCTCACCTCCTCTATATGTCCAAGCATTACCAATGGCTTGAGTCTTGGTGGTTAAATGGTTTTGATGGCTCCTTTTTGTTGTTGCTTTTTTTTTTTTTTTTTTTTTTGTTTCCTAATGTAAAAAAATACCTTTATGGAAAGTATTTTCTTGAAATACTTTGAGTTTCAATGCATACCTGCTTTAAAGAATTATAAGAGACAATATAGAATTGTCTTCAACATATTCTATTTTAAGATTAAGTTTTTTTATTTGTTTCAAAAGCTGCACAAATTTCCTTAAAAATAATTGCTACTCACACATTTTGATTATAGATATTTTTTTATTTGGTTTTAAACAACTAACCCATGAATCCTCTACCGTTTATGTTGTTAAATATTTAAACTATTATATTTTTGATTGCTCTTGCTCCAGGAAGTAGGCCACTGAACGTAAGAAGAAAATAGCTCACACTGTAGCAGGGAATTCACTCTTTATCCCTAAGGAGCTGATTTACTGGCAGTGAGCACTCAGTGCCCCATTTTGTTTCTCAAGTTAGAATATTTATAAATCTGCTCTGATATAAAAGGTGATTTTTACCAAAGAATTAAATGCATTTAAATTTAGCTATTTCATTCTTTAATGCTATTTTACATTACATTACATATCATGGTATTGAGCAATCACTCACCTCCAAAGTACTGGGGTCGAATGGTGAATCAGAAGGACGCAGCATCCTTGGCTTCTGCTCTGGAATTGGTTTAGAGGCTGCAGGCGAAGTAGGCAAACTGGGGTAAGGTGGACCCAGACGCGGTTCAGCCACTGGTGAAGGAGAATTCTTAGTGGAGGGTTCTCTTTTAGGAGCCATTACCAGCATCCAAAACAATTTTAAGTTAGTGAGAGATTACAGCAAAAGCGACTGGTGTGGCGACTGCAAATGTGAATATAGAGCAGGGAAGTTACGTGTCCCAACTGTGTGAATACCATTGAGCAGATAAGGAGGAGGAGGAGGGAAGCAGAGGAAGAGGAGGAGGAGAGCAGTGGTGTGATGCTGACAATAGAAAAAAAACTGGCAGCAGGTGGATGATGCAGAGGTGGATGTACAGTATGAAGAAACAAAAATGGAAATAAAAAGTCAAAGGTAGGAGAGGTGGGGTGAAAGTAAGTGAAAAAAATAAAAAGGGGACGTATATAGACAAATCTGGCTATGCTGATTGGAACAAAATGCTCTTATTTGACTTAGAAATGTAGATATCTGGAGCAGAACTTTCATTTTCAGTGCAGTAAGGGGTATGGTTGCAATGAGAACATTATGTTTTTATTTTTATCCTATCTTAACTAATACCAATGCCCAGATTTTAGAAGAATTTATCAGTAAATAACAACCTTATACAAATATAAATACTATTAGTGTATTTCTGAATTTAATGGTTCACACACAACAATTACAATCCGCTGGACTTAGTTACCAGGTTTGAAGATGTTTTGCTTCCCATCTAGGAAGCTTTTCAATTCAAAATGTCAGCTTTAGCATTGAGCTTGAAACTCTCTGGTCTATGCCTCTGAAAGGGGGTAATTAGGGGCAATAGTTAGCTTGGCTGTCCAGGCGAGATGTTTTGTGCCCTGCATGGTGGGTTGAAATGATAGTAGTGTTGTTGTTACCGGTATCGGGTAGGGCCCCGACACTGCACTAAAATGGTGATATCTGTGAGTACCGACAAATAGGGCACCGATACCATTTTGAGAGCGAAAAGTTTATTTAAATATTATCACCCATTCCACATAGGCAATAAAAAGTTCAACTGGATTCACTTTGTGTTAGCCTTTTTCCTGCTTTACAAAGGTAGGCAGCAGCTTGACAAAGCCATGATGGCAATTATTTCACATCCAAGCAGTGTGCAGCTCTTCATATACACACACAAACACACACATCAAATTCAAACAGATTGTATTGGTATGGTATCAGTATCAGAAGATACTGCACAACCAAATGTCGGTATCGGGCTAAAAAAATGGCATCGGCGCAACACTAAATGATAGTGGGAAGGAATAAAGTTGCTGCATTGTAGGTTTTTGAGAGCTGAAGCCTGAGTAACATAAATGGCTTCCTTCACACCCCTTTCAAACCACCTGTCTTCTTTGTCCAAACTGTGAACATTCTGGTCCTTACATGAGAGTCCCTTGTCCTTAAGGTACAGGTGGACAGAGTCTTGTCCGGAGGTGTTAGATCTTCTATATTGAGTCATGTAACTGTTGAGAGGTTGTTTGGTTTCTCCAATATGAAGATCAGAGCATTCCTCAATGCATTGAAATGCATACACCATTCTGTTCATATTTGGTGTGGTGGTTTCGTCTTTAGGATGCACTAGTCTTTATTTAAGGGTCATGTTTGAAATGTACTGGGACCTTGTGTTTGGAGAAAATCCTCTTGAGTTTTTTAGAGACTCCAGCAACATATGTGATTGCAATGTTTTTGCACTTCATTTTCTCACTGTTATGTTCTGCTGCGTGCATCTTTTGGATTTCCTTGCTGATTTGGAAAACGCCCAGTTTGGGTATCCAAAGCTTTGGAGAGCGTCTTTGATGTGTTTCTGCTCTTTGAGCTTCCCTTCTGTTTTTGTAGGAACATGTTCGGCCCGGTGTTGTAAGGTTCTGATGACACAAAGTTTGAGTTCCAGTGGGTGGTGTGGGTCAAAAAGAAGATATTGGTCTTTGCAAGTGGATTTCCTTCCACTTCTTTAAGCTGGATGTTGACAAATGTGTCATCCACATATTTAAACCAGTGACTTGGTGATGATCATCTGAAAGTGTACAAAGTGCTCTTTTCCATTTCTTCTATGTAAAGATTGGCCAAAATCATTGAAATATTTATTTATTAAACCAAACCCTGAAGGCATCAACCACTCAACAGGTTCTATGGTGTAATGGTTAGCACTCTGGACTCTGAATCCAGCGATCTGAGTTCAAATCTTAGTAGAACCTTCTGTTTATCAGGTGTATACAGACTACTTAATTGAAAGTGTCATAAACTTTATTACTCAAACTAAATGACATGATTAGCTGATAACCCTTAAACAGAATAAATATCCAAGAGTACTACCACATTGTGGATGATAATTGTTACATGTGAGGTTTTACAGATTCAGGTAGGCCAACAAAGCCTACTTGCTATCCTCCATTCTTATAATGGGTCTCTATCATACCTACAACACTTCTGTCTGTTCTGATGCTGATTTTGACCAATGTCAATGGAAAAACTAAGAGTAGGATGGTTTGGAGCTTGTTTATCAACAGTTTATTGCAGACTGCATGAAGAACAGGCCTTAAAAAATACCCTGCCCAGCAAGGCCCTGTGGTATTCCACATTACTTCACATTTAATGGCAAAGTATGGTAATGAATGTCAAAATGTTTGAAGATATTTTCACTGTACCGGCTAGAAAAAAGAAAAACCATTGGAAAAAACCAGAAGAGTCCTAATGCTTTCTAGGTTTAATGGGTTGTACTATGGAGTTTGATTCAAAAATACTTACTATTTGAAAGCTTCATGAACTTTATTACTCAAATTAAATCACATGATTAGCGCTTCACCCTTAATCATATGAAAATGTCCAGGAATACATCTACATTGCAGACAATAATTGTTACATGTTTTCTAAGCCAAAACAAGGCATTGTTTTGGTCCACTCTATAAAGCCTCAAACTCAACACTAATTGTGACATTTTGAATTGAAAAAGCTTTCTGGATAGGAAGCAAAACATCTTCAAACTCAGAAACAAAGTCCAGTGGATTGTTTTTTTACTTTTTTGGAATGACTATGACCTGATCACTAGCACAACAAGGAATTGAATTATGTTTTATGCATTACATAGACATTGTTAACCATTTTTTGGGGGGGCCATGCAAGTAGTTAGTTGTTTTTTTTTTGAATCAGCGAATTTTAAAATAATAAAACGAATTAAATTTGGTGCTTTTATTTCATATTGTGATATTACCAATACGTTTTTTTTTGACAGACTGTGGTAACTATATTTCACAACTCTGCCGCTCCAAAGCGTTAATGTATTCATGCATTCACTGTCTATAAAAGCAACTTATTAACCCAACTTTGGATGTTTTCCCCTTTTATTGCTTTTATAAATTCAAATACTACCAATATTTATTTTTTTAACTACAAAATATTTTTTTCCCAAAAATAAACAAAAAACGCTATGTCATGTTAAAGTCAAACAGATTTTTACAAAGTATTGTCAAAAGGAATGTTGTAGTAACATGATTAGATAAATATTTACCATCTTTGAGTTTATATATAGTAGATGCACCTTTGTCCACTATCACAGCTCTGGATCTGTGTGGATACTTGCCAATACGATTTGTATACTTTTTATGACAGTGTAACTGTCATTCTGGTCCCAACTTCTCATATATATAGATATAGACAGATAGACAGACAGACAGACAGACAGACAGACAGACAGACAGACAGACAGACAGATAGATAGATAGATAGATAGATAGATAGATAGATAGATAGATAGATAGATAGATAGATACATAGATAGATAGATAGATAGATAGATAGATAGATAGATAGATAGATAGATAGATAGATAGATAGATAGATAGATAGATAGATAGATAGATAGATAGATAGATAGATAGATAGATATGCTGCTTTTAGATATAATTCTTGATGGAGAATGCACTCATGATGATTGCTCCACAAATGTTTCACAAATTCACATCCTGGAGAATAAGGAAGTTGTGTAATAGATTCTAAAGCCCATTTTGAACTATTGAAGACAGCAGTCTAGAGAAGTAACGATAGATGTCGCTATAATACAAGCTAATACGACTTTAAGATGTATGTAGATGTATTTAGATTTAATCCAAAACTACCATAAGTGAAAAAAATACATCTGCCTGTCTGTTTGTCTACCTGTCTGTTAGCCTAGTCATGTGCAAATTAGAAAGCAGATTAACAACACATAAACGTCGTTTATTTATTTATCTCTGCTCTCGGGATCATCACTGCTGTCTCCTCTGTTCATCTCAATGGGCCTTAGAATCACCGTTTATGCGTCTCCTGCATCAAAACAATGGGTTTTAAGACCCTCACTTTTTTATGTAGCTCAGCCTAAAATAAAACTGAAGCTGAATGTTTTTTTTTTATTTCTTTTTATTTATGTTTCACGGAGTTGCTATTTAGTGTAACAGTTGTTTTTGTCCACTAGAGGGTGCTCCTGCGATTGGTACAATAATCTCAATGTATTTATTCTTCATTTAATGGTATTAATAACCATACGGTTTTATAAAGGTAATGTTGAAAATAATAAATATATATCGATAATCGACTGTTTCTGTCACGGATAAAAGGGGTGTAATGATTTAAGATACACAATGATTCATTGTAAATAAATAAGGAAAAGCAATAAAAGCAACATATCATTTGAGTTAGTGATAATATAACAGCATATTTCAAAACAGTTTTTATGAAGGTGGCCAGGAATTAACCAATGAACACTGACCGAAAGTGGATAGGCTCCAGAACCTCAGGGTCAGGCCAAAGATAAGACTAACTATACTTTCCTACAGCCTTTGCTAACAAATAGACCCATATATTTAAACATCTGTGCTTTCTGGATAAAAGGTATAGTGGATAACAATTCTTTCAGGTTTGGGTTCTGGGGCAAACATATTTTCCATTGTCATTCCTTATCTACTTTTATTGATAATCATCCTGCATAAAATTTATAAAATTGAGTAATTTACAAGTACAAATATATACATAAATTTATCATTTAATGCGTTTTTATTGAAATAGTTATCTATGATTTCACTGCAGACTCCTAGATGATTTGCAGAGACACATAATTTTCTCTTTACCCCATGAAACACACAATCTAGTTCTGAAAAGAGCATGAATTCTGTACTTATCATCTTTAATGTTACTATATTGATGTGTATAATTAACCACAGTGTTTTTGCTGTCAAGAAAATATGAATACATGAAAAAATAGTAAGTAATACATGAAAAAATTAAAATGAATATTGCACTTGAGAGCATTACTGCTGCCACCATCTGTTTTAGAGGGAAAAAAATGGTAGGGGTGGCCACAGGGGTGGATAATGATTGGCTAAGGGTGGCCATGGCCACCTCTGGTCCCCCATCTAGCTCCACCCCTGCAAAACAGTTTTACAAAAGTCGAGTAATGTATACATATAATATTAAAGCTGTTGGCAAAGATTTTTTTAAAAAAAGTGAAGGAATCATAATATAATTTCTGCTTTAATTGAGAGACTTTATTGCCCCGTTGACTTTATCATTTTGTTTCCCATGCTCTCTGGTACTTTTATCATTTACAAGCATTAACTAAGTAAAGGCAACCCTAAGGGAATATGGTAGATTGACTATATTAAATGCATCTATGGGATATGACAGAAGAAGTACTGTCCACTATCTTAGCCCACTAAAATGTCATTAGTGACCTTCACCAGTGCTGTTTCAGAGTCATGATGCGCTTTTTGAGGCACAGCATTACCGTGTAAATTCACTAACTTATTTAAGTGCTTTTTATTAGAATATTGTTCTTGTCACAGTTACTGGTATATTTTTCCATGATACCATCAATGTTTTCTATGACCACTTCTTTGAAAATAGAATGTTCACTCTTCCTGTAAAATCTAATTTGTAGCTTTTCTTTTGTTTTTTAATTATTCAGATCTAAAGACTTGTTTGACCAAAGAAGAAGTTTGGTTTATGTGGATTTCTTCAAATATTTTTGGATCATTATTGTTATAAAACCCCAGCAATGAATTAAGTGCTCTTATGATTCGTGTTATTTCTTCCATTATTAACATTGATGTAAACATTTAAAAACAAAAAAATATTAAAGCTATTATACTAAAAATTTTGCTCTGAACAGTGCAACACAGATAGGAAGCTATCAAAATATACCTTGAATCTTGAAGAGGATGAATTACTCTTCCTCCTTTGCGTGTTTTCCTCCTCAATTGTTTCATCTTCTTCTAAATCCATAGGTCTAACATTCAGATGAGAATAAAATCAAATAAATCTTGTTAAAAGTTCGACCTTTATAATAGTACAGCAAATCATATAGGACATCTAAAAATTCCACATAAGATTTTGACCTTTGTTGTCCCTGAAATGTCCTGTGAATACATCTTGAAAATCTTCCTGTTTTTTGTGTAAGAATAACCTGTTTGGTCGTTATTTATTACAAACTTGATATTAATCAAGTAATTTTATATTTTTTACCATCAAAAAAGTTTTCTTGCATGCCTTTCATTTGCATACAGAAAGGCAGTGGTGGATATAGTGCCTAAAATTGCTCTTGAGTAAGAATAGCACTACTTTGACATTTAGTAACAGTGAAAGTAAAAAGTTACCATCCTAAAAAGTACTCAGGAGTAAAAACATGTATTGTTTAATAAAAATAACTGATTTCATATTTAATAATGATATAATCATAAAGATGAAAATACATACACCAGTAAATATTTTGGCATATAAAACAAAAACTTGCACTATGGAACCTGTTCACAGCTTTTGGGAGGCAAGAAGTGGCTTTAACAAACCAGTTTATAGTGGTGCATAATACCATATAGGCTGACATGTCTACCTTTAATACTTTAATCTTTTGCTTTAATCCTATTTTATGAGTGAAATAAACCTCCTATCAGAAAATGTATTTCTTCTAGGTGTGAGGACCAAACCTCCCAGATTAGAAAGCTCCTCCACAGGACAACTTGATGGGCTTGGAGTGTTTGAGAATTGATGCAGAATTTGAAGGTCATAGGCTGACCTCAGGTAGTACACGACTTCCTGTTTTGCAGAGTATGTCTCCTCTGGCTCTTCCTCAAAAGTGAAAAAGTCCATCACTAGTAGGCTAGCAGTTAAAGTGGGGCGCAGTCTTACACTTACTCAACCCTATCTGTGTCTCTTAGCCATTTGAATTTATGATTACAAGGAGCTGCAAGGAGGGTATCTTTGTCATCCAACCCAACAGCAAACAAGTAAAATAATAAAAGCATTTTCCAAATAAACAGAATTAATTGATAACTAAATTAGGCTCCAAAGTTCCTTTCAGTCAGATAAGAAAGCCCTGGAACCCAACCATGTAAGCATTTAACAGTTTGTGATTTGACATTAAAAGGTAATAATAGGAGGAAAAGCGAAGTGACTTGTTTATGTTGCACAGGGGAAAATATGATTGTGTTTTTCTTTTAGATTTTTTTTTTTGTTTATGCTTTGCATGTTTGGATTTTTTTGACAATCCAAACGCACTGGAAAGTTGGTTGTCTCACCCCGAAATCCTCTGTAACTGCCTGCGCAAGGCAAAGCTACAGGCTCCATTGTTGCTCCTGTCCTGCTCTGCTCCGACTTCCTCGGGGCTCGAGGAGAGCATGCGCGATAAACTCATAGGAGCAAAACATGCGGAAATGAACGCTTAATTTAATATGACATATTAAAAAAATCCCCATCAGAATCCAGCATATGTGCAGTTTCTACCTAAATATATTCTTATTGTTGAGAATTTTTCTAACAAGGACAACTAGGATCATGCATGGTTTTTATGAGCTATATTTGTTCTCTACTTCCAAAATCAGCATCTTTTCATCCATGCCTGCGATAAGAAGTTTCTTTTGAAGTTATTATTCGCTCTTGGAAGTTGCTGTGACTGGATGAAACTTTGATGAAATTCGATTAAACTTTTAAGCCTCTCGAATTAAATAAATATTTTGATTGAGATGAGAAATTTGCTTCCTGATATGTTGAAGTACCAATAGTTTGCATCCAATCATTTAATTAAACAAGCTAAATTTCTTTGGAAATATATAAGAATTATGCTCTAATTTATAGTTACTGATCTGTCATTACTATATTTCAATTTGACAACCCTGATCTTCTCGATGTTCTTTTTCCTGTTTTGTGTGATAGCCGGACCGGAGAGGAGCAAAAAATAGCTTGGCTCTGTATTTTGATGGTGAAGGGCGATATTGGTCACATTGGTCACATTAACTCAACTTTAAATGCTAAACACTTCACCAATGTTCTTCCCATGTAGAAGTTACTCATATTTATTATCATTATTTTCTTTTATTATGGAAAGACATATTCCTGGCCAAATGGGAAAGCATTGTCAGATGTAAAACATCTTACAAACAGACTAAAAAAAACTTTTCATTATACCTGTCCTACTTTAAAGAATGAGATCTTTCATGTCCTCGTGTTTTTGTAAAAAGAGTCTTATTTCTTACGAAACAGTCAGACATTCAAAAGTAACAAAGAAAAGCTGATCAATTGCCCTATTTTCTACCTCTAGAAAAGGGCTGTGAAAGCAGATTCAATTACTATACCTTAAAGGAAATGTTTTAACAGATTCTCCTGGGTGCCTCAACTGTCTAATGAAATCATTGCAATGCTTCCTGCTAATGTCATTCAAAGTTCCTCCCTGGATCAGCAAATCTCCACACCACCTGATTTATTTTTAATGATATTACTCCCTCGGTCGGCTGTGTCATGGTAATAATCAGGGTGCTACAGCTGCCTCTAGATCACATTAGCCAGGCTTAATATTGACAGTGCTAGGCCCAAACAACAATGAGGCTACAGGCATAGAGAGCTTAAGAAAAGCTAGCCAGTGGGCAAAGGAGGTGCAGACCAGGGATGGTTGAGTTCCCTGTGCCCTGGAGGACTAGTACAATCATTAAGTATTATTTTTTTAAATATATTTTTCTGTTGTGCTTTGAATTCACAAATACCAAATCCAAATCCCACCTGATCTTAAGACATCAAATACTAACTGTTGGGGTAATAGGAGGGGCTATGAAACTTGTGACAGCCTTATTTTTTTCTCTAGATGCTGAGACCTGCCAAGACAGCTGCACCTTGTGTATCTCCTCTGTGGAGACACATTTGGCTCTGAGGTAACTGGTCTGCAGGGATATCTTTGCAGCCAGATTGTAAAAGAGCCCATGGAGGAAAAAATATCTATTAAAAAATTAGTATATAGATATTTTTTTCTTTTTCGTTTTTATCATTGTGTTAATGAATTGGTTTTATTGTTTGGGAAATCTGTTGATTTTTCAAAATGTTTTGATATAAATTTTATATTTTTATATACACATGCTGTAAAACAAAATCAGTTGATGTTAATTACTGTAGGATGTTTGTTCCATTCAACAAATGTATTTTTTTTAGGCTTCTCGCTTTGGTCTATTTGCATAATGGTCACAGTGGGATTCAGATTAGGCCACTTGTGGGATGCTTGCACCTGATCACAGATACACTGTTGTTCACTGCCAGTCAAACCTTTAATGTTTATTGTCCTCTCAGTACTGATAACCTGCATTTGTCCTGTATAGATTGTTCATACTCAGCAAGATGTCTCAGAGTTGTAAAGTTATCCCCTCAACCCAAATTTTCTTTTAGGACATAAGTAGGTTTGTGTGAGGGGGCCCTCAGATTAGCGTCGTTGATTAGTGGTTGGGTGTAATCCTTTCAGACCCTCTCTTTCCAAAACACCCCAGGGATATATCTGTGTCCCACAGGACCAGTAGCGTGGCAGATGGATCCTCCTCCCTCCCCCCTTCCTTTGCCCCCTTCAGCCGCAAACCAAAAAAAACTGTGTTGATGTCCTGGGATGGAGGTTGTAAAGTATCCTGAATATGAAACCACAGGCACCTTTGTTTAATGGCTCTCTCCCCACTTAGTGAGAATTGCCCCTGGGCCTGCTTCCCATTCTACAGCCAGATTTCTGCTCAACTGGAATGTTTTCCAAACCCATTAGCTCGAACAGAGAAGAATAAATGTCAAGCAATCTACTCTTATTGGGGAGATGAAATGCTGCTAGATCTTATCAAAATTCACTATGGGATCCATGAGAGTTATTCTATTGACATAACAGTTTAACAGACATGAAATAACACACATATAATAGGATGGTCTTGGATCAAACAGCACAATGAGACTGGTCTGATATCAGATATAGGAAACAAGACACTTCTCTGTAAAGTGTCACAGAAGTGTATGATTCTATTCTGTAGCTTAACCCACTGATCAAAGTATCATTCAATATGTATTTTGCCTATGGCTTATATGTTCATGGTTTGCAGCACTATGTTGCAGCTGGTTGTTTTAATAAATGTTACAAATGTAGAGCTGTATCTTTAATGCTCTTTAAAGAGGCTTTTTAATTTAAAATATTTTTAAAATAGCCTTTTTATTTGACCGCTTACAACTAAAGTATCGATTGATGAGCAGACCGACACCTCAATAGTTTAGCACCGATGCATCTATAAGCCTGTTGCATATTTTTCTGAATTTATTTTGTGTCAGAATTTCCCCCATTGTTCAGCGGATGTAACATCAATGGGTCTAAGCAAACAATCAAAGGGGTTCATTTAACATGGTTTTTGTGGCGACCCGCATCCAGCTCTACTTAGACACTACTGGCAACATGAGGTAAGGTCAAAAAACATTTAAAAAACAAAAAAACGTTGTCAACTACGAGCCCAAGAACAAGCAGAAGAGTGCTGCACTTCTATGTTTTGGTCACAGGTGGTAGTATCCTTAGAACACTCTGTAATGCTTCTTTAAGCTCATATTGAATGCACTGTGAGGTGCAAGATTAGCGATATGCATCTGGAACTAGTGGTGGATGGATGAATCCGAAATATGGATAAGCAAGTCGGTATCAGCATCAGGATTGATATTGATACTAAATGCCGTCGGAATCGATGCCTTAGTTTCAGATTTACTGTTGTTCACTGCTGGTCTTTGGTCTAAAGGTAACTGCCAGGTCACTACTGTCAGACTTGCAATTCTGCTTCAGAGAGAAACCGGGGACAGGCCCCAAGTTAGGCTTTTTAGTATTATTAGAATTACTGACACTATATTATTTTATTGTTTTTCAACATTTTATCACAAAATATATTTTGATAGAATTTCCTTTCAAGATCAAATGTTTTGCATGTAAGAAAAATGTGCATTAAGTGTGACAAAGTAGTCAGATAAACATTGTCCAGCATCTGTCCACAGTTTTATAATAATTCCAGAAAAGCTCAAAAATATCAAAAAGGTTAAAAATATTTTGATATAGGCCTACTGTATAATTCTTAAACTTTAAAAAAGTAATTATTGATGTTTTCACTTTTGTTACATGAAAAAATCAAAACAAAAAAACAAAGAAAGTTCTTCTCAAATTGTTATAATTCTATAGTGGTATGGCGTGATTTGTTCAATACTAATCTTATTAATCTTATTTTCTTAATTTAAAATATAGGTCCCTAGAAGTTGGAATTTTACAAAAAAAGTTTTATTGATCTATTTTTAGGTTCCTCCAGAAGCATGAACATAAAGCATTCATAATTTAGGTTGGTGTAAAAATCCCAGATCCAAGTCATCACTGCATAAACTGATGTATTGATTTGTGTTCAGTTTGTCATCTAGTACTGCTTTAGCTTACATGAATAATTGCAAAGACTTGCTTGCCATCAAAATTTTAATTTAAGAATAAAATATTACAAGTATTAGTTTGCTGTGTGAAAATGCGCATGCACAAGTCATCAGACCTTTCAGCCTCTGACTTTTGTTCCTCACATACTAACATGTAAGTAAAGTAATAAAATAACTTGAAAACCATGTGTTCAGATTATGTGACAAAAACATCTGGTTTACAAAGAGAACATTTATTTGGCAATGATACAATTTTATCACTGCAGCCTCGCCCATGCACCCCCCCAATGTCTTAGCACGCCAACTCCTCACACAAATCCAGGGTCCTTTTATGATCATTGCAGGGGGCTCAGCTTTCAGGAGCAGGCCAAAGTGCATGTGTGCAGACCAGAGCTTTAATTCCTATTGTGTTGTCTTGATGTGAGTGTGTCTGTGCTTTGGCAAAAGAGACAGGGGGAGACAGAGATGAAGAAAAGGGACAGAAACAAGGACCCATCTGTCAGCATAGTGCATGAATCCCTCCCAATCCGCTCTTAGTCCCCGGGGACACGAGTGCGACACAACTCACTTGTGGCAGTTTTTTTCTTTGTCAAGGATAATGTTTATTCCTATAAGGAGCAACTATATCAGTAAATTGCGTTTGAAAAACTTGTTTCATCGTGCAAACCTTCACAGAAAATGACAAACAATAAAATCATGTGGATTCTTATCTACTTTTTATTCTGGCCAGAAATGTATAAATCCTTAGGTATGGCAAAACTCATACAAGCCTGTTTGACTCGTCATATTCATCTCTTCTGGTTATCTGTGTTACCCACTAAATTTAGAGCAGGCTGCTTTCCCTTTTTCATCACTTAATTATTTGGGAAACCGGTGGGGAATGTGGGGAGGCACTGATTCCACATGCAGGCTGCAGGTGCGTGGAGGCAGTTCTGACGCTCATATAAACTGGGGACCCCAGAGCTCAGATTATTAGTTGGAACTACACTCCCTAATACGCTCCTCTCTCTGTCAATCCACGTGCCTCCATGACCAGTGCTCTGTCCAGAGACCGTTGGGTGGATAAATCCTGTATCAGCACCAGCTTTAATCAGAGGCGGGTGACGCCAGCGCATCTAGGCAGAAATGATGCTAAGATGCGCGCTCTCTGCATTCTACCATCTGCTAGAGCCTGTTTAATCAATGTTTTGATGTCATTAAGTCACCTAACCATATTTTAGGTATCCGTGAAAACTTTTTGGACGCTCAAAAACAAGTTTTTCCTCCTCTGAAGTTCAGTCCTGAGCGCAGCTGTGCGCAGTCGCGCGCACAATGGGATCAATGGGGGCCTGAGGTTGTGGGGTGGGGTGGGGGGAGCACGTGCAGCTCGCGAGACTCCGGTTGTCAGTGGCCAGATATGACAATGGCCTCCTACTGCGCGGCGGGTCGCCACGCACGAGACTGGCGGGCTTTTATTATCTCCGGCATTTGTGGTCCGAACTGTGCAAAGGCTTTGTTTGTGCTTTTGTTTTGCTCATTTTTTATAAGTGTTTGTTTGGATTTTGTCTTTTTTTAAGCTTGACAAAAAAAAAAGAATGATGTAAAACTAATTAAGATACAACTATCAAACTCAGTATAAACATAAAACTATGTAAAACCAGGTAATTTAAACATGACTAAATAAAAGTACTGATAGAAGTGAGCTGTATCCACATCCCAGCCTTCGTGTGAGGGCCAAATATGAATTTTGTTTACACTCCATGGACACTGACAATCTGGTGTTTGCATTGCATTTTCTAAATACAACCAATGTCAGAAAGTCAACTTAGGTTCCCCAATGCAGGTTTTGGCTGGGTAATGGGGGTTCCAAGAAAAAATGTCTGAATTGCACAACAAAACTGACAATATGGGTCAGGGTTGGCAATTTAAATGGTGGTATTATGTAACCAGTGGACCATCCCATTGGGGCCCATTTTTCAGCCCATTTCCTCTCCATATAGATGCCATATGCTGGCAGGGATCTGTTATAATTCCTTTGGTCAATTTTTGCACCAGAACCTTTAGGATAATAATTTGTGCTTATGTATTTATATCTGACATTTAAGTTAAGTTTTAATTGAAATTAATATTTCGATAAATATTGAGGAAAAGAGTTGTCACCTCTTAGAAAACTGTGTTCCCATCTATTCTGGTTCTGCTTTCATTTTGGGAATACTTATATACTTATATAATATCACATATGATATTTGAATAAACAGAACAGAAATCAAGAATATGTTGGATACATACAAACATCACTTCAAATTAATTCAGAGGCCCTTTCACAAAGCAGGTTTAACAAACTCAGACTCAAATCCTTAACTCTGAATTGTAGACTAAGGATGCAAAATGAGTTTTCGGTTTTACAAAGGCTTCCATGAGTTTGTTTAATCGACTCTCAGTAGGTTCACACAGAGTTGAACAAGTGCGTAACATGTATGAAAAGCCATTATCAGTGGAACACTGATTCGACAAGTCCCCATGAATACAGGCAACAGGAAGTACCTATTTCACACCACTGGACCTAGAGATTTTAATGCAGAAATAAAAAAAGAAATACTGTAGGAGAATGTGTTTCAAAGACAGACATCAGCGTTATAGCTGCAAAGGAGAGAGAGATAGCGTTGGAGAAGATTGCTGCTCGAGTTAATACTAGGTTTATATGAAGTCCATTATAACAGGCCATATTAACATTTATTAAAAGCCCTCTCCTCTCTGTTGTTCTATTTGTATAGCACTAAAATATAAAAGTTAGAATTCAAAAAGAAAAAACTAGAAAACTTTACACATTTTAAGTGGCTATTTCGACATCTATCATATCGACTGGAAATGTATTTATGAAATCTGAAATACATTTCTTTCTGATAAAAATAATGCAAATTATGACCAGTAATAATAGAAATATAGAGATCTGCAAGTGTGAGGACAGATGCAGTTGTGTATGTATATGATGGACTTTTGGGTAAAATGGTAGCGCTCATACAGAAAATCTTCTAAATATGACAGGACATCCATCTGTGGTCTGAGAACCCTCTTCCTATAAATATTTAAAGTTAATAATGTCCATGTTCTCAAGAGAAGGCAGAAAAAATGAAAAAGACGAAGGCAAAGATGATTTGTTAACTAGTAGCAAAATGTAATTTTGCAGTATTGATTTTAGTTTGATATAGTTAAGATATATGTAATAAATAGTATTTTAATATTAGTCCAAAATATTGTGCAGTGGTCTACTGGACAGCCTTGTGGAAAAAAACAAACAAAAAACAATTGTTTAAGTCTGCTTAACCAGAGGAAAGCATGATACTAACAGTGATCTGAATGGCCTGGGTTGTTCCGGATGTCCATGGCCCATTCTAGAAGAGAAGGCTCAGGTAGATCTCCTCTAAGTGGGGGAGTATGCGACGAATGATGCAGATGTTTCTTCTTTGATGCAGTGAAGCTGGCACATCAAAGTGTATCAGACTGATCTCTGTTGTGCAGTGGTTTAAGTATTTCTGCAGAGTTGGAGGGAGTTTGTTCCTCCTCCTGTTTCTCAGACAGAGAAAAAGTGGCTGGGCTTTTTTAATTATGCAGATGGTGTTCAGATCCAACTCAACTTAGAGTTTGTGACCCGCTCCTTTACTTTTAGATGCTAAAGCCTGAGAAGAGCATGGTCCTAAACTTGATAAAGTCAATCATATAAGCAAAAAAAAAAAAAACTTTTTCATGTTGAACTTGAAGCAATTGTCACTGTACCATCTGTCTGTCTCTCTGTCCATCCCTAACTTTCTGAACAGCTTTTTGTTTAACTACTGCTGTCTTTTTTTTCCTTCTTCAGAAAAGATTTTTTTAGAATCTGTATATTCCAGGCAAAGATTAGTATCAGTTTATTATAGTATCCCCAAAATTCGATGGGATCTGCAGCCTTTATGAAGTACCTGCATCTCTATTATTAAGTTAATTGATTCAATAATCTGATTGTCCTCCAGGGCAGAATGTGACGCCAACAATGGAAGAAAACAATTGAAATACACACACACCTGCTCATCACGCACCAAGCTGTCATAATCACTTAAATGTGCAGAGAAGAAGGAGCGTCTCACAACAGTGAGTTTAACAAAGTGGAAAATTCCTAATCCAACCGACTAATGACAAGACGAACAGTCAATTAGGATGACGCAGTTTAATCACAGTATAACAAAACCGAAAAGCTGAGCAGTTGTTCATATTCTGAATAAAAAAATCTTTTGAGAATCCAACACAATTCAACATAGAGACCTATCCCTACTGAATTGGTAAATAATGAGGAAATTATGAAGTTAAGCAATTAGCTCGAATTAAAGTCACCTATGTTAAAAAATAAAAAGTTGATAAGTGCATGTGGTATAATTAGCAAGATTTGCAGATGGACAGGTTTATTTTACACATGTGTGTAAAACTGCAGAAATGTGGAGATATGCCACAGTTATTTTGTTCTCGACAGGAATTAGTTTAGCTCAGTTTATTTAGCACAAAACTGTTTAAGAAAAAACAAGTACTTTATTTAATTCTCTAATAAATAATAATAAAAAATAATAAAGAAATGTATTTTAGAACGAAGGAAAGCAAGCAAGAAACACTTTAAGAAGATATCTGTAGATGCACAGGAAAACATTTTGAGTGAGGAAACACACTGCCATTCTGCTGACATATTATGTGTTGTATTTGTGTCAGGTGGTGGATTCTAAACTTCTATCAATTAAAGCTTGTATTAGACATGCATCAATCAAAATCTATTTCTAACCTGAAAGGCGCGTCAAAGACAATCTTTGCAAAATACGCCATCGGATTAATTTGTTATTCTAGAAACTGTCACCCCCTGACTGTTTTGGGACCCCTTGATTTATAAATAAAGGGCTACAAATGCGTCCAGGAGCGCGCCCCTCCTTGTTCTCCAAACACCCAGTCACGAGAGCGCCACGCGCTTCTGGGATGAGATTGTTGGTGGGTGGGACAGAAGAGGGTGGGGCGAACTCAGCTAAAGCCAAAATACATCAGCCTCAACGTGTCATTTTGAGTTGAAAGTTACAAGCATGTTCATAGCTGTTTGACTTTGGGACACTGGCGGATGAGCGTGGAGAAAAAAAATCCACAACTACTCTGGATTTATTACCCGAATTTCTGAAAGATTCTTGCTTATTTCTTCATTGCTACATCCAAACAGGTGAGTGACATTTGTTTAAGGTTATAAAGCATAAGGTTTAAATAATAGATATTGATTTTTCTTTCTATTTGCCAAATTTGATCCGCGAGATAAATATTTATAAATGTATTGTATTTAAAAATCAACTTAAAAGCCAAAAAGAATAAAATGGAAGATTCAATTTACATTTTATAACCTTAATTCATATCAAATACCCCGCATTACAAGACAAAATATCAATTTAGTTTGCAGAAAGGTATAGTTAAAAACATGGGCGTAGGTTTGCATAGGGACCATAGGGACATGTCCCTACCAAAATTTTGAACCGACCTAATTGTCCCTACCAATAATTGGATGTGAGCAACATGTTTATAATTTACAGCTGTAGTTATAGCAGCAGATGCTTCTTTTCCTCTCGCTGCTCCTCTGCCTGGTCTCTCCTGTCCTTTTCAATTAGCAGCGCTTGGAACTGTGCTGCGCTGTTTAACTCCACTCTCATTGGTTGTTCTGCCTTAAGTTCCGCCTTCTCTCTCTCTGATTGGCTGTTTTCTAGTCCGCGTGTGCGTGGAGCACAAAATAGAAAATGTATTCACACTAGAATGCAGCGGTTACTACAATTAATATTAGGCTACAAAACTAGTCCCAATAAAAAAAAAAAATGAATATCATGTACACTAAAAAACAAAAACCTTTTTTTTTTCTTTTATAAAACGAAATATTCTGAGTCAGCCAGGAGTTCTGAAGACTGCTGGAAAAATGGGCAAATAAAGGCTGTAAGCCATCAACATTTCTGATTCTTAGCCACAGCCAACTAAAAAAGAAAATGTGAGGGTTTCCTTTTTACCGATATTTAGTTGATATTACTGTTTTCATTTTTTTGTTTTTTTGTTTTTATTTTTACAATTTTGATATAATAACTGATCTAAGTGGGTTGCTCTGTGGGGAAAGGCACATTTTACATTTATATTAATGTATGTTTTAAAGTCTCTATTCTCCAGTTAATGATCAATCACTTACTAAATTAGTTGATGATAATTGAAATAATCAATTAATACGATTCATTTTTTTCAGCCCCAGATGAAATACATGAAATGTGCTACACAGAGTAACTACAGCCCAGATGTTCAATTTTTATAGTGAAGTTAATATTTTAATGAATGTATTATTTTGCTTGATACAGAGAGAGAATAGTAGGTACAAATATTAGAGTGGGGTTTAACTCTGCACAATTCTATATCTTCAAAAGAAAATACTGTATTTACCTTCTCTCTTAGTCGTTCAAATGAAACCATTTTCAAAGTGGAAAACAGTCCTAATTCCACATTCATCAGAGCCGGTGATACTTCAAACATTGATAAACAGCATCTAATGAGTGTAGAGCTTATAACATTTTTATTAATGGAGCAAAATGTTGCTTTTCTCTTTTAACAATGAATTCCTCTTATCAGTACGGATGCTCACATCGAGCATAAAAAAGGGCATGCATATTGCATAGCACCAATGACACCAGACCAATAGTGTCCCTACCAAAGTTCAAATCAAACCTACGCCCTTGGTTAAAAATCCTGTCGTTTAACAAAACCAACATTTCTTTCCGACAGAGTCGGGACAAAGTCACAAACGGGAGGGTAATCTGCCCCAGTTTCGGGCATTAATGCGCAGTAATTAGGGCAGTTTGCTGCAAAAACAACATTTTCTGTCCTTAATCTTTATGCCCGAATTAATAACAAGGCCTCAATCTAAATATAAATATTTAATGAGCATGAACAGTTTAGTGTGAAAGTTTTTTTTCTTTTAATGATAACACGTGTAAACCTACAATCGAAGAGAATATATGTTGTTTGCCTTATTATAAAGCCTGAGTATCTGCATTTTTTGTTGAG
This sequence comes from Cyprinodon tularosa, assembly GCF_016077235.1. Classification (NCBI taxonomy): domain Eukaryota; kingdom Metazoa; phylum Chordata; class Actinopteri; order Cyprinodontiformes; family Cyprinodontidae; genus Cyprinodon; species Cyprinodon tularosa. The sequence continues at coordinate 3,199,207 of NW_024038678.1, forward strand.
TTGTATGCTCCCAATTTAATCTTTGAGCTCTAAGTAAATCCCGTTGTGTCCCAGTTTGATTGCGTCTCTGGAGAGAGCAAAGCAGTGGGAATAACAAATAAAAAACAAAACAAAAAAAGCAATATACCGGTAGACCTATATATATATTCAAATATACTGAATGACATGTAGCATTTTAACAGTAGAATGATTTTTTTAAATGCAAATGACAAAAGCAAAGTCCATTATTGAACACTGTGAGCTGTCCACACAGCGGTGCTGAAAATACACGCAGCCCCAGAATGTGTTGGCCAGAAGAGGGCCACTGATAGTGACTGGGGTCTAAGGGGGGCTACCAAAACTTTTTTGTTATTTTTTATATAGATGTCACACTACAAAAATAACACCAAGATAAATATTGCAACTGAAACATTTAAACATATTAACATCTAAAGCCTTTTCATTCTTCACCGTATACTGCAGAGCACCTATATGCGACATATTATACACATTAACCTTATGCAAATTTGTTAAGAGTTTTTACATTTACATATATCAAACAGCTGCACAGGTAGTAACCTATTCTCTCTACTTTTTCAGATAAGGATGATGAATAAACACTTTGGGAAAAGTGGGAATGTGAGTGAGCTGGTCAGCTCCCTCAGCTGGCTTGAGGAGGATGGCAGCTCCCAGGATGGAGATGAAAGTCCAGAGATGAAGAGTCATCACCACGGCCTGGCTCTGGGAGGTCAGATTCACTCCTGCGGAGAACTGGGCAGTGAGGATATGGAGGAAGAAGAGGAGGAGGATGATGAAGAGGAGATGGGGCTTAATGGAGAAAATTGCCCCAAAAGGAGAGGTCCCAAGAAGAAGAAGATGACCAAAGCTAGGCAGGAGAGGTTTCGTGCCCGAAGGATCAAAGCCAATGCAAGGGAGCGCTCTCGAATGCATGGGCTCAACAACGCTTTGGATAACCTGCGCAGAGTGATGCCCTGCTACTCCAAAACTCAGAAACTATCAAAGATTGAGACTCTGCGGCTAGCACGCAACTACATCTGGGCTCTTTCTGAGGTGCTCGAGAATGGTCAGTCCACAGAGAGCCATGGGTTTGTGGAGATGTTGTGCAAAGGTCTGTCTCAGCCCACAAGTAACCTCGTAGCTGGCTGCCTGCAGCTTTGGCCCACCCCTCTTAATATGAGCAAGCTTGAGGACAAATGTGGAAGTCAAGTAGTAGGTGACCGAGTGGCTGGACATCCACTCAGCTACCCATCCCCAGGACTTCCCAGCCCACCATATGGCTCCCTTGAAGCATCCCACCTTCTTCAAATGAAGGGGTTCAAAGTGCCTGTATATGACAACCCCTCCCCTAACGAGTGCAGCAGTAGCACCCCTCCATACGACGGGCCTCTCACTCCCCCCCTCAGCATCAGTAGTAACTTTGCCTTGAAGCAGGAGCCATCTCCACAGGAATCAGAAAGGAACTACACATCCCACCCTGGTCACCATGCCCACTACCTCTCAGCTCACCATTTCCCCACTACCACAGCTGGCAGTCTATCAGGGGGAGTCCAAGCTCACCCAAACTTTCAGGCTTCACGTTATGAGCTGCCCCTGGATTTGGCCTTTGAGTCTTTCACTCCCTCTCACTTGGTCACCTCTCAGATGGGAACGATCTAGGATCAAATAAAACCAGGAAGTGACTGGTCAGAAACTGACCACAGAAGTGGAGCTGCCAATCTAAGCTGAGAGGGAAAGACTTTTCATTTCAACTCAATCTACCTGATGCAAACATGCACCCATATTTTTTCCTTTTATTTATTCTTTTGTCTGATTGATGCTTAAATTCTAATTTCTGAATGTTAACTCTGTAGTTAGGAAAGAGTAAAACTGGCCAAAACTTTACTCAGGCAATAGTAAAGTACAATTAGAGCTTAAGTTTGAACTCAAGACCTCTGAGAACAAATTGATCCAATATTTATCCAGTTAAATTCATGCACTAAAAACTACAGTCTTGAGTTTTAAGAAAACAACTATTTATATGTATTTATTATTTATTTTGATAGCATCTTGTCCTTTTTTTATATTTCTCTCTGCACAGTTTATGTGTCACTGTCTTCATGGTTTGTTGCCATCCACTGGTAGCTGTACTGTGCTTAAGATATTTAATTTAAGTTCTTTCAGGTACTTAACCATTTTTATGTTGCCATTTCTGTCATATGTGATGTTAATATTTTGCTGTTTCGCACTTACTGAAATAAATATTCTTATATTATATGCTAATTCCATAGTAACACTGTGTGATATGAATTTTTGATGCCTATAATTGTCCAAAAATGCTTTTTTCCAGAAACATCAGTTTCTGTTACAGTGAGTTTTCAACAGTAGCAGAATTTTATCATTTTCACACTGAAAATGTCAAACAAATAGGTTTTAGAAATGTGTTTACCTTTAGACCCTATTTAGCAGGTTCTTAAGAAAACATACCCTTGCAAATTATTTGTACACCACATTGAGTCTCTGATGTTACAGTAAAAATCCTAAACCACTTTTAAAAATGTTATTTGATAGACTAAGTAGACGTGAAGGAGTTCATGACTGTTACAACAAAAACATGTTAAACTATGTTTTCATTGTTTTTATAAAATTCTAATTACAATTACAAATTACAATTCTAAGAGGTGTAAAATGCCTTTGTATCCTATTTCACTGAATCAACACTGCCGAAGGAGGATGTTTTGCTGCAGCTATAGCTTTAGGCCTTGTGGGTTAATTTTCTGTTAGCTTCAATCATTCGGAGACAAAACTTTCTGCTGTTCCTTAGTGTGAAAACAGCTGAAGAACAAAAAGACTGAAAGATATCTGTGAACATCAACAATAAAATCATGGTATGGAACTGAACATGGCTTTGATTTAGACATTGATAGGGCCATTGTAAATCTTTTAAAATAATCTATATTTAATTCCATCTTTTGGCCATCAGTTCTGAGCAGCTTCCCCGTCTGTGCCAGATCATCTACATACCATGATTCTGCTATCACCGTGTTACACAGTGGTAGTGATTTTTTCAAGGTAATGTCCAGCGTTAGCATTCTGATCAATCTTTTTTAAAACTGAGTTTTCTTCCCACTATCTTACTTAACCAGAGCATCTTATTTCATGTTTGCTTTATCCTGAATAAGTTCTTGTAATATTTTCTTTTACTCTTTTTACAATAATTGCTTTTAGCAGGTAGATCTGCAGTAATGAAAATACAGCTTTTGTTTCTTTATTATTCTGTGAAACTTAAGTATTTGAGATGTTTTATTACCTAATGTAGCCTTGCTTTAAGCTACCTCACAACTTTACCAGAGATTTTTCTTCTGTCTGAGGTTTTAGCAGGTTTTAATTAAGGGATGTCAGAGTAAAGAGGCCTAAATAAATATGCGCATACATTCCAGACCCTAATTTACACAGATTATTTTTAAAACCACAATGTTTTACTGCTTCCCAAGTATAAATTGCGTGACGGTTTGTAGAACAGAGCAAATATAGAAACTGAGTTAAAGTTTGTGCTTGTGAATTTTAAAATGTGAAAACTTTTAATGTAGAAATATTTCTAAGGAAAATCACTAATTACACCTACAGGTGCACCTGCTTTTGAATTTTTTTTTTTAATAGCTAGACATGCAAAATTCTTACCATCATGAAAGAAGTTGTTGACTATAAATCATCTTAGATGATTCTCAGCAAGAAGAAGTAATAAGAAAATTTAATCCTGCACAACAAATAATGAATAATATATTTCTAATTGCCATGCAAACACAAAAATAGACATAGGTCTCAGCTGAAATGGGGAGTGTGCTTTCTCCTGATCTATAGAGAACTGTTGGAGGATGTGAGCATCTGTTGGCCCGTTCATGTGATGTCACTCAGTGACTGAGCTCCAGGCTTTCTCTCAGGTCAGATGGGAGGCTGTTGTTGTGGATCATGGGAAAAACAGCTCCCGGGAACAGGTGAACATGTCACAAGGGGTTTTTCCAGGATTCTATCATTTACTTTCCCCTCACATGTGCCCCATTTTCCCATCAGACTCATGCCAAAACACTGTGGGGGAAGGGATCATAAAAAAATATCTGTGTGCATTTGCCCAAGTCTGGGAATAAATTAGACACAGAACATTTTGAAGTCAAACTGGTGAGAGTGTATCCTATTCTTTTATCAAAATGAAGGAATGCAGTACTTTATTCAAAGATTGTAATTAGCCCAATTTATTATATCACCGAACTTACGAACACAAGATTAGCTTTGACTTTAACTGACATCCTAAATGGCACAATGATGCTTCAAACAATCACTGAATAGGGAGCAAAAGTGCAAAACTTAACTGGCAAGAGTAAGAGTTGGTGTGTAAATGCATGTTTATCCTTTTAGGTTGATTGGCAATTGTATGAAGGGGAAGGTCTTCGGAAGCTGTTGTCCTAAAGGACTTTCTGCCTCTTCATCTACCTCTCCAGAATGTTTGTCTTTTCCAGTACTGGCAAAAGTACCAAGATACTTTGAAAGAAAGGGGAACGATTGCTTTAGCGGGCGCCACTGGTCTATTGTGGATGCAGCCTGTTCTTTCTCTTGACCTGTGACCTCTATTGTTGTTAGGATTCTTGTTCGGAGAGAGCAGACAGCTGGGGTAACCGCAGGGGGGCTGATGGACAGCTGGGACAATTTTTGATAGAGGAAGAGAGAAGAGAAACCAGAGCATGAGGGGAAGGGATGGGAAAGAGAAAATGGAGCCCTTGTTGTGAACAAACAGAAAGGCCAGATGAGGTGACAGGGGTCCCCGCTCTTCAGCAGCAAGTTTGTCCTCTTTGCTCTTGTGGGTCAGCTATGGCACTGGAGTGACACATAACTATACAGGCAGACACTCGGCCTGTGAGAAAGTAGCGGCTGGGTTAGCGGGCACACTCCCACCTTGTTGCTTTGCTTTTTGTTGTAACCAAAGTGAGGGTATGGGGTTGGGGGGTGGTGAGGGGCAGTGAATTATTCTGTAGACTCCAAATACATGAGTGGGTAGATAGTGAAAAAAAACAAAATCCATGTAAATTTACTTTGGGTACAAGACTACAAAACACAGAGACAGGATTTATCATGGAGTGAGGCTTGGTGGAGGTTTTAGTACTTGATCAAGGTCGGATTAGATGATCTATTAATGAATCTAGAAATATTTAAACAACTGTGTATTTAAGTTTAATATATTTTACTAAAACCCAGGGTCACATTAGAAGTTATCAAATTGATCATGAATTAATCAAGTCAAGAAAATCCTAAAAATACATTTTAGTGATAGCAGAGAATAACAGTTTTTATAAATTCATACCTTTAAAAACAACAACAACAACAACAGCAAAAAACATTTGTGGATTGTGTTGGTATATCCCAATCTATTGCTAAGTGCTGATTTCCTGAAAACATATTTTTTTAGAAAAGCAAAAAGATCATTATTGGAAGTTCGTGATGACTCTCAGCTCTTGACACCTGTTGGTTTTCTCCCTGGGTTCGTGAAACCCCGCAAACAAGACATAACTGCGTTTGAGGTAGCTTGTTTTCACCAACCACTGCCTATTTTCTTTTGGATGGCTCGTTATCTGTAATAGACCATAACCAAATGCTGTTTTGCTTTAGCTGGTTAGAATAGGTGGTTAACAATAGTTAATTTAACCATACTTTGAAGATGCTATGTTATTTTAGATCCAGTGATTGTGGAGAAATGTGTTACTGTGCTCTCCTTTTTAAGTTCAAGAAAGCAGTGTGAAATTATTTTACCTTTGTGATATGCTGAATTATGCAACTGGACTATACTGTATCTACCAAAAGATGAGGACAAACTTTACTGTGCTTGATGGCTGATTTCAGAAAAAACATAGTTATCAACATACTGTTTTCAGTTTATGAAAGATAAAGGATTTATCTACAAACATAGCTTTAAACTGTGTTTCTAGGTGAATGTATGACCACACAGCAAAGCCTCAAAAAAGTGGATTTTTATGTCTTCTTTCTCCCCTCTCCCCATTCATTCCTATGGGACATTTTGGGGTTGTTTTGGGCTATTAACATCACCATGGTAACTCCAAACCTCGTATAGTACAAATAGCACACTTCATGGGAGACGCATGTTTTCATATATACTGCATGGGGTTACACCCTGTGGTTCAGGCTGCATTAACGGTGGCGGAAAAAAGATAAATAATAAAGAAACCCTTAGTAGGTGAAGAGTAATACGTGCTTACCATGCATTGCATGGAGGCAGTCAATTCATTCAATGCAATGCATTGATGTGGACTGACATGTATTCTGATGAACATATACAGCACTTGCTTTTTTAATCTATAAATTACATTTTGATAGCCAGGTAAAATTTCACAATATATAGTGATATTGCAATTTCATGATAATATTGTATTGTGACCCAATTGCGACTTATCTCAACACACATGCCAATAATCACCCCTACCCTTGATGAGGTGGCGGGTAGTCTCATGAGGCATCTCCTCGCAGACCTGGACTATAGTATCTGCCAATTCCTGGACAGTATGTGGTGCAACAGGATGTTGACGGATACATCGAGATATGATATCCCAGATGTGCTCAGCAGATCACTCACCAAGGTGTCTCCAGACTCTGTCACATTTGCTCATGTAAACCTGTTTTCATCTGTGAAGAGCACAGGGCACCAGAGGCGAATTTGCTAACTCTGGTGTTCTCTGGCATCGCCAAGCATTCTGCACGGTGTTGGTCTGTGAGCACAGCTGTGAGCACATTCCTCTTTGCAAAAAGGTGGAGGGAACACTCCTGCCTTTTGGCTTGTTGCCCACCCCACATCTCCTGGTGTACTGCCCTGTCTCCTGGTAGTGCCTCCAGCCTCTTGACACTACGCTTGGAGACATAGCAAACCTTCTTGCCACAGCTCTCATTGAAGTTCTGCAATCCTGGATGAGCTGCACTACCTGGACCACTTATGTGGGATGCAGAATCTGTCTCATGCTATCGCAAGTGTGAACGCAGCACTGACATTGAAAAGTGAACAACATACACTATATTGCCAAAAGTATTTGCTCACCTGCCTTGACTCACATATGAGCTTAAGTGACATCCCGTTCCTAATCCATAGGGTTCAATATGACGTCGGTCCACCCTTTGCAGCTAGAACAGCTTCAACTCTTCTGGGAAGGCTGTCCACAAGGTTTAGGAGTGTGTTTATGGGAATTTTTGACCATTCTTCCAGAAGCGCATTTGTGAGGTCGCACACTGATGTTGGACGAGAAGGCCTGGCTCTCAGTCTCCGCTCTAATTCATCCCAAAGGTGTTCTATCGGGTTGAGGTCAGGACTCTGTGCAGGCCAGTCAAGTTCATCCACACCAGACTCTGTCATCCATGTCTTTATGGACCTTGCTTTGTGCACTGGTGCACAGTCATGTTGGAAGAGGAAGGGGCCAGCTCCAAACTGTTCCCACAAAGTTGGGAGCATGGAATTGTCCAAAATGTCTTGGTATGCTGAAGCATTCAGAGTTCCTTTCACTGGAACTAAGGGGCCAAGCCCAGCTCCTGAAAAACAACCCCACACCATAATCCCCCCTCCACCAAACTTTACACTTGGCACAATGCAGTCAGACAAGTACCGTTCTCCTGGCAACCGCCAAACCCAGACCCGTCCATCAGATTGCCAGATGGAGAAGCGCGATTCGTCACTCCAGAGAACGCGTCTCCACTGCTCTAGAGTCCAGTGGCGGCGTGCTTTACACCACCGCATCCGACGCTTTGCATTGCACTTGGTGATGTATGGCTTGGATGCAGCTGCTCGACCATGGAAACCCATTCCATGAAGCTCTCTGCGCACTGTTCTTGAGCTAATCTGAAGGCCACATGAAGTTTGGAGGTCTGTAGTGATTGACTCTGCAGAAAGTTGGCGACCTCTTCGCACTATGCGCTTCAGCATCCGCTGACCCCGCTCCGTCAGTTTACGTGGCCTACCACTTCGTGGCTGAGTTGCTGTCGTTCCCAAACACTTCCATTTTCTTATAATACAGCTGACAGTTGACTGTGGAATATTTAGGAGCGAGGAAATTTCACGACTGGATTTGTTGCACAGGTGGCATCCTATCACAGTTCCACGCTGGAATTCACTGAGCTCCTGAGAGCGACCCATTCTTTCACAAATGTTTGTAAAAACAGTCTGCATGCCTAGGTGCTTGAATTTATACACCTGTGGCCATGGAAGTGATTGGAACACCTGATTCCAATAATTTGGATGGGTGAGCAAATACTTTTGGCAATATAGTGTATCAGCCAGAAGGCATACTGTAGGTACTGAGAAATGGCCTGTGGTCCCCACCTATTCTATTTGGACAACCCGATGGAAAATGATTTATCAATCAGGGCTGCTTCTTAAGTGGACAGTTGGATTTAATTTAATTTTGAGTTAAAACACTCTGCAGGAATGGGATGTAGGTTGACTTAATGCTGTATCTGTTTGTTGTGTCCAGTGATGTCAAAAGTTCACACATTTGTTGAGTTGTAGAAGTAGAAGAATAGATACTGCAGTTTAAAAACACTCTGGTAAAGGTAGAAGTATCAACTTGACCTCTTTACTCAAGTAAAAGTGAAGAAGTATGTGCTCCAAAAACTACTCAAAGTATAAATTTATTAAGTAACCTTTAAAAAAAACTGCCAGATGCCACTATATGAATTGAAAGCTCAATTTTTCGACTATTTCAAAAAATTCTTTGAGATAGAGCCAAGGATGAGGGAGGTCTTGTTGGTCTCCGTCTCCATCTCCCGATTCACTCTTGCCTGTGTCCGACCTTTCAGACATTTCAACATAATTTTTGGAATCCCACATTGTAGCATGGCATTGACAATTCGCCTTTGCAATTTGAGGAACACCTGCTTGCTTCTGATGATTTCCTTTAGCATCAGGACAAATTTGACGAATAGCTAACCAATGAGTGTTTGTGTTTTATGACTCATCCAATTACACTACTTTCACTAGATGTGGATGGCATCAATGATCTGCATTGGATGGCGCACATGATGTGAAATAAATATTTATGAACATTAAACCGAAGCCAAGAGTAACGAGTAACATTTGTTTTAAAAATGTAAGGAATAGAAAGTACAGATACTTGTCTGAAAATGTAATAAGTAGAAGTCAGAAATAGAAAGAAAAATAAGTAATGGAGTAAAATATAGATACCTTAAAAATGTACTTAAGTATAGTTACTTGACACCTTTGGTTGTGCCAAACCTGTGAAACAAATAAATAAATCTGTGTGTTTGAAGTGATGCACAGGACAACATTGAAGCCTCACACAGAGAGGCTTACTGAGGCTGAAACTAAGAGAGATGCAACTGTCTCCAGCACATCATTTTCTGTTATAGATTTGCGTACCTTTATAACATTGGCTTTATGCAAAGTAGGCACACTTTTCCCAGTCTCACCAAGACTTCTGGTAAAGTCACCCATCATACCTCACCACAACTAGTTTTTATAAGTCTCCAACTTCAGTCATCATGCCTTTGTATGGTGGTTTTTAGGTGGACCTTTGCTTCAACACACCTAAAGGAAATTTCTAAAAGGCCTCTTCAGCATCTCATTTAGTTTAGAATTCCGGTGATTAACCACTGATATGTTTTATATGTGTTGGATCAAACGTGCTTCTTCAAGTTATTGTAATCCTTAAGAACTGGAGTTAAATGTTTCTGATTTGAATTGACAGTATTTAAAATATCTGTTAATGCGAGTAAACTGGTTTTAATAGTTAATAAGTCAGTAAGCATTTTGAAAAAGTCTTATCTTTTATTTGTTCAATTAGTTCCATTGCCTTTTGCTTATTAAAGTTCAAACAAGATTAATTCTGTGATGTCACATGAGTCAGATTTAGGAACAAAAATTTTTGAAGAAGGATCAGAAATGAATTAGATGATTGGAACAATCTTATTTTCTATTACATCACCTTGTTAAATGATAACTTGGGATCCTTAAATTTATCTTATCGGCAAAAAATCTACAAAAGACAAACTATATGTTCTGAGCATTTTTTTTACAGCATTGTATGATGTTGACCTTTTTTTTTGTTTTTTTACCTCTCATTCTCTTAAGCTTATATTTCAGTTGTGTGTCTAGCCTGCTCAATCCATTAGGAAGACAAGGGGTGAAATACACTAAAATAAAAATTCCTTATCCATAGGACTGGGGATAAAGCCTTGTGAATAAGACCGCATTAATAGGGCCATAGGAGGATGGAAGGCTTTAATCAGTGACTGTGTGGCGATAATCCTCCTGCCTTTAAGCTGGGGCAAACAAATGATCCCCCCCATCCGTATCCTAGGCCTAGGCCTGCATGTACTCTCATAACACTGTAGGCAGGAGTCTGCAACCTTTCATATCCAAAGAGTCGTTTTACTCCGAGTCCGACCAAGAAAAAGTTATTTACAGGTGCAAAATATAACATGACCTTTTCAAAGAAACAACCTTTTTATTATTTCATATAGGAAATTAGTTGCCATCTTAAACAATCAACAATTGATGCATTTTTAGCTTTTAAAATAATATCAAAACACATCATTTACAAGCTAATGAAAAGAAAAATGGCTCTTAAGACATATTTCTGGTTCTTTTGATTTTATGCTTTTCCATCTTGTAAAAAAATACTAAAATTGCTATTCATAATAGTACATTATTAAACTCTTTATATACATTTTAGCCACTAGTAAGAGCGACTGGAGAAGGTCCAAAGAACCACATGTGGCGCTGGAGCCGCAGGTTGCAGACCCTTGCTGTAGTTCATGTTTGCTTGATAGTTTGGTTGTGGGGTTCAGGGGTTTGAAAGATAGAGCACCATAAAATGTAGAGAAATGAACAAAGATTATGGGAATATCTTAGTATAAAACAAAACAAAGAAGGTAAAACCTGGCACACAAGCTTGATTTGAAACACAACACACATCCACAAAAATACATCCAGAAAATGTCAACTTTTTCTAGACCTTACCTAACAAACCAAACTGAGTAGAACATTTAAAAATAGTTAGAGAAAATATAAAGATTGTTTTTGAATATTTTACAAGCATAACATGTAAACACTAAAAATAATAGTGAAAGTATGCATTAATGAAATGTTGAAAGACCCTACCATTCACAGTCTCAGTTCTTCTTGGGAACATCCAAGGCTTCATACACCTGTTTTGGGGTATTTCCCAGTCTTCTCTGCAGAATCTCTCCAAATCATTTAGGTTTGATGACCAGCAATTGGAGATTTTTAGGTCACCCAAAGATACTCAATTGAATCAATTTAAGATTTTGAATGGTAAGCAAGAGTATTCTATAGAGGGACAAGCTGACCTTTATTGTTTTGGACTGTTCAAGTAATTTGTTAAACAACATTGCAAAAGGAGGAAAAAGCCAGAGGTGGGTAATGACCTATTACATTTACTCAGTTACATTTCCTGGTGTAACTTAACTTATAAACATGTACTTTTATGAGTAGTTTAACTGCACCATAATTTTTACTTAAGTAAAATCGTCATGATGTATTGCTACTCTTAGTTTAATAAAATCTGTGAGTACTCTACTCACTGTGTACTTTCATTGAAAAATGAACCACATTTAAACCCAAAATGCAGACAATGGCAAACAGTTAACTAAAGTATTTTGTACAAAACTTTTCTTGTTTTAATATTACTTTTTATCTGCTGAAACATGGAATCAATATAATAAAATTATATAAAAAATTACACATTGGAGGCAAATTTTTTTTTCCAACATGCATACTTTATATACTGTTTACATTTGATCACTTTTGCACTTTCAGGAATGGTAATATCATGAAACCGGTACAAAGAGAAATTTTATTATGCATACGCTCTGTGTATTCAAAATGACAAAAAATGTTGTCTAAACCTACACTATATTGCCAAAAGTATTTGCTCACCCATCCAAATTATTGGAATCAGGTGTTCCAATCACTTCCATGGCCACAGGTGTATAAATTCAAGCACCTAGGCATGCAGACTGTTTTTACAAACATTTGTGAAAGAATGGGTCGCTCTCAGGAGCTCAGTGAATTCCAGCGTGGAACTGTGATAGGATGCCACCTGTGCAACAAATCCAGTCGTGAAATTTCCTCGCTCCTAAATATTCCAGTGTCAACTGTCAGCTGTATTATAAGAAAATGGAAGTGTTTGGGAACGACAGCAACTCAGCCACGAAGTGGTAGGCCACGTAAACTGACGGAGCAGGGTCAGCGGATGCTGACGCGCATAGTGCGAAGAGGTCGCCAACTTTCTGCAGAGTCAATCACTACAGACCTCCAAACTTCATGTGGCCTTCAGATTAGCTCAAGAACAGTGCGCAGAGAGCTTCATGGAATGGGTTTCCATGGTCGAGCAGCTGCATCCAAGCCATACATCACCAAGTGCAATGCAAAGCGTCGGATGCGGTGGTGTAAAGCACGCCGTCACTGGACTCTAGAGCAGTGGAGACGCGTTCTCTGGAGTGACGAATCGCGCTTCTCCATCTGGCAATCTGATGGACGCGTCTGGGTTTGGCGGTTGCCAGGAGAACGGTACTTGTCTGACTGCATTGTGCCAAGTGTAAAGTTTGGTGGAGGGGGGATTATGGTGTGGGGTTGTTTTTCAGGAGCTGGGCTTGGCCCCTTAGTTCCAGTGAAAGGAACTCTGAATGCTTCAGCATACCAAGACATTTTGGACAATTCCATGCTCCCAACTTTGTGGGAACAGTTTGGAGCTGGCCCCTTCCTCTTCCAACATGACTGTGCACCAGTGCACAAAGCAAGGTCCATAAAGACATGGATGACAGAGTCTGGTGTGGATGAACTTGACTGGCCTGCACAGAGTCCTGACCTCAACCCGATAGAACACCTTTGGGATGAATTAGAGCGGAGACTGAGAGCCAGGCCTTCTCGTCCAACATCAGTGTGCGACCTCACAAATGCGCTTCTGGAAGAATGGTCAAAAATTCCCATAAACACACTCCTAAACCTTGTGGACAGCCTTCCCAGAAGAGTTGAAGCTGTTCTAGCTGCAAAGGGTGGACCGACGTCATATTGAACCCTATGGATTAGGAACGGGATGTCACTTAAGCTCATATGTGAGTCAAGGCAGGTGAGCAAATACTTTTGGCAATATAGTGTAAGTCTAAGTCTAACTTTAAGAGATGGATTCATGTTATTAAAAAAAAATGATTTTGAGAAGTATTACTTTTGCATTATTATTATTATTTTTTTTGGTATAAATTAGTCTGTTTTAGTCTTTCAAATCTAAGCAACTTTTAAATAACTTTATATTATATACTGTCTGGTTTACTTCATTTTTAAACTGTAAAATGTTTACTCATTATTTGACAAACGCTTTTACCAAGTACTTGTTTAACTCCTGATTGATATATTGGACAGATACTTTTACTTTTGAATAGAAATATGTTGAATTAGTGCTACTTTTACTTGAGTACTGTTTTTGGGACTCTACCCACCTCTGGTAAAAGCTCCAAACTTGAAACAGACAGGCTATCAGCTTTAAACAAAAGGCCTATTTGTTGTTGGTCATCAATTAAGAAAAAAAACTTTAACAGTGTAGAACTTCACACAGTATGAGCTGTATGAGCCACTGCTGATAAACAAACTAAAAGTAGAGTTAAAAAGCCAGTAAGTTGAGTTACACTAATGATTTGTTCATTGTTTTGCTCAAGATCAAGAAGGCTTTTTGGAATTCTGTACTATAAGGTCTAAAATTAATCTTTTCTAATATAACAAAAAGAAAGCACTTTCTTTATAGCTGTTACTAAGACCTCATAATTACATTTCATGTTAATTTTTTTGTTCATTTAAGATTGGATTTTCTCTATTTTAGTAAAAAGTTGATTGCATGTCCTGCCTCATATTCACCATGTTCTGCAAGTGTGTCGTCCAATGACTATAAAGTTTAAAAGATTAATTTGTTAAAGAATAGACGACGAAATATAAAGTAATGTTTAGAAAGGGATGAAGTACAGCGAGCATGTTCATTACCAATGGAAGAGGGCGTAAAGTGTGACATTGTGTGCATGAGGATAAGGGACGGACCTTCCCCTCCCAGAGTTCCCTCTGAGTATTAGGTTGTAGTTGTTAAAGAGCTTCTAATGGGATCTGGATGCTGTGGTGTTTACCGTACCCCCCCTTTGCACGCCCTCAGCATTGTGGAAGTTTCTGGGCTTAAGGATACCACAATGGGCTGAGTGAAGGGACAGATGGAGGTCTCTTTGGAAGAAGGGGCAGAAAAAAAAAACTGTCAAGGTAGGAGGGTCGTGGTGTCTGAGACTGCAGGCAGCCAGCATGCCCAACTGCAGACATGGGTTAACAGAGGTGGAGGAGGGTAAAGGGAGAATTTAATCAGGAATTCAAATCTAGTTATAAAGTGCAACACAAACTGATTCTTTAGAAATGATTCTGAATAATTGGGTCAGAACATCTTTATAGTTATTTCTTGTGCATCTCATCTCATCCCTTTCCTAAATCTGAATTTGCTAAACCAAATGAGTGAAGCTGAGAGGATTTGGATTAGAATGCAGTTTACAATCAGCTTTGAGAAGTTTTCATCTTGACTGATATAGTTTGATCTCAAAATATGATTTAAATCTTGTTTCACAAGGGTTAAACATTAAAATGTTAACATTATTTAGTACAGGAGTCAGGGGAGAAAGGGAGGGGTTGTCTGATGGATGCTGATGAGGATTTTGGACAAGAGCTGGAGGAGGGTTGAGGGAGGTCCGGGTGGAAGGAGCAACAGATGGGGCCTGATGCAAAGCTCAGATTGTAAAGTTTCTGTTACAAACATCTGTCTTTCCATCTGCTACATTTTGTTGTTTACCGTTTAATTTCCTGAAATTTGAAATTGTGTTCATCAGTGCAATAATTTTCACATTAGGTTTTAGATGAGAGAATGGCAAAGTGTGTACTACATTTAATTAGGCAAGTATATTTTAAATTTATGGTGATTTCTGTCTACAAGTATGGGTTTGTGGGATGTAAAAAAACAAGATATATTTATTCTTTTCAAATATAAATTATAATATAAATTTAAATGGTTGGGGAGGTTTGAAGAAACTTTGCTGAATCACCCCCTGATTAATTCAGTTTAAACCTGGCATCAATTATCTGGAATAAAGCTCAGGTGTCCTGGCTGGATTTTTTCCTGCATCCTTACATTTGCATCATTTAGATTTGCAGAGGTGATTTCAAGGGTCAGATCTCACCATATGAATGTTATTAGTCAGGAGAGGGGTACAATGTAGAAAGTATTTATTTAGTAAGTTCAGGAATTGTAGTACATTGATTGGAAAAGCTTATGTTTCTTTTCCTTTTACTTAACACAATCTCTCTTGCTCTATATATATATATACACGCACACACATACATGTTGGTTCTATACGTAGTGAGGACCATGCATTGACTTCCATTTGTCATTTTCAACCCTTTCTATGCACTAACCGTTGCTGATGCATACCTTATCCTAACCCAATTGACACCTTAGCTGTAAACCTAACCATTAGCTAAATACCTTGCAAGGAACAGCAGAATGTCCTCACTTTACAACTGGTTCTCAGTGATGGTGAAATTGGAAAAAGGGTCCTCACTCTGGTTTCTATACAAGTGCAAACATACTTGTGTGTGAGAGCCACTATGAGATTTAATGACTCATTTGTCATTTTAAGAGCTGGAATTATTCGTATTCCTCTTAGAGTCTTTCCAATATGGTTTTATTTGGAAAGCATAATATTAACTCATCTACTTGTTAGAAATAGTATGAGAATCAAGACTTTCATTAAAGGGACAGTTTCCTTTCATTCCTTTAGATAATCCCACCTGTCACACTTGGTGGTCCATCACTTAAAAAGAAGTGAACTGACACCACTTATAGGCATCAGCTCAGATGCTTACATATACAGTTACCGCTTCCCTTTCTCTCCAAATTAAACCATCCTTAACAGTCTGAGGGTCTTAAAATTACATAGAAATCCCCCCTGACACACACACGTTGCAGCCCTCCTTAAAGAGACTTTCCAATTGATTTCTGTTAATTTTTACAATCCAACCCAGACTCTTAGCTGAACTACATACCCAACCATAAACTCAACTCACACCTTAGTCCTAAACTTAACCCGGGAAAAGAACTGCAAGTCCTCATAATCTATAACATATTCTTGGGAAATTAGCAATGCACTACACGACCACAATGCCAAAAAGAGATTTAACAGAATTAGGAAGTTCAATACATGGCCGCTTCATTCCAAATGTTATATCATGGGGTGGGGGGTATTTTACTTATTGTCTAAAAATACTCTTCAATTTGTTCTGTGAGCGGATCAAGGAGAATTAAGCAGCCGATCTGGGCTCAGTGGCCGGAGTGTTACATTAGACATTAATCCACAACAGGGGAAGGTTGGGCAAAATATTTTAATCCAGGACCATATCTACCCTGTTCTTCCATCAGTCACAGTGGAAGAGATACTTTAGGAAAGAAATTCTCCAATACTTTGTGCCAATGCTTTGTAGGATTTGTTAGATAAACTTTTCTTGCATTACCGATCAGCTGAAATATCCTGCACTCCCCCCCCCCCTCACATGCAAGAAAAGTGTCCTAGCAAGCCCTCTTAGTAAGCACTATCCCTATATGTAACAGATGTTAACGGGGCAACAGTTGGTATTGAAAAGGAGGGGCTTCAGGCCATCTGTCCAGGGTCAAGGTTTGAAAGGATGTGGGGATGATGGTGCGTTCAAGAAAATGCAAGTTTTTCAGTGAAAGGAGAACATAACATTGTAATCCTGCTCCAACTTGGGCATTTATATTAGAAGACATTTGATGTTTTCAATTCAGAGACTGGGAATTTCAGAAAGCAGTTTCTGACATGGTGTTGACCCCATACTGAAAGCTCAAACACCCCATCCAGTGGATGATAACAGTACTACAGGCTACATTTCCCTTCAAACTTTATTGCTCATTTAAAATGTAATTCCATTACACAGAAACAGAAGTTTATAACAGTTATTCTATTGATTCCAGCTGAGATTTTAGGCTCTCAAGTAGTTGATCAACAGCATCACGCATTGATGCCAACTTCTTATGACAACTTTTCCTCTGAAGAGAAAAAAAAAAAAAAGGTTAGAACTAAAAACTTGGTCTCATTCAATTTTTTTTCAGTACTTACCAAATAGATCTTCAGCCTGTCTTTTTCTAGTTGAGTATATTCACGCACAGTGAGCTCAGTGAAGTCTTTCTTCATGGATAAGAATCCACAGTTAGGGGAGCGTTTTGCATGCTCAGACCTATTTGGAAAATATGACTAAAATCAGAACTTTTCTTCTGTACATAATCATGATTTTTTAAGGGGATGATGCACTTTATTGCACAAGTGGAGGATTTTCTGAAGTTTTATTTTCACAATTCATCTTGCTAGTTAGATAAGGCTTTCCCATATGTCTCAAACATGTTAAATGGGTTTAACATTCCAATCCTGATAATTCTTGCACAATGTCAGGGGAAATATTTATGGTGTTAAATCTTTATATCAACTTTTATTCATCAGTTTCTGGGACTACTTTCTGGGACTGGACCACTAAAGTTTGTATAAAATGCAAAATGTCTGAAAGTCTCTACTTTTGGCTTAAACTGTAGACATCTCATGGTTTAGGACAGATGCGTTTCTCACCAGGGATCATCATCTGGCTCCCAGCCCTCTAGCTCGATAAGACAGAAGAAACAGCACGCGACGTCTGGTTCATTCTCACTGGGACAGTGGACAAAACCAGCCTTAGCCATCTGCAGATAGAAACACTGTTGTAACTTCTCATACAACTTATTGTAAAAAAAGAAAAATGTACTCAATGAAAGGAGCAAACCATCTGCTGAACCTTTGTGACAATTTTAAATTATTTCATGACCGACTGCAGGAAGAGACACTTGATTGATACAACTAAAATATATAAGCAGGTAAAGTTAATGATTCTTATTTAAGTGTAGTGTTAAACTAGTAAAAAATGTAATAAAATGGAGAATAATCAATTCTAGCTTTAGGTCACAAGTAGTCAAGAACAAAACAAGTGATCTTTACAGAGTCTAACCTAACCAGCATGCATTTTGTTCTGAAACTATGAGCAGTAACTTCTGTTGGCCTTTTTTCTATTTTCTTTTTGAAGATCCAACAAAAAGAGTAACTATCTTAATTAGTTTGTAAAATCTTAAAATCTTAGACATAGTCCCTTTATAGTTATGATTTCTCACTCTCTTCCTAAATCATAACCAAGAGCAGCAAAATAAATCTTATATATCCTATATTGTTGTTTTATTCAGATGTTCTTCAAGACATTCCAATATGATGAGTCTGATAACACCGAGACCCTCCTACCTTTTCAGGTGTGCAGTTGCAATCTTCTCTAAATGGCCAGTCTGCAAAGCTCTGCTCCCGCAGATCATGATTGTACATTTGGTCATATGCAAAAAACCTGGATGTCAGCACATCAATGCTCACCATACCTACTGCTGCTACAGCCTCAGGCCAACATGGATTTAACTCCCATTCCCTGAGTTGGGACTGTTGTATATATGTGTGCCAACAGCTCAAGCTTCCCTACACATCTCTGCAGGTGTTTTCACTTTTGACTTGATTAAATGCTGCTCAGGTTCAGTGAGGGGAAGGTTATAGCTGCAGCAAAAAACTAAATTCTCTCAGATTATTCCATATGAAAATTTCACCTCAATCATACTCTTGAAAACTATTTTTATTTTTAATCCCTAAATATATATTTGAAATCAAACTCATAAGATATACTCTAAAACATGTAAGAGGATTTAAGAGTTTGACTTTGAGAAATGAAAACAGCACATTTCTAAATTAAACATTCAGTCCATGATTTCTAATTATGATTAAATATTAAATAGCTAGTACCTGTATGGCTTATATTAAGTTTATGTGTTTTCTGAGTCAGACTAAGTATACATATGCACCTGGAAAAATTTCTATAAAGAAATACTTAAACCAAATAAACAATATACATATATTTTCAAAAAGCGCATGTTTTTTCACAGAGAGATTTTGGACTAGACACATGAGCCAAAACCTCAGACACTTACAGTAAGTTGATACAATCCCATCTCATGCTACACTCACGGTTTTCTGTTGATTTTTGGGTGACCATTTTTTTTTATAGATAAACACAAAGTAGTAGAGTCAATACTTTTAGGTAACACACTTCTTTGCAAATTGGATGTTGAATGTAGAAATGTTCACTGTCACTTTTCTATTATTTAACAGTTTTTGGCTTTAAATGTTTTTTTTTTTTCATATTCATTGACAAAGAACTATTACATTTGTATCTACATATTATATCTATATTAACATGTTAATTTATAGTTAATAGGAGATCCACAAAATAAAACAATTGCATTTTATTTTTCAAAAGATCAGCCACCCAAGAAAAGACCAATCACATACAGAGAGGATGTGCAGAACAACTCAGTGATTGATAGAAGAGGAACTACAGGGATGTTCTCATTCTTTTATATCTTATCGTATTCATTTATTCTTATTTTGCTCCATTAAATATGTTTAATGGACCAACAAGAAACCTCCAGAGAAATACTGTCTTGTATCATGGCGAGTTTTTATAGAATCTACAGCCTCTCAGAAGGTCTAAATTGTCAATTGCAAAAATCTAATAAGATAATCAGTTAAGCTTTTTAATCCTTAGCCTATCACCAAATATTCATACACAGTGTAGTTTGCATGGGCTTTGATTGCACTGGTTCCTGTATTAGTCCCAGTAATCCAGTAGTAACTAATTTGGTTCCCATTGATTATATGACTAGAGCTGCATAGAATTATTAATAAACACTGTTGTGAAATTCTTAGTTGACAGTAGATGCAAGTATTTTAGTAGGGCCCATACTTTTACTTCAATTCTCTGAAATTCATCAGAATATAGAAAATAGTCTATATTGTGTGAAAATGTTCAACATAACCATGGATCACTTATTATCATTCAGTAACATTTACTGTGCTATAGCATTCCAATTTTTTTCACTTAGTTTCAGGTAACGGTTGTAGGTTTTCAGAGGATTTACCTGCAACTGTTCTCATAGCCTTTCAATCTAACCGTGACAAGGGTTGCCTGTCTAAACTATTTCAAAAACTCATTCCAAGGTTTGGTGAAAAGTTGGCAGCCTTGATTTAGCTCTAAGAAGTAGTAGTAACAACCAATTGGAATCTATTTACAAAAATAGGCAAATTCTAAAAACAGCTGGTTGATTTATGTTGGGCTTCCAGATTCAACTGCAAAGGTGCAACTGCACCACAAGGATCTTTGGTTGTTTTATTTGTGAGGAAAATGTAAATGTTTGCATCTAGTTACAAAGAAATCTAAGAATTAAATGTGACAAAATTGGAAAAGGGCTATGAATAATTTTGCACAGTATTCTTTCTGTTTTATGTAAATGTTGACTGAAAAGTCAACATTTACATAAAATCCAAACACAGTTCTTTAGCCATATTCATCCCAAGCTTTACAAGCTTGTTTATTACTGTGAGAAATTGAGATGACCCGGTCTGCAGCAAGTCTCTGTAACATTACCCCTCAGGCCCCTGAGTGCTGACATGTGTTTATAGCTGTACACTGAGGTCTCGTCTACTGCCAAAGTCCCAGCAACTTTAAATTTTGTGGGCTGCATGCAGTGGAGATGACACACCACATGGCTACTCATAAGGCTGGTGGTTTAATACATTTATTTTTTCACTACGAAGTTACTCTGACAGGTGATACTGTGTGAGGCTGCTTTAAGCTGCAGGTTTACTGTTCTAAGGTCTGGTCATAGGCTGCTTTCTGCATGTCCTGCATCTCTGTTTTACCACGGTCATCATACTTTTTTATATGGATCTGATCATTGTTTTTTTTTCTAAACCCCCTCTTGGCTTTGTCTATGGTGACATGTTTCATGAGATCCTTGACTTTTTAACCACAAAATGTTTCTGTTTCATCATTCATAACATGGAAAAGGTGATTTTACAACAGTTTTGACTGTTACTTTTTTCAGGATTTCTCCTAACACAGGTTCATGTTTCCTGTTGATATAAAGGCCTTGCAGCCTACCTGGTCCTGCATTAAACAATCTTCTGACATAACTGTCCTCGCCTATTAAGGCCTACTAAGATAAGCTGCTGGAATCTCCTGCTGCAGGCTTTGTTTTCACATAGAGTTGACACTAAGGGGGAGGGAGAGACAGAGGGGAGGGGGTATGATGCAGAGTGGTTGATGGGAGGTGACACAAGCTATGTGTATGTCATCTGTAAGTCCACACGTTCTTTTGGACAGCTATCATACCTGCTGTTTGCAGGTGATCTGGGAACTTATCAGATCAAAAAGAACTTTAGTTTTCTTGTGTCTCAAGACACTAGATGGTGGGCAGGAACTCATAAAGCTCTCCCAGCATTCCTTGCAAGGATTGGAATTTGATCACAGAGGACTGGCTGATCAAAGACATAGCCAATGTGGAGCACAGGTAAGAAATTACCCACTCTTTGACCCTCCACTGCTCGTGTCTGTGTCCATGGAGGGTTTCTTTTTCTAAACTAACCAATTATTTCTATTATTAACAAATTGAGTTTTGAGCTTTGAAATATGTTTAAACCTTTAAAACAACTGTATTGATGTGAAAGTATCAGAATGAATCATGTGTTCACTGAATATCTGTGCTCCCCTGACAGATCTAGCTGACTTCTGCTGCTCTACAGCTTAAACCCATCTTAAAACATTGGAAGACGTTTGTATTTGCAGGAGCTTACAGAAGCATACTCAATGCTTTATTTCTATTAGACCATGCTTTAAGTGAAGATGACATTCATTGGCACCCTTAAATGTTCTTTTAATAATCCTGCCTTTAAATCGACTAATTCTTACTTTAACAGAGAAATAAAAGCATTAAAAATAAAATGTTCCTTTCATTATCTAATGTGATATAACTTCATATACATAAAAAAAAAAATAAATTAACACAATAAATATTTTTAAAAAAATCATCCCTTTTTAAAAGAAATCAAAGTTTTTCTAAAACCCTCTCAATGCAAATCATGGTTTTCCTTAGTGTATGATTCAGAGGTCAATTATCTGTTAGCATGTTCATGTCTGGATTATAACCCATATTTATCTTTCCACTGTGCACAGTGAGCAGCAGAGGTCAAGACAAAAACGGATCAAAGACAGTTCAAAGACCAGGATGTTGGGGTCAAAAACAACCACAAGACTCTAAATCAACTGGTTGTCTGTTACTATGTTAAAGTTTTTAGTTCTACTAATACAAATGCAAAAAGATGAACATCTGGAAAAATTCCTCATGCCAATGGTGAGGTATGATGAATGATCTGTGATGCTGAGGGATTTTTCACACAGCATAATAAACTGCTTAACAGATCAGATTATTTTACATGTTATTCTAGCTTGATATTGAAAAAGCTGAAAAATGGAAAACTGGGATAGTGATTCACAACATCTTGCAAAATCAAGAGGGAACAATAAACCTGAACAGTGAGTCCAGCCTTTTCCTTACAGCAGTTAGTCCTAAGCCCAGATTTCTAAGATGAACAGTGTGGGGAGATGGATAGAGCAAAGAAGAAAGGGACCCACTTTTCTGGAGGATCTTGAGAAGTTAAGAACGATAAATATTAACAGATCCTTACTCTGGTATAATGATGAATGATTATTGAAACAAAGTGCTATGGGTTCGCAGCATCCAAATTATTTAGCCACAAGAGATATTCTATAAACAAATGATCTTGTGATGTTTTCCTTACTAAATAGGTTGATTAAAAGTCTAGAAAATTTTACATTAATTTTTTTATGAAATGGAAAATAAACTTATTGTGTCTGTGGAGAGCTGATAGGGGACGCAGTCCTATGCAGAGAAAATGCTGACACTTGTTCTCACTGTCATCTGAGGAATGTCAAAGCCTTAAAAATAGACTGGGATCTGGAGGAATTACATTTTTCTTCATAAACACTATTACAAACTAAAATAAAACATCACGTTTAAACTGAGAGTGTCATTGAAGCCTTAATTTCATGCAGGTTTCAATGACGTGGGTGTTTTTGGGGTCAAAGTGTGATGTGAGTCTGTCTGGAAAGAAAGACATGCTGTCCACCAGTGGTGGTGTGAAAACATCAGGGGTGTGTGAGAGTGTGACGGTCAACATCTACATTCTCCATCTCTGCAGGCAAGGATTCACAGGTCAGCCACACCCTCGTCTATCAGCACATCCTAGGAAATCCCACAGTCTCCTTTCTGACCTCTTAATTGGAAGAGGTGTGTTGGGTTCTAGTGTGAGAGAGCGAATTTTAATAATTCATAAAAAAATATACAAGACAACTCAGACATAAAATGAATTAAAACGTAAAAAGGATGTGTTTTAAGTAATAAAATGGAAAACTTAGTCATATTTTTATACCAGCTATGTGACCTGCTTAAAGGTTTACACTGCAAAATATTGAAATCTAGATATGTCGATTTTTCTTAAAAAAAATTGGTAATTTTTTTCTTGAATTTAGGAGGTAAGTGGGATACTTTGCCCATAGAACAAGACAATTTACATTTAAAATAAGAAAAAAATGCATTGTTTTATTTCAAGTGCATATTATCTGATTATCTTATTTTAAAAGTAAAAAAAATCTAATTCCAATGGCAAATGATACTACTCAATTTAAGGGTAAATAATACACTTAATTGAAGTTTTACTAATTTCTAGATTGTTTTTGTAGTGTAGCTATGATGCTTTTGTGATGTACTGTAACATATATGAACGGGCACAGAACAAGCAAACATTAAGAATGCATAGCTACAGATTTCCAGATTTAGAAATAATTCAAAACCTCTGTTTTATTCATGTTATAGGAATTTAGTTCTCTCTTCTCCAACTATTCAGTTTGAATCCCTACAGAGCATTAATTTCCACTGCAACAAAATAATTTATTATATAAACATTCAACATGCTGACCATGTTTCCGACACATTTCCACACCTGATCAATGGTCTAAATTAAGGGGCATGATTATCCCTCACTGTGGCAAACTGATATGCCTCTCAGACTTACAGGCTCAGTCCAGTTTAAGGGGAATGCTGAAGTGCCTTGATTTCACTCTGAGCTAAGTTACATGTTACCTCTTTAGTTGACCTTTGACCTTCATGTGGATCTTCTAAATTCACCACAGCAGTGCCAGCAAAGACCTGAAGCATAATATATGGTCTGACTGCAGACTATGTCAGTGGAAATATTTGCTATTAAAAAAGAAGAAAAGAGCTAAGGAACATTTGTGGAAAGTCAAACAGGGACTTTAAAAATATGTAGCTGCTGTTATATGAGTATAATTTATGTTATGTTTCCTCAGGAAATAAAATCTGCTTTGTGGAAATAACTTACAACATGAGTTTCAGTCATGGTCTCTTGGCAGGAAGGATTGATATATCTAGTTTACACTTTCTCTCTGAAATTTGACTCATCCCTCCAGAACTCTCAAACAATAGCAAAAACAGATAATCATAAGTCACCTATACTGGTGTTAAAAATAAGGATAATAGTTTTTTTGTTTCACAATAGCTCTCTTGCTGAGCGACTTTTATATTATTTATTGTCTGACAGACCATCAAAGGTGTAACCAGCTCTGTCCCTTGCTGCATTGTTGCCTGTTTATCTGTAAGTGTGTCAGAACGGCTTTTAAATGATAACAATTTGCTTTCAGGCCAGAATCCCCTTCAGTGAGAAAAAAACTGATGTGCAAAGATCTTTTCTGGAATCTTGAAATTCCTCAGCAAGGAATTCTCTTCCATGTTGACTTGATTTTACCAACAGAGGGCAGCAAACTTTCATTACTAGGTTACAATGCTTACCAAATGCACTTTGCTGGACTATCAGGAAATAAAGCTGTATTTTTCTAGATGTTAAACATTTGATGTAAAAATAAGACATGGATTGACTCATATTCTGTTATAATTTAATGGGGGTATTCTTCTGGTATTAAAAATCCAAGTTGGCATCTCTGGAAAATGACTAAATGCAGGTGGGTGGATGAAGAGGTGACTCACATATCCTGCAGCTGAGAGACAAATTTACAAGGAATTCAGCTTGGATGTTTTTTTTAAACGTTTTTACAATCAGAAAAGGGCTTGAACAAAACAACGTTTAGCATACAGAAGGAGTTTTACAAATCTTGGTTGATCCTTGGGTAAAGTGTGTTACAAAAAAAGGCATACTCAGGTTTGTTATCTGATCACCCTCACTAAAACACTTCAGTTTTTATTAATGTCAAATTTATTTACATAGACCTTTTTTAAATAGCGACAGTTAAACAAGGTGCTTTACAGTTACGTGATCAACTATAAACTAACAATCAAAATAAAACCGTATTTTCAAGACCCCTTTCGGTTCTCACTCGGTCAGTCAAAGGCCAGGAAATATATATATATATTTTTTTTTGATAGGATTTAAAATGATTCTAGCCAACTTCCTGCAGGAGTCACAGCCACTGAGGTAACACATGAGGTAAAACATGTAAAAGTCTGGCAAAAGAAACCCCAAAACTTAAGATTTAATTTAAGGTTTTAGATATTGATGTAATCTTTGTATCATGTATATATTTGATTTAATACATATACTGTTAATATATATGGACTGCAGACTGTTGAAATAGATTTTACCTAAGAAAATAGATATAATATTTAGATATTCACTGAACATTAACATTCAGCATTTTTTACTAAATGTAATAGAATAATCACTAAATATGAAGAAAGTGTGGTAAATAAGAAAAATGTAACAGTTTTCCTTTGTAAAGTTTTTAGATTCTGCATCCCATATTTACGGCAAGGAAAACAGGCTAGTTGTCTCCAGAAACTGGGATCCTCTCAGATGTGTGTGGTGTGGGTGTTAAAGAGATCACATAAACAGGATGGGGTTTGATCATATAAAATAAAAAAAAAGGAGTTGTGAAATTACAAAATCAGCTCAATGACTGACAAAAAATCGAATGCAGGGATTTTAAAACTTGAGTGATGTGTTTGTGCATCTTTGGACTTGGTAAAAGACCAACTGCAGCATACTGAAATACCTGAAAACCCTGATGATTGATGCTCTAAGAGTTTCAATAGTCCAGACAAAAGGAGATCTGTAAAAACCGAGAAAAAAGCTTTGCTTTAGCAATGAGTAATAGCTGGAAAAAAGCTTGACGTAATTACTTAATTACTGTTTGTCAAACTTAGGAGATAATGCCCAAATTCCTCAGTGTGGAGTCGCTGTTAGTGCCAAGAGGATCAGATTACAATGGGGAAGATTAGATTTTCTGAACTAGAATACTTCAGTATAATGGTGTCAGTAAATTATTGTTGCTTATTTTAACAGCACATTGCATCAATGTCAATGGCAAAATAATAAAAAAGGGTATGCTTTGCTCTTTTAAGATAGATCCTTACAGCAACATGTGGAAAACAGCAGTTGTCCCAGTAAAGAACTCTGGGGTACCGCGAAAGGGAGAGAAGCTCAAGCCTGTGTTGTTCTGGCTGACTGACAATCTATGCAATGGTATAAGCAAATCTAATGAAGATATGGGGTTTAGACTAATAGTATATACTCAATCTGATAGTATAATAAGAGAGCACCTTCAAATCAGTCAAATAATCCTCAGATAGCCGACAAGGAGTCTTTTAAGATAAGTGTTGAATTTTAAAGAAACTGATTATATGCAACTATATTTCTTGATATCAAAGATAAATGCAACTCTATTAGTACAGCAAGTTTCATACAAAGTAATGTAAAATAAATCTTCAAAGGTTAAAGACAGACTGTAAAAGCTCAAGCTAGGTCATTGCAGAAAACTGACACACTCATCAAGTTAAAGGAGAAACAGAGAATTCAATTATATTGAAAAAACTCAGACATGCCGTCAACCTGAGAATTTTAAAGCATAAACCACACATATCAAACTGAAATAAAACCAAATATAATAACAGAATGGTCGGTCAAGCAAACTTAAATAGAAAAGAACGAGTTTTTGAAGTTAATACAAACAGTAGATCCATAAATGTCATTATATAACAATGACAATCTTAAAAAGGGCCTCAGGTCTTCCAGAAGGCTTAAAGATTTAGAGGACGATCTTTTATTTCTGGGTGGATCATCTAAATAAGTGGTCCTTCTAACTGTCAATCATTTTGGGGATAAGGCTGTCCTACATGCTCGCCCTGTTAGCTATCTTTTTCTGCACATTCACACGTTCACACATATATGTTTGGTGAGCTACGCTTTCAGACAGTCACTGAAACTCACATCTCACCGTGGTTCTTTGAAAATGGCAGAGGGTTCATAGGAGATAAAATGTCTATGAGAAGAAAAGAAAGGCATCAGAAGAGACAGATATATCCCGGAATGATTTGCGCGGAGAGCTCTTTTCTCAAAGCATTATGGGATTTACTGTCACAGCAGCCCACTGTCGCCATAAGATGTCGCTACCCGACAGTGGCCACTAATAACAAAGATGGCGCAGGCACTGCACAGTGGAAGAGGAATTGCATGACCACCAGGGAGCAAAAAGCAGTGCTCATCTGTCTGAACGATAAAGTTAACTCAATTTGCTGCAAAGTCCACTATATAGTCCCCGCTCTATATAGTGATTGAGGTATTTAGGGGTTAGCGTGGATGTTCGGACACAGTAAGGTTGTATGAGGTATGAGAACAGCAACTTTTAAAAAGAGCATGCACGAGGAGAAATGGGCTTGTGCATGCTTTCGCACCCGTTCAATAGGCATTCCATCTCGGGAGCAGGTACAGGGTTGTGCATGTGCATTCTTTTTTTTTTTTTTTAAGTGGAAATTGTGGAAATCCTCTACAACACCTTTAGGTAAATGACTTCACATGCAAACATGGCTTTTCATGAGGTATTCTTACAAGACAAAACAACATGAGTCAAGTGGGTCAGTGGGAGAAAACTAACCTGATAAAGAATTTGGTTTAAGTTCTGTAATAGATTTCATAAGTACTGCAAATCAGTGCAATGTGCAGATAGCTAGGACTTTAAAGTATAGAGTGTGTGATGTGAGCTGGCTTTCAGCAAGACCTCAAATCGAAGCCTTAAAAAAATTAAAATTTCAACACGTTATAAAAGCATGATAAGTACGTATGAGACAACTGAAACATACCAAATGATTAAAGCATGGGAATAATTCATGGTTTGAGGCTACATATTTTATATGTGGTTATAAAAAAAGAATCCATGGAATGATAGGCAACCTACAGGTGTACTTCATAATTAAATCTTTAAAACAGCAGACTGGGAATATGAAATGTTCCTCAAAAATTAATTGAAAGATTGCAGAAAACATATTTAAAACACTGGTTTGCTTTTTAGGATTCTCTTGAAATATGCCTGGGTGTTGCCAAAACTGTGTTGTGGGTCACAACATCTCCAACATTAATGTTTTATCAAGCAGAAAGCAAGGAAATACTAATAGAGTGAAGAGATTATTTTTCAGTCTTTTCAAACATTTCATACAAGGTAAAAAATAAACAAATAAATCTACATATATTACTATAAATTATTACCGATACCAATATATGTTGGTACATCTATGGTGGGTTAAAGATACAGAATGAAATTTATAAAAATGTAACTGAAAAAAAATGTAAGTATAAATTGCACTTAAATCATAAAATCTAATATGTAAAATTAAATAAACAATTGTACCAAAAAATGTGCCATTAATTATAAATTAACCATCTATTTATTTAAAACATCCTTCAACATTTAAATTGTAATTGTTAATTATGCAATGTAAAATTCAATGAATAAATGTGCCATTAAAAAATAAACATACCTTTCAGTACCTGAAATGGTACATTAAGTTTTTAATGGTTTCTGTGCAGGAGACTCCCAAAATTGTTTAAGCTGTCAATTTCAATTCTAATTGGTTGCTTCCCAAGATAGGATGACTTTTCCTGGATTACTTTCACTCAGAAGTCGATATTATATTATCATTTATCACAAACTGTGGAAATACCATTAAAACGTGATGTAATGTATTTACAGAGCATCAGGGGGGCAACTCCAGCTTATATATATCCCTACTAATAATCTCTATTTAATGGCACATTTAATTGTTTAATGATGCATTAGATAAATAAATGGTGCATATAACTATTATTTAACACTACATTCAATGGTACATTAATTTTTATCATTCTACATTTTATGATTTAATGGCATATTTATTTATATTTTATGACATTTCTATTTATTCAATTTTGTCCCCCTTAACCCTAGTACATCCTCTTAACCTGCTAATAAAGTGACCTCTGGTTGTCTATTCCCCGTAGCTTTGCTCTATAACCTTCCCGCTCACCTACCTGTCCGGTGATGCCATCTGTCCCCTCCCCGGTGGCCATCACCCTTCTCATGTCCTTTGACTTTCCTTCCCTGCGTTCTCCATGCCCTGTTCTCTCGCCTATGGATGATACAGGATATCCACGCTCCAATTTCACCCTCTCATCATGACATCCATTAAAGTGGCGCTCAGCCCTGGGCCCCTGTTGGCCTGACAGCACATTAGCCCTCGGCCCATTGAACGCCAACAAGGACCAGCTCTGAATTATTAATACCAACACAACTAATGAAGAAACCCTATCTCAGCTGTATTTATCTCTTTCCAAACCCACACAAACACACATGTTTTGAATGTTCACATAGAAAAGAAACATTCACACAAATTTTTTGCAAGCTTTTCCTTTTTCTACATTATTAACGATAACTCTTTTTCCACCTGCTCATAGTGGCAGTCATTGTAGAATTCCTGCAGGACAGCATGTGAGTTTGTGGTTCATCTAAACCCTGAATTAATTTTACTTACCTCTTTGTTCCTAGATCAATAAACTGCTTGCTTGTTGCTCTTAATAAGGCTGTGGGATTCTCTTGGTGTTTTTTTTCCTTTTAATTCAGGTGATAGTTGTGTAGCGGTAAAGGTTGTGTGTAAATTTACAGACACTCTTTTTTTGACATTGGATTTTACACAATATGTAAGGAATGGAAGTTTCATTTGTGGCATTAATTTCCTTCATTTTGGACCCCTTAAAACTTTTCCAATTCTGTCATACTACAGCCATGCATTGTTAAATAACTAGAGTTTTCTGTAAAGGGCCAACACAAAGAAGTGTATAGTTAAGTGCAAGGAAAGTAATGCAGGCTTTTCAAAATCTTTCAAGTAAAATTGTATTGCAATCATTTACACACTCAGCCCAGCCAACTCGGTCCGTGAAAATAAGAAGGTTGGACGAGTTTGGCTATAGATTCAAACATGTCTGAACAGCTTAAGTGTCATCCAAACCCATTTCAACAGGGACAGATTAAAACCTTTCAAAAAACAAACAATACCAACCACATATCTAACTCCGTAACCATTAAACACAACTGTTTTCATGAATTTCAGACTGAAATATTGACATACTGTTACTATATTAAACTGCATTTACAATAGGGGCATTTCCCCTGATCACGGATCAGCCGGCTCGCTTGGTATCGCAATGAACCATGAGAAAGCCAAGGCTACGTAGGATACACCGGACCTGTCTTTTAACATGGGCAAAAAAAGGTTGCATTTGTTGGCCGCATAATGAGGAGTCTTGTAATCTGAACAGGCCACGGCATTGCGCTATGACGTAATTGGCCGACGAACCTGGCTTTTGGAGGACAAAGCTGATGAATTAGAACTCAGCTATTATCCTATTTTGCTGCAATAATACCTGCAAGCTTTTAAGGGAATGCCTCATGGAGTTTTGCGCATTTTTCTTAGCAAAATATATAGCTCAAGCTCAGCTATAATAGATGTAGAATTAGTAAACAAACATCTATTCTCAAGTCTTGCTACAGATTCTCAATAGGATTTAGATTTGAAATTTGACTTGGCTAAGCTAGTTCATCAATATACTGTGGCTTAAACAATTCCGTAGTAGGCCTGATTTTAGATTTCAGGTCATTGACCTGTTGGTAAATGGAGAATTGCCTGTACTTATATAGCACTTTTTAAGACAAAGGACTGGACTAAAGCATTTTAGACTACATCTAGTCATTCATGCACACACTGATGGTGGCAAGCAACATTGTAGCCACAGCTGCCCTGGGGCTCACTGACAGAAGCGAGGCTACCGTACACTAGCGCCACCAGTCCTTCAGACCACCATCAGTAGACAGAGTGAAGAGGCTCGCCCAAGGACACAACAACACTGAAAGCCGGTTCGAGGGCTTGAACCGACAATCTGTGGTTGGGCAAACTCTTTCATCCAATGCCACTGTTGCCCCAAACTGTAGATGACCTTCCACCACCTTTTGCAGACTCGACAATGTTCAAAGTCAGTCATAGGGGGCTAGTATGTTGGATTTTATAGATGTATCCCTGGTTTGAAATTTCTAGGCCTCTGCAGAATGTAGATCAGATGTAGTGGGACTACCCACGATTAAGTTAAAACAATCTTCTTTTCAAGTGCCTCTGACCAGCTTTGCTGTCACAATTTAAAAAGTTAACAGGGTGTTAGACAATCCCATGGTCCCATGAACGGGTCCCTTTTGTCCCAGGACCCTGCTTCACCATCTTGTTAAAAGGAAACGCCGTTTTTTTTTACATTGGGCCCTTGATTTTACATTATTACATCATGTTCTACTCTCCCATATGAGTTTTGTGTCATTAGGAGCTGTTCTGAAGACATTCTGATATTCTGTTCCAAGTAACGTCTTCCTATGGGCAAATGACTTAAAGGCGCAAACTAAACTGTTCATAATTCATCATTTATGGTATGCCAGCATTCATAACATGTAGGAGAATCACTGTCCCCCAGACATCCACGATTATGTTTTTTATATTTTTTTAAAACAAAGCGGCCCGTCTATGACGTCACCTGCGCGCCGGCTACCATTCATTTTTCCTGTTCGCTGAACTGCTGCTAGTTTTACTCACATGGCTGGAAGATGTCTAGTACTACTACTACAGATGATCTCACTCTCGAAATGGAATTGAACGATTTAGATTAGCTAGCCGAACAAATAGAAGGGGTAGAGCGTAGCGCCTGTGGCCTGGGCTGCCTGTCACAACTCCAGTCCGGCGCACGGATTACGTCATACACGCGCCGCTTTGTTTTAAAAACTTATAAATATAAAAAATATAACCGCAGATGTCTGGGGGACGGTGATTCGCCAACATGTTATGAATGCTGGCGTACTATAAAGAATATATTATGAACAATTTAGTTTGTGCCTTCAAGTTGTTTGCCAATAGGAAGATGTTACTTAGATATAACCTAACAGAATATCTTCATAACGGCTCAGAATGATGACACAAAACTCATATGGGTGAGTAGAACATGATGTAATAACGTAAAATCAAGGGCCCAATGTAAAAAAAACTGGCGCATCCCTTTAAGAGTTCCGCATAGCAATTTTTGGATTTAACCCTTATCTCTAAATAAAAAAAGTTTCTTCAACCACACCAAAACAAATGACCAAAATTGTTGTAGTATCTAATCCAAGCCCATTAATGGTCGGGTTTTACTTAGCGAAATGCATAAAAATAAGAAGATGAAGGCATGGAGCATTCTTGAAGCTACGTTCATATGGATTGGATTTTGGGGCTAATCAAGAGATCTGGCTTCAACATCATTGCTTTTAAATAGGTACAGATAATGAATTAACCCCAAAATGCAGTAAATTAAAACACCACATAATGGAGAGTGGATGGACTTATTGAAATTTATTTTTGCAAAACATCAGATCCAAAAAGATGTAAATGCTTGATCTGTGATGCACATGACTAATAGTTATACTTTATATTCTGCTACCTGAGCTATAAATATGTGCAACTCCTCCAGAGTAACAGTATCTCTTGATTGCTTTGTTGCTCAATTCAATTCTAGCTAGCATTTTGGCGTAGGTGGATGACCATATCTTATAGTATTTGCACTTAGTTCATAATCTGTCTGTAACAAACATCCAAGAATCAGACAGAACACCTTAATTAAGTATATACTGGCAGACTCTATCATAATTGGGTGATTCAGTGATTTACAAAGGGAATTTGTTTAACTGGATTTAACTAGAGCAGTCCTAGTAAAAGGGTCTGGATACACTGAATGCCACACTATAAACTTGATTTAAAAACATCATTCACATCCTTCCAGTTTACAGCAACACAATACTTTTTGGTGGTGTACCCCATATGAAAAAAATACCCTGAGGATTGCGGTTGTAACTTTTTAAAGTGTGAAAAACTTTATAAGGTATGATTACCTATGCAAGACACCATAAAGACTTGCAGTGCAGAGCTTCTCATAGAGTGGTTCTGGAGGTGTCAGCCTCCCTCCTTAGTATTCACTCCAACATCCTTTGACTCACTGCCTCAGCCTGAGAGCGTGATAATGGAAGGGGGAGAGTACAGTTAGAAAATAAAAAGCAGAAAGAAGGGCAAAGGGAGACTCCATCAACATCACACAGCTTTCTGCTGTCGCTCCTGGCTCACGTGGTTATATCTGTTGTGTTTGCAAGCCAGCCTGCCCAAGGGGATTAGTTTTTTTTTTGACAGTTTTGTTATGCCTTCTCTAAAGCTTCTCTATAAAGTCAGAGCTGTGTGATTTTAGAAAATGTCTCTCCCAGGCTGCCCTCTGATTTCTCCTTCATAAAGGGGGAACTGGAAGGCATATGCAATGCAGGAACATGACAAAGGACATTCTTCCGAGTGGCTTCCTGGTGTTATAGAACTGAACCCAGAACAGCTGTCTGTGAATCTCATTCTCAATTAGTGGCTGCATTGCTGTAGTCCTATTTAATTCTCTCCAGGATCTGACAGCTTCTCTTTCTCTTTGCCTGCATTTCCTTCTGGTCGTCTTTCCTTGTCACTCCACATCTCTTCATCTCTCTGTCAGTTTGTGTTTAGTTTAATCTCTACCCCTCCTTTTTCTGCTTCCTCTGCTCTGTCGCTTCCCATTTCATCTCAATTTTTTTTTTTTGCCTGGCAGCCCCCCGACCGTCCTCTCTTCCCTAGACTGAAATTCCAATCCCTCTGACGAAAGCTCAGGCGTTGATAAAGAGTCCAACTTTGCCTCAAAGGGTCACAAAATGGAAGTGGAGAAGGACATATTGGAGAATCCTCTAACAAGTCCACATAGGTGTGGAGTCAGAGGACTCAGGAGCGAGGCTGCAGGAGAGGGACAGCATGGTGAACAACAACCATGGATGTGGGAAACCAGGCTCATGGGGAAGTAGATGTGAAAAATGAGAGGGAGAAAGCATTTTCAGTCATGCTCTGTCTCTCCTTCATGACTTCCACTCTGCATGATGACAAGTGTCTGCCACTGCTCCCATTGGCCAAGTCTGCCACCAATCAGAGCAAAGGCATTTAAGGTGCCTTTAGGTTTTACCCAACCCTAAAAGCAAGGAACAGAGAGAAAGTGAGACCAGGAGAAGAGAGTGTGTGTATTTTTCAGCGAGAGACCAAAGAAGGTGCTGACTTTACATAGCATAGAGGATGTTCCCCGGTCTTTTCTTCTTTTTGAAGCCTCTTGTGAAATGGTTCAGATGAAAGTAAAGTGCTTGTCAGCTGTTTACTGGAGACCACTGCATTTCCTCCTGGCTGCTGTGTAGTAGAAGATCCTGACTCTGTAGCCCTCCCCCTTGTGATTGGCTGTCACACTTTAGGCTCAACCCCCCCTGCATTCTCCTCTCTCGTTTTCCCCTTCACCGTCCTCTGCTCCCAACATTGTCCTTAGGCATACCTGAGCAACCGCTGCAGAAACACTGGACCTCCCTCCTCCCCCTCCACGCACAAACATATCCACACACACACCCACGCTCTCTCTCTTCTACACCTGGAGAGGGCAGGCGCAAGGGACAACATGTGCAGCAGCAGCAGCAGTCTGTCCTCACATCCAGCACTGCCTCTCTGAGTTGCCTCTTTCTGGAGAGTGGAAGGAGGGGGGGGACGACTGAATTTTTTGGAGCTGTTGTTGTCTCTCAGCAAAAGCAGGAGAGACTCAGGCAGTGGGGGAACACCTGCCAGCCCCAGGGGACACCAAAGGCAACACAAACACACACAGCATGATTCTGGGTGAGTTGTCTCTGTCTTTTTTGGTGCCTGGGATTTTTGGTGAGGTCACTCACTAATCCCTACTTAAACTTGGCTAACAGCAGCTCCTGATTAATGCCATGTTCAGCTCGTCTGCTGCACCCGGATAAACCTTTAAGTCATGGTCGGTGTGCATAATTACAACAATTGTGTGCCATTACTGAGGCAGGTGTGAGTGATGACAGTGAAGGTCAAAGTGTTTTGGAGCTGTTTGGTCACATGATCAGACTCAACCATTCCTATGTTCTGCTAGAGGAGGAGAGCGGAAAGAGATGCTTTGATCAAACTTACTCATAATGGATGCAAATTCATACAAAAAGACAGTACCACATGGGAAGAATTATTGACCTTTTATTACGTCTTATGACATAAGATAATGATAATTTGGTGAGAACCCCTCCACTCCAATACAACTATTTATAGGGAATGAACCAGTCTCTAGCATGCAGGAGATTGTTGTTTCCAGTTAATCTTACATTGTTGCTCTGCTCTGAGTCAGCCAGCCAGCTTTTTCTTCTTTAGTATGCTGCTCTCATACTGACCAGGCTGGAGAGAGGGAGTTGTGTGCGCATTCATACAGAGGATGAGTCCAGTAACTGTTTGAACAGGATAGAAATACATGTCCTCAAGTGTTCTAATATGTGTATTTATGTTTCTATGAGACAGTGCGTGCGTGTAAAAAAAAAAAAGGGGGGTTAGCTCTGCAAAAATGTGTGTATGCGTGTGTTTGTCTTTGTTGCTATGTGCTCTGAAGGAGAGGCCACTTTGTTTTAACGCATGCCTGGGCTGATTCAGGCACAGCTCCGCTTCTCTGCCCACCCGGCAGGCATGTTTTTCATGCAGACATCTTTAATGATTATAGGGAGTTGTGTAGGCTTTAAGAGCTAAGAGATATGAATGTTGAGAGCAAGAGAAGTGTTTGTGTAGAGTTTATTTCTGTATAAGTGAAAGAAAAAAAGTTAGGTTTTGCATTAGGATAAACTCTTTTGTGAGGTTTTACAGCTTGCATTTGCAGTTATATGATAGACATGTACTGTCTTGATCAGGTTGAAGGTTGTAGCAGCTGCCGCTAATGATATTCAACCTGGGTGACTTAACAGCAGCTCAGCTATACCACCTTAATGGTTTTAGCTTAAGGTAGTTATTATGATGTCAGTTTTGACTGAAGAGCCTAGGCTAAGTAATAAAATGTGGAATTTATCTCTTTAATGAGGACCTTTGCAGAAACATACTTAGGCAAGTTGCTATCGCTGACGATTTTTCTTCAGCATATTGACCTAATTTGAAAATGTGATAGTGTAACTTATAGCTGCGCACTTCACCGTCATATCTAATAGCTAACCAATGCTGCTGCATTATGGGGACAGCTCATAGCATTTGAAGTGAGACTCTGTTAAAAAGTTAACCAGGCTAACTGCTGAATACACTTTTAAAATAATGATTTCATTTATTGAGAAAAAAAAACTTTTGAAAGTGACATGCTGCAATGTGAAAAGGGAATTTATAATCAAGACACTATCTTATAAAAACAGTCTAAAAACATAATTTAAGATATTTTTTCACTGAAATTTTTTTTTTATTAAACTGAAAAAAAAATTAACATATAACTGACATTTTCAAGTCAGTTATAAAGGATTTTTTGATATCCGTTGGACCCTAGATAAACATCGTGAAAACCATTAATGACAAATAAAGAAAAAGCTCACCAGTGGTGAACCTCTCAAGTACCCAGTCAAACAAAATGTTCCAAGTACAAATTGATATTTCGTCCAAGAGGTTACAAAACAAATAAGAACAACATCTAAGCACTTCTGTTCAAAAAGGCAAAACTTTTTAACCAGAAGTTCAAATTTAACATGTTCAGTTGAAGTAATGTAACATATTTGTTGTTGTTTTTTTTGGAAGGAACAGCTTACATTTCATCTTTTGTAAATTTGACACACTTCTAGTCTATAAAAAAAGTCTTGAGGGAATAGTGGAATAGAACACTGATCCAAAGCACACCAGCAAACCATGTCTGAGTGGCTACAAAAAGGGACTTAGGTAAAGTCTGGACTTAAATGTGACTGAGATGCTTTGACATGACCAGTTTTTTTTTTTTTTTTTTTTTGATAGCTTTTTTACCTTTAATGCATGAAATCACCATTTAAACTGTCTCTTTTTTTTTTAAATGATTTTTTTTTCTACCTGAACATGTTGCTGTTGTTGATGTTTAACATACTGTTACAAATAAACAGAAACAGAAGGGGGTTTGCAGCAGGGAAAATGCTTTTTCATGCAACTCTGTGGAGTTATTCAGCATTTTTGTCACTATTCTCATAAAGGGTAATGTCATTGCAATGACCTTTACATTTCTACCGTGAGCTGGTCTCCACTTCCAATCAGATAATTTTAATGACTTGAGCTCATTGATATTGATCTTGTAGTTTCTAATCAAAGATTCAAAATTAAATGGCTTTTGAAGAAAAGTCGTGGTGCTTATAGATTTGTGTGCAATGCCTGGATGGTGAGAGTATGCCCATGTAAAATGAAGGCTTCTGTCTATTCTCTGACCTTGAGCAACAAACCATTGCCATTATGGTTCTGCCATGATGTTGTGGTTTCGATTCAATGGTTGATGAGCAATGCAGTAGTTCGTAGATCCTAGCAGAGGCTTCTGGCAGCACTGATAATGAAAACAGCGCTAATGCAGATAAGGACAGCAGATAATTGGTGAGCTTTAGTTATCTGGTTGACATTCACTCTGCGGGCAAGATCTGCAGCTTCTGTCGTTGAGCTTGTCATGCTTTAAAATGTTTAGAGAAAACATGACCTGACATACTGTCTAAGAAAACCAAAAGATAAATGCCTTTAGATTCACATTACGGTAGGACACTAACTTTTGGAAAAAAACAACAACAACAAAAACATCTCTCTCCAAAAGAGTTTTCTAAAAGCTGTCTAACAGCATTTTTTCTTACAAATTCAATTTAAAGGCAAATGTTTTTCTTGTTTTTAGAGTTGGGAGGGAGGACAGTTCCATCGTGTCGAGATCAGTCCATGTTTGAATGTATTTTCCTGTCTCATCTGTCTTGTCTGTTTGAATCAGACTCTGAGTTCAGGGCTTTCCAGTCTATCTGTCTCTTTGTCTTTGTGTGCCCACGCAGACCTAATCTGTCTTCATGAAGCCTGTCTCTATGCTGACCTGTATGCATAGCTGTGGCTTCTTCAGTTCACCTGTTTTTCTCCACCCCCTTCTTTGCTCACCTGAATCCAGAGGTCAAAATGAGGAAAAGTATTTTTGAAAGTCTGCATTTTTCTTTGCCTTTTGTTTGAACATGTTCTTTTCTTTGGGCCAAATAAACAGAGTAATTATGTTCAGACATTTGGTATGGACAGTTTGTCATGTAATTATTATTCCTTAATAATTTGCATAGTAGAGGTAACACTGAAATCCATAAAGTGTGATACAAATTAAAAACGCATTACACATTAAATATTGATAAATGCCACTAAAAGCAATCAAATACTCAACAAAAAATGAACTTGCACTCTGGAAAGGGTTGATGAAGGTGCAAATAAACATAACTGATTTTTTTCCTACCTTTTAGCAACATTTTCTGTTTGATTTTTCTTAAAAAAAAATGTAGAATATGTCATTTTTAATGTTAAAAAAGATTACAGATTAAAAATATAGCAAACTTAATAAAATAATAATCATAAATCTATTAATTGAGATTTATGCTCACAGACAAGGAAGGCAGATAATTTATCATGGAATATATGTGGAATACATTTTGGTAACATCTAAAAATATCTTAAAATATCTTAATAAACATTTTTGTGATCAAGATGAATTTAGAGAGTTAAAAATGTAGAAAATTAAGCAAGAATTTCTGAATTTTCAGAAATAGGAAGACAAAAGATACATCTAGCAGAAGCGCATGGACGCATCAGTGATGTAACCTGAGGTCACTGGATGTTTTGGGTTTGTCAAAGAACAGACACCCTCGCCCAGGCGACCTGACCAGGGTTGATCAGACCCCAGCCTGTGTCTCAGCAGCATTAGTCCACGTGTCTGGCCTCTTCATCCATACCCACGTTGTGGCTTTTCCTGCAGCTTCGGTTATGGATCTGATGGCCTTCTTGGCCTCTCCAATGAGACCCAGCAGCATGAGTACTTCTTTGCAGAGTGAATGCTAAGTAAGGGCAATTTGTAAAAATTTTCAACCCTACATTCGTAATTGCTACAAATTGCGATGCAGGGTATATATGTGCAAGTGACTATTCCACACAGCGTGTCTTCTGCAATGCTGGTAATGTTGTTAACCACCTGTGTACACGACTAAAACTCAATAAGGTAAACGTGCTTGATTTCCAGTCCAAAAGGATACGTTTCTTCAAGTGGGAATAGTTTCTTCTTTTCCATTTGTTCTGACTATATTATGAGACATTGTAGTTTTTTGACTGTTATTCATTTTTTTATCTGAATGCACAAAATTCGAACAGAGTGAAAACTGAGGTGGAGATTTTTTTCTTTAATGAAAGGCGAACAGCTTCAAGGGAGGAGAGAATTTTCCTTTTTTATTTATTTTGTGTGTAATTTTGTATTTGTTGTGATAAAAACAACTCTGTAACAGATGGAGCGGCCTGTATACACTGTTAAAAAATTAAAACAACAACAAAGAAAAACAGCTAGGTTCTGGTTTGGATCGGTTCTTTCTTTCTGTCTCAAGTTTAAATAGATAAATATGTGTGGTGACACTGAGGAAAAAGTATGTGTATGTGTGTACAATTTAAAGTATTTTTTAAAGTGTTTTTTTGTCGTGGGCCGCGTAGGTCCAACAAAGAAACAAATCAAATATTGCTCTTAAATAATTGTTGTTGAAGGGCCGAGTCTATTGTTGATGGTTGATAGATTCATCCCATTGCCCAACCCTAGTGACGCGACCAAATATTCACATTGTATTATCCAGCCTTCCCTGTTGCAGTCGTCCACTTGCTCCTGGTACTTGCCACACTTCCGCTCATTAGCCTCATCCATACACTCTCCCCAGGGCACCGAGAGCTCTAGAATGATCAGCTGCTTAGTGGAATCAGACACAATGACCATATCCAGTCAAAGCTGGGTTGGTGTTATCCCGGCTGGAAACTTGTTTGCCCAGGTCCATTTCTAGTCCCCAATCAGTGGCTGAGGTAAGAAGACCTGCCTTTGCTTGAGCTTGAATGTTGGACATCTCTCCATGTTGTGGAACTTGATAACCTTAACTTGGGTTGCCCGTTGGTGATGTTGATGGCTGAAGCTATGCAGTCAGTGACTGCAGTAAGCATTTGGTCATTGCACCTATGATAGCGCCCATCTGCAAGTGCTTTCAGGCAGCTGCTAAGGAGATGTTCCAGGGATCCCCGTCCTAAGCTCTGAGGACAGGGACGCAGATCTGTTTTCCCTAGACTTGGAGATTAGCTGGATTCAAAAAGACATAATACACAGCCTGTACTAAGGTGGTAGTCTGCTTTCCTGTTCTACTATCTGCTGCTTCCTCCATGCCTGCCCACACCTCCTCTTGAACAAGATGTTGACAGTCTTTTCCTTTGGCCTTTTCTACCCTGGTTGCTGGGAGATACCCAGTTCCTGCACACCCTGTTGCCTCATCCCACACCAAAGCCTTTTGCATTAACCTTGACTCAGCAACCTCCGGAGCTTTGTCTGCCTTTCATTTACAGCCTGTGTGCACCTGGATGCCAGCTGATGCCAACTTAGGATCTCACCACTCCCTGTACTGCAGTTCTTCCCATTCTGAACACCATAAACTCTTAGGCCATGCCACGTATTAGAAGCTGCAAGATGTTGCTAGAACCATACAGGGCAGTGCTGCTTAAAGGGATAGTTCGGGATTTTTGACATGAATCTGTATGGCATCCCCATCACCAGTGTCATGCAATCACACTGACTTACCCCTGGCAGCATCCTGTGAGCAGAGTTCTCGTCCAGCTTTGGTCAAGCCGAAAGTAGTCCGGCAGGTTTGCTAGAGCCAGCGAAATAAAACGTTTCTCTTCCCAAAACATTATGTGTTCAAAAGAGTGATATTTTTGCATCCCAAAAACATTGTAGTGGAAAAAGTCACACGTCGTTATCACTTGGTCCTATTGGTCCTTGGTCCTAACTATCCCTTTAAGCTGTGTGGGAGACCAAGCATATTCACAGGTAACTGCTGATCCTTCTCTCCATTGCTTCGACAGTTGAGATGGGAAATTTATACACCAGCAGAGGCAACAGGATTTGTTTGCAAGGCCTTACTTTTCAACCCAACCTCTGGCTCCTCACTGGTTCTCTGGCTGGAAGAAGAATCTCTGAGACTACAGCCAAAGGCCTTTCCAAGGCTGTTGGTTGCTCTGTGATAGATGGGATGGTGATTCCTGAGAGTGAAAAGTTGAACATGTCAACCACTTTTCCCCTCCTATAACTAGAGACCTAGATTTGTTGGCTTAAAGTGGAAATTAAATAGTTAATTAAACTAACCTTATTTATAAGATTAGTTTTATTAATAATTGTTGTAAATGTGGCAAACATAAACATAAAAGAAAAAAACACAGCATTGTTTTTAAATTTTTTGGCAAGTGCGGAGCCATGTTTCAGTGCCCCAAGAGGTGATATCACAGGGTATGTTGATGCTTCAGCTAGCATTTGAATACATTGAAATACCAGTGATGCAGTAAAAAAGGAAAGAACAAATAAAAAAAGATAAAATAACTTAAAAGAAGAATATTTTTATTACAATATGAGGGCATTTTAATCCTCAGAAATAAATAAAGTAAACATTAGGTCTTTCCCTTCTGAATTTCTTTAAAACAAGCCTGGTTTGGTTTTTTTATACCATTTTTTCATAAACTTACCCACTGTTTTATTCATCTGATATGAACCTTGCACCAACCTCTGTAAGAACAGTAGATTTTTATTGTCCGTGCTGGAGTGCAAAGCCAGTGTGGTTGCAAAAACCTGAGCTGTAGGCAGGCGTCCACAGAGAGTCAATGTACATTTGATGAAAAATACCTCACACAGGCTTTGAGGTTTAGAGGTTTACAACAGCTACAATGTATGAATAAGGATCTAATGCATACAGATGTTGCATTTATCAACCTGAAAAGTTACTGTCTGGCCAATCAGTGGTCTGGGTTGATCAAGCTAATAATTATCTAGTTCCTATGTGCAGCTACAGTTATAGTTACAGTTATACTATCTATACGATCCGGAACGAAAATGCAAATTCAAGATATGGTTGTAGAAATAATCCAATTTCTAGGGTGTCACTTCAGATGACAGATTGACATGTTGATCAGCTGATGGATGACTCTATTTAGCTTGAGATAGAGCAATAATACTTGTGTTATTTCCTTTTCCTCCTCTTGTTTCCATGGGTGCTTGCTCACTCCTTGCGCATGGAGATCTTTTC
Organism: Cyprinodon tularosa; assembly: GCF_016077235.1. Classification (NCBI taxonomy): domain Eukaryota; kingdom Metazoa; phylum Chordata; class Actinopteri; order Cyprinodontiformes; family Cyprinodontidae; genus Cyprinodon; species Cyprinodon tularosa. The sequence goes on from NW_024038678.1 coordinate 3,241,820, forward strand.
CTCGGTCAAAAAGCCATTATAACAGGTCTTTCCCCTCCTCCCTTCCCGCCTTTGCTCCTTGCTATTGCTCCATTTGTTTATGCTGGAGTGACTATGTGTCAGCAGGCTGTCAATACTGTCTGTAAGGGACTCTAATGAATAGGCCTGTTATTGGACTGGTGGGAACGCAACCCATTGTGTCTGTAAGAGCATATATGTGTGTGTGTGGCCTCTTGGTGTGTGTAGAACTGCAGAGAAGAGGGAGGTGGAGACTCCGCTGGCTCCAGCACCTCCATCACTCTCTCTGCAGTGTCCTCTGTCAAAGACCATTAACCAAAGACACAGCCAAGGGGACACTAGAGAAGTTGTTTTTTTTTTTTTTAAACACCAAACATTAAATGTGTGGGGTGCTTTTGGCACCTGCAAACACTTGAATAAAACATGCTGTTTATGCAATACCCTCTAGGGCCTTAATCTGCCACCAACAGAAGTCACTGCTGTTGCTTAAGGCAAAGAGATCAGGCTGAGCGTGATTATGGTGTCACATTAATGCATTCACAAGTTGCCTACTGGGAATCCTTGGGGCTAAAAGACACCTGGGCAATAAAGTCTGTTAAAGATTTAGCATGCTTTGATAGTGATTATTACAAAAAAAACTGGAAAAAAAGGTGTATTTTAAATGGTAACTGGAATTCTTTTCACTTTTGTTGGAAGCCATTTCATAAACTTATTAAAGGCCCAATATGAAGGATATCTATAATTCTTATCACTTTTAACACAAGACAGCTTAGCTGGAGCGAGACAAGAAAACCAACCCCGTCCCCTTTCCCCCCTCTCCGTGTGTGGAGATGAGCCCAACCATTTCTAGTCAGTATCATTCAATTTTTTTCTGGCTTGTTCCCACAAAAAGTAACAAAGAGTGTTCAAAGAAAAACCTTCTTCCTCAGCTTTAGCCTGGGGTCCAGGTTCCACCTTATATTAAAAATGCTAGTCTTCTTTATCATAATTAAGGTTTTCACCCCTTCTTCAACCGCCACTTTAATATGGTCGGGGGTTCAGTTCTCAGATGATGCAAGAAACCAAGTCTTCTGGGGTTGTAATGCCCCCTGGTAGGGTCTCCCAAAGCGAATAAGGTCTGAGTGACAGGTCAGTCAAGTCTTCATGATGATGAACATTGGTTTCGTATAAATAATAACTCCAACTCAATGGCAGAACTTGAATTTGTGTAGCATTCACTCCCAAATGACCAATTACTCGTAATTGTTTTAATTTGGGGCAGAACCTAACCCATTTGTGCATCTTATCAGATGCCCAATAGGCCCACTAACTAAACACTCGGCTATGTTGCATCATGTTTCTGTTTTGCTCAGACAATTTAGCTCAACATTTGGAATCTTTGAAAATCAGAAAAAATGCTGCTTCACTAAAACGTGTTTCAGGTGACAACTTTTCCCCAAGGTTGATAGAAGTGCACAAAGAAAAAAAAATGAACATTACTTTATTTCTGTTACTAGTCTGATTCTACAAAAAGATGGCAGCAGGAATTAAACATTCAGTTATCCATCCATCCATCCATCCATCCATCCATCCATCCATCCATCCATCCATCCATCCATCCATCCATCCATCCATCCATCCATCCATCGGTATCCAGTCTGTCGTAGGGCAACACAGAGAAACACAAAGAAACACGTCCATGTACACACACACTCACAAATAAGGACAATTTAGAGAAGTCAATGAACCCAACAGTCATGTTTTTGGTCTGTGGGAGGAAACTGGAAAATCTGGAGGGAACCCAAGCATGCACGGGGTGAACAAGCAAACTCCATGAAGAAAGACCCCGGGCCAGGAATCGAACCAAGAACCTTCTTGAAGGCAACAGTGCTACCTACTGTGCCCACGCCCCTTAAACATTCCGATAGTGGTTTGATAAAACTAAAAATCTGTGATATCCTGATATTGCAAGCAATTTATGATTAGTTATTGATATTTCAATTTAGCCATTTTTTGCATGAACTTACACACAAAGTGCTTAAAACACCTCAAGCCGAAAAACCTGTTATTGTCTCTTGCTTTTTTTCATGTTTGTTGCATTTTTATGTAAAATATCCAGCAAATACCATATTTGATTAGTGAGGATCTTGTTTAGTGCAGTGTTAAGCTAAGCAGTGGCAGAAGGAAAAAGCCAGAACTCCAAATGTCAGTAGTTTTGCTAATAGCAATCGTATCAGGTAACATACTGTGCAGCTAATGGTGAACTTTGATATCCAGCGCAATGCAGCATGCTGTTGAGAAGGATGCACCATTGATAAGCACCTGTTAGCAACATAGCTTAGTACAACAGTGTAATTCAAATGTTAAATAAGTGAATAACAGGCCCATCTGTGCATGTTGTTTAAAAACAAAGCAATATATATGGAATAACTTAAAAAAAAATCTAAATTAATAAAATGAAATATCGGATATAGTCTTTAATTATATTTATATACCTTATCATATTCAATTCAGTTTATTTATATAGCACCAATTCACAAAACATGTCATCTCAAGGTACTTTACAATTCAACCAGATCATACAGTCAAATTGATTCAAAGTTTTCTATCTGAGGAAAATCAGTCGATTGCATCGACTCATTGCCTCAAAGGCAATCCCTCACTCGAAGCATGCTTGAAGCGACAGTGGAGAGGAAAAACTCCCTTTTAACAGGAAGAAACCTCCAGCAGAACCAGACACAGTGTGCCATCTGCTGAGGCCGACTGAGGTTCAAGGTGAGGGGAGCAGATATAGAAAAAGAAGCAGAGATACAAAATACAACTGTAAACCAGCTCCAAAGGCGGCCCCATCCAGGAAACACACAGCCAGGCAGACGATCTCCGAGCCAGCTCCCATTTCAGAAGATGAAGAGAGCACATCCAGCCAGTAACAGTCAGAGAAACAGGTCTACTCTGAAAAACAGGCCGATCGCCAAGATCTATAAACATAGGTATTGATGGCAGCATCACAGCTAATATTTCTCCTCAGGATGGTATCAAAGCCAAATAGGAACAGACCAGATAAAGCTACTATGAGAAAAAGCAGAGAGCATAAAGTTAGCGATTGAACTAACAAATTCTGCAGAGTGAGAGAGATAGAATAAAGCAGAATGATGAAAAAGGGGTCCCTATGTCCTCCAGAAGTCTAAACCTATAGCAGCATAACTATAGAGATAGCTCATGATAACCTGAGCCATTCTAACTATAAGCTTAATCAAAAAGGAAAGTTTTAAGCCTACCTTTTAAAGTAGACAGGGTGTCTTATTGGATTAAAATTGGTAGTTGGTTCCACAGGAGAGGAGCCTGATAACTAAAAGATCTGCCTTCCAGTCTTTTTTTTTTTTTTTTTTTTAGAAATTCTAGGAACCACTAGTAAACCTGCAGATTGAGAGCGAAGTGCTCTGTTAGGAACATAAGGCACAATAATATCTTTGATATAAGATGGAGCTTGGCCATTTAAGGCTTTATATGTGAGAAGGAGGATTTTAAATTCTATTCTGGATTTAACAGGAAGCCAATGAGGAGAAGCTAGGATAGGAGAGATATAATATCTTTTTAATTTTCAGAACTCTGGCACCATTTTGGATCAGCTGGCTTTTAACTACAGTTTGTAGACTTCCTGATAGTAAAGAATTACAATAGTAACAAATGCATGAACTACTTTCTCAGCATCACCCCTGGACAGGATATTTCAAATTTTTTGCAATATTCCACAGATGAAAGAAGGACTTTCAAGAAACCTCTTTGATATGGGATTTAAATGACAGATCCTTTTCAAAAATAACACCAAGATTTTTTATTTTATTATCAGATATCAATTTAATCCCATATAAATGAAGGGACTGACTAATCAGCTTATTTGTCAAAGACTCTGGTCCAAAGCCTATAACTTATGTTTTGTCTGCATTCAGGAGAAGAATGTAAAGAGTCATCCAGATTTTTATGTCTTCAAAACATGCCAGTAATCTATGTAATGGGTTAGCTTCATCTGCATTCATAGACAGATATAGATGAGTATCATCAGCATCACAGTGGAAATGCTGTCTAATAATTCTACTGATTGGGAGCATATATATTGTAAAGAGAATTGGTCCTAGCACTGATCCCTGTGGTACTCCACAGGTAACCTTTGAGCATGAGGAAGATTTATCATTAATGTGAACAAATTGAAATCGGTCAGATAAGATTCAATTGAAACCAGTCTGGTAATGTTTATTGAATTCCTACCAAATATTCAAGTCTTTCTAAAAGAATATTTTGATCAACTGTGTCAAATGCAGCACTGAGATCTAACAGAACAAGTACAGATACAAGTATCTTATTATCTGAGGTCATGAGAAAATCTAAAGTGACTTTCAACAGTGCTATTTCAGTGCTATGATGAGCTCTAAAGCCGGACTGAAAATCTTCAAAAAGCTAGTTATGGTGTAAGTGATCGCACACTTGCTTGGCAACTACTTCCTCAAGAATTTTAGATAAGAAAGGAAGATTGAAGGTCTATAATTGACAAAGTTATCTGGGTCAAGGGATGGTTTCTCAAGTAAAGGTTTAATTACATACTGACCTTGCTGTGTCATGGTGACCACCTGTCTTGCTAAATATCTCTAGACATGCATTCTAGAGACCTGCACCCGTATGGAAAACAGATAATGGATGAATCAATAGGAATCAGATGGTCCCCTTCATGTTATCTTAGCAAGCTCCTTTAGATTTTCTATGATATAACACCAAGATTCAGAGTGTTTCAGGTGTTTACTTAGGATGCACAGTTATACCCCAAATTATTGTCATTTCATATGAATTAATACTCTGAATAGAATTTTGATTTCAGGATAACAACATCTAAGCTTTGCTAAAAAGCCTAGTATATTATAATTCAAAGTAAATTTTTGAATCAAAAGAAAAATAATAAAGAAATTGTTAAAATAACATTTTCAACATATTTGCAGTAGAAAACTAAAGTGATGATATAGTAAAAATTATAGGCACATAACTTAATTAAACTACTCTGTTTGCTTGGGTTCATGAGAGAAGGAGAGATGAGCAGAGGTGGTGGGGTAAAATGAAGGGCACAGTGTCATCATGAAAGAAAACTAGCTCCATCCATCTCTGGGGACTGAAGGAGGAAATTCGTCTGACTGCTAATATAGAGTTTCACACAAAGACCGAAAGAAAAATCAATTCTTCTTGAGTTGCTGCAAGGTCAATTAAGGTGGGGCAAAGGTAGCACGCACGGACATTAATGGGATGAGGCGGGAAGTTTATGAAGCAGTGATAGAATAAGGCCTGAGTGAAGTGTGACCATATATAGAGACTCAAAGAAGGAAAATAAAAAGGTAAAGAGAGTTGGGATGGTATTATGCTGATTAGAGTAGGGCTACAGGCTATAACCGATAATGGTTTATGACTGCATCTTTAAACTATGGCTGCTTTGCATCAACTGACTTATGCAAAAAGGAAATATGAGCAGCATATCTCAAAAACTGTCAGGAAATTCATCCTATCACAACGTCTGAACTTGTGGCTACAAGGACATCTCCCGACTTTGCTACCTCATTCGTCAAAGCAGCTCCACTTTTACTCCAGTTTGGCTGCCTGGCTTAGCAAACTGACTAAATACTTCAAGGTTTTTTTCTGTCCAAGAAGCCTTGTGCTAGCCTTTAATCCTTAATGTTACATGAGTGACTCAAAATAGCTCGATCTCAACCCTGACACCCTCTCTTGTCCAACTAATTCCTCAGATGCACTTTAATAAAGCACCTAATGGCTGATGGGATGCAGTAAAAGTCTGCTGATGTAAAGGTGACCGATCCTCTGTGGCATTTTGCCCACTGATTGTAGCTACAGTACCTTCAGCTGTACCTGAAGGTATCTCTTTGTTCAGTGTTGGATGAGAGCCGGGGAAACCTTTTGCTTGCTCGTAGTTATAGGATCCGTGTGGCACAGGGCTTAACACAGGCGTCTGGTATGCACACCTGTCTCCAAACAAGCCCTCCCCTGAATAAGTGGCCCTACCCCTCAGTTAGTAGGGGGGAGGCAGGGGGCCAAAGGAACTCTGCCAGGACTTGCATCACGCCTCTTCTACCACTGCCTAAAGGGGAGTTAGAGGAGGAGGGAGGGAGGCAGGAAGGGTGGTTGAAGTGCCATAGGTGTGGATTAGAAGGCTGTAAGGGACACAGGGGTGATGAGGTACCTAAGGCCATTTGATTATCTTCCTGTTTTTTTTTTTTATCTACACTTCCTCAGGCTGTGTGTTATTATCTCAGGTATAGGGTTGGATATAATAAGACAAATCTATTTTCTGTTGTTTCTATATATTGATTTAAATCCCTCTGTCTCTTAAAATCTCTTTATCAGAATATTTGCAAGGATAAAAATATATATATATATAAAAAAAAAAAAAAAAAAAAAAAAAAAAAAAAAAGTGCCTCTCAACCATCCCCTAAGTACAGGCAGCCTTTATTCATTCAGTTAAAATGGAGAACTAATGAATGGCTAAAAAAGGACAACATTGAACACAAACCATATCCCCAAAATTTGCATTGTCAGGATAAGGAAGCATAATAGACATAACTGTTGAAAAATGCTTGTCATTTTGTTCTTGTTTTGCATTTTGTTATTTATATTATCGTTGCTATTGCAGTTTTCTCTGGTCCAAATTGGAAAATGCCAATGTTGTTGTTTCCCACCCAGAATGTCCTTATTTATCTTGTGACGGCTTGTATAAATGTGTGAGCTAGTTTATTTACTGTTGCTCTGAAGATGTTTTTTGTGCCCGTGTCGGGCCAATAATCACCAACCAGCCGCTGCCACAAATCTTCATTAGAGGATTAGCCTGCTGGGAGACAGCTTGTGTTCTTTTGCTTTCATCGGTGTCCACGTGTCTGCTTACAGGCCTCTCTTCTCTTAAACGCTTACAGGATGATCAAATGCACCAACAGCAACCCAGTCTGTGTGGACAAAGGTTTTGGCATCGCCTGTTTAACATGTTATTTTCCATGACTGTATAACTGGAACCAAATCATATCTGGAACCAAAGATTAATGCAAATTTAAAAAAAAAATTTTGTATGTGTATTTGTGAAATTTAAATGCCAAAGTCAAGCAACAAATTGTATACTGAAAGATATTTAAGATATTTCTTTGTGAATTTACAGACCTTATAAAAAATTGTATTTCATAAAAATATGTGGGTTTTTACATTTCATTTAAACTCTTTAAACATTCATAAAACTACTTTAAAATACTTGAAAATGACAAAATGCAAATGAGTGATGAAAAAAAAAACCTCATTATTGGATGCAGAAGAAAATGTATTCAAACCAACAAGATTAATGCAAGCACTCTTCAAGTGCTTGTGGCATCCTTTTTTATTATAAATTCAAATGTATGTATATAAAATGAAAATGATAGAATTAATAAATGTCATACTGCTAATATGATAAGTTGTAATGCTAAAAATCCCCTCAAAAGGACTTTCAGAGGTTAAAAAATCCCCTCAAAGGATTTTAAGAGGTCAAAAAGATAAAACAAACAACAAAAATTTATTTCACTATTGTGCAATATTGTTGCACTAATGTATAATATTGAAAGCGAACCCTAGCACCTCAACAGATGGATTCTGCGGTGGCTGAAAAGACAAGCAGTAAAGAAGTTGATTTTTTACACAAATACTGTAGTCACTATTGGGGAGAGACAAAGCTGAGTCAGAAGACGAACATCGGCCATCATCAGGTTGCAGAGCACATATTAAAGGCCACAATTTAATTTACCTTAAATTTCCTAGCAGAGCTGATAGCGCCACACAGCACTAAACAAAATAACTGGTGATAATAAGCAGAGCGAAGGAGTACAGTAGCTGCAGACACAACAGATGATTTTAGGGATAAAGACACCAGCTGATCTGTTATTACAACCTTAGCATTTGCACTGAGACATTTATTTAAATGATGCATTGGTATTTATGTTTTAGATCTATGTGTTTAATTAATTCAATTCAACAATTAAAAAAACACATAAAGCCTGGCTGTGAAGAAAGCATTAAAAGATTTTTAAAGTACTTTTAATCTTTAAAGCATGTCTTTATCCTCAATGTTCAAACCACATAATCGAGGGTATCAGTTAAAGAATTTATGACATTTGTATTATACCGACTAGCTGACCTGGTTTCTGCTAGAGTCTCTATTGTTTTCTTAGAATAAAATGACTGGCCCTTTTTTCATCATTTCAGATTTTTATCATTAACAATAAATACTGTACAATCGATATCTAAGGTTGCTATTGTGACAACAACATATTTTGTATGTGTCTTAAGACAGCCTTTTCTTTGGCAATGTTTACATATTTAATTAGAACTAAATTTGATTGAAATATAATTTTTCTTCCAGGTTGTACTTCTTCTGTAAAATATCAGTACATCTAACCTCTCTTGCAAATCTAGATATTGTTTGAGGCAGTTTGTTGAAAAAGTCCTTAGCCCACAACAGGCTGTGCTGGTGTTGGAAAAGCCCACCTGTCCATTTCTCTTTTTTAAAAGGTCCGCACCAGGCATTGTAATGTGGGAAGGACTTGTTTTATTCTCAGTATTTTGTAATTCCCCAATTATAAACACCCTCAAAAGGTTTGATTGCTGACAAGTTGGTCTGGTTACTTTCATTTATTATTTATGTTTCTCAGTCTCAAGACTAAAGTGGGGATCACCTAGCTATACTGACTCTTTTAACTTGAATAAAGTGTTTATGCTACATTATAACTTAATGGACCTAACAAACAGCTTTAATATGAGGGAACACAACTAAACAAAGCACTGCTATACTTTAAAAGACAAAATCTACAATGGTTCCATCTGGAATTTCTGCATCAGAGAACCTGCTTATTCTTGCTTTTATATATATATATATATATACATATACATATACACACATATACATATATATATATATATATATATATATATATACATATACATATACACACATATACATATATATATATACATATACACACATATACATATATATATATATATATATATATATATATATATATACATATATATATATATATATATATATATATATATATATATATATATATATATATATATATATATATATATATATATATATATATATATATATATATTTTATTTATTTTTTTATTTATTATTCTTAGTAGTAGTATAGCATTTCTCTATTGTTGTGTAGCCAGTCTGGCAACCTGTCCAATCGTCTCATCTACTGGCCATTTGAGTAAGTTACCAGTCCCTCTGCATCAAGGACTAAGCGTGTTTCAAAAATTGATGTATGGATAAATAGCTCAGTCCTAGTGGGGCTTTCTACAGACTTCTGGGGCAGCACAGAAGCCCATCATTATTCAAAATTGTTTTGCAGCTACTCAAAAGTAAGTAACAATAGAGGAATGGTTTTAAACTTAGTAGTAAACGTAGTAAATGAACGTTAGTCTTAGTATGTTGGTAAGAATGTGTATCTAACTTATCAGAACTTCCTGTCCTGGTTGGTCCATGGGGACTCTTGTCTGTCGCTTCCAGCTTCAGACTTTGCCTTTAGGGCAGTGTCATATTCTGCCTTACTCTGCGCCTGTAATCCATAGCTGCAGGGAGGGTGACCTTCACAGCAGGCAGCCTCACAGCAGACTCCGATGCAGCATGCACTCAGGGAAGAGAGCGGGCTGGACAAAATCCTGCTCTCTCCCCTGGCAATGCATGATGCTTTTGACATAACTAGACCTTTACACTGTACAATCTACCTGTAAATGCCCTTTTAAGGCATTAAGGGTATTTTAAGTTTTAGATATAACAGAAAATTCTGTATTTAGTTAATGTTTTTTTTTTTTCATAACAACACAATATTAACATTAATGGATACCTATCAATGGTTCTGATACAGCTAAGTTGTAGGACATTCTGGCATGAATCTGAGTTTGCTGTCTTTTGGATAAATATGTGGTGTACATTCAGTCAACCTGCTGCCAGAGTCATAGTGGAGGAACAGTTATTGACAGCTCAGAGGAGATGACGCAGCTAAATAAGTAAAGTTTCTGCTCATGAATGATGCATTTTTCCCAGCCGGCCTGATGGAGAAAGATAGAGAGGCTGCGTGACAGCTGGGTGCTGTGTGTGCATGGTGCAGAACAAGGTGAGACTCTTTATGGTATAATCAAGAATTCTCTCCCTCTCCCACGTTTGACTCCCAGCAAATTCTCTAAAACATGTACAAATCAGAAGTTCTCAGTGGGGCTGTTACAGTACAGTATGAACCCTCAACCATATCTACATGCTCCACTCCACCTGTCTTTTCTTTCTCCCTTTGCCATCTTCTGAGTCCAACTCACTTTCTCCATCTTTCCTTAAAAAGCTTCCACTTCTCTTTAAGTGTTCAAAAAAAAAAAGTCTGTTGTGTATTTTCTCTCTCAGTGCCCTGTGCTGCCGCAGTCTGATGTTCTAATGGCAGGCTGCATCATAAGAGGAACACAGCAAATGGCAGCAAATACTATTTAATGGTTTGTCAACGTCATCATTTTAGCGTCACATCTGTCTGTAAACAAAGCACCAGCTGGCATACCAGGGCCCCATTTCAAAAAAGGTGAATTCAGAAACTTCAGGATAAGAGATAAAGCCAGACTTGACCTAGAATGAGGAGTGCATCCTGGTTTTATATGATCCACAAATACCAAGCCAAGATCCATAGGTGTGGTTTCCTAAAGCCAGGTGTGAATCATTAAGCTAAATGCAGGGCTGCAATTCTTTTCAAGAGACAATAACGTTGATCACAGATTAACTGATTTGGCAAACAAAGTGGATCAACTAAATACCTTAGCAGCCTAAAATACGCATTTCCTTAACACTTTTTTGAATTAAAAACATAATTTAAGGAGTAACTTATTTTTCCTCATATACACATAGATTACATTTCTGTCTGACAGTTTAGTCCCTTTATGGTACAGTTGTTTAAGTATTTCTCTTCAAGGTGGGATACTCTAAAGTAATCTAACCGGAAAAACAGATAAGACTTTTTCACTTCTTTGTTAAATCATTTTGTTATTCCCAGAAATATTTCCTGTATCAAAAAATTCAAATACAAAGTCCAAATCTTCCAAAGTTTAGATCTAGAAGTTTAGGATGTGTCTAAATTACGTTACCTGTAATATTGCAGAATCCCTCTTTGATATAGTTCCTTTATTTGTAGCTTGGAAATGTTATAAATATTTGCCTAATATCGTTTTAATGTCAAAAATACACCTTCCCAATGCTATATCAATTTGAGTTTTTCCTAAGATTATCAGCACATCCTGCTGCATAAAGGAACATGCGTACCACTAGCCAAAAATCTGTGCAGTGCTGAATTTGGGGATCTAGTAATTTTTTACAGGTAGCAAATGGTAACAATGTCCAAATACAGTTATAAAGGTAATAATGGTATAGGCTAATATGATAATGCTAAAATAATCAAAATACTTGGCCATATAAATTAGTGTTATGCTGTTCTTTTGACAGAAGCCACTGATTTGAAGGGGAATGGGGCGATGTACAATTTATATTCAGTTGGTCAGTCCTGCCACAGTACATGGTAGTAATGTCTAATATTTGCCACCAATATGGTGGTGTAATGTAAATACCTTTATTGCTCCACAATGGGGAAAGTCTCCAGGCAGAGTCGGGTCAGGGGTTTTGCTCAAAGTGCAGGCTGTGGGGATCGAACAGGGTAGTTGAAACCTTCACAGAGCACAAGCGCACTGCTCACCCACTAGGACAGTGGTTCCCAAAGATTTTCTTCTGGGCCCCCCTTTGGATTACAATAAAATTTCCCCGCCCCCCCCCCCCCCCCCCCCCCCCATCCCCCCGACCCCAAAAAACAAAACAAAAAAAAGAATAAACTGGGCACACACATCGTTCAGATATAATAAATCTATACACATATTTTGTTTTCAAACTCCACTGAAGTTTATTTCACACTTCAGGTTGCAACAAAACAAACTACACCATATTTACAGTGGAACACTTTTGTGTAACTGTATTTTTTTCATAGCTCTATAATGTAGATTAGAAGAGGATTCTTTGTTGTCTGTATTATTTTAAACATATTTCTTTTTTTTTATTTGTAACAATATTTAACTTTGCTATAATCTATACATTAAAAAAGCCTCTGTGCAAAATGGAGTGAAAACATTGAACAGCTCCCTGAGAGTTTTTTCTTTGTACTTTAATCCTCCCATCTTTTCAGTGGCTGTAGTGAGCCTGCTTTTTGCTGTAGATCTTCTCAAATCTGGGTTGCAATGTCACAACTGTCCATTATGCTCAGTCAAGCAAGCGCTGTTTTTTTTTGTGTTTTTTTTCTTCATTCATCCATACCGCTTCCCGCGCCCCCCCTGCAATAGCATTGCGCCCCCCCTAGGGGGCGCGCCCCACACTTTGGGAACCACTGCACTAGGACAACAATGACCCAGGTTTGAGCTAGCCTGTCTTCTTCACAGAAGTTTAACCTGATGTGTTAGTGCTATCATAAATCTGTAACTGGATAAACATAAATTGCAGACATAATTCCTCATCTTGGTTTCGTGTGATAGGGCCAACACACCTTGTCAGCAACATGTGTCAATGGCTCCACACAATTCAGACATGCAAATACTATGATGGCTAAAGGTCAATAAATGTATGTTTTTCAAGGATGAAACAGTTCATAGTCTAAAACATAAACAAACAAAAATCCCTAAATGAGCCACTGGACAGCTGGTGATGTTGGATAAATTATAACCTCCCTTACTAAAAAGCAGTTCATTAAATTCAGCAAGGTTTTAATTTACATTTCATTCTACTTTGATGCTGTTCAACTGATTGTTTAGGGTTAACTGTTGGCAGACATTGATTAAATCAATGTAACATTATGAAATATGGTTGAATAATTTTTCCACAAGTTAATACAAGTTGATATATGTAGAATTAGATTCATAGATAAAAAAAAATGAACACAAAAAACTCCGGCTTCAAAGTCCTTTATATCCTCTCCTTAAACTCATACTGATCTTTGTCTGCATATTCATATTAAAGCATGGGCGTAGGTTTGCATAGGGACCATAGGGACATGTCCCTACCAAAGTTTTGAACCGTCCTAATTGTCCCGACCAATAATTGGATGTGAGCAACATGTTTATAATTTACAGCAGTGGCTCTTTTCCTCTCGCAGCTCCTCTGCCTGGTCTCTCCTGTCCCTTTCACCTAGCAGCGCATTGAACTGTGCTGCGCTGTTTAACTCTACTCTCATTGGCTGTTCTGCCTTAGGTCCCGCCTTCTCTCTTTCTGATTGGCTGTTTTCTAGTCCGCTGTGCTTGGAGCACAACATTGAAAATTTATTCACACTAGAATGCAGCGGTTACTACAATTAATATTAGACTATGAAACTAGTCCCAATAAAAAAAATGAATATCATGTACACTAAAAAACAAAAACCTTTTTTTTTCTTTTATAAAACGAAATATTCTGAGTCAGCCTGGAGTTCTGAAGACTGCTGGAAAAATGGGCAAATAAAGGCTGTAAGCCACCAACATTTCTGATTCTTAGCCACAGCCACCTAAAAAAGAAAATGTGAGGGTTTCCTTTTTACCAATATTTAGTTGCTGTTACTGTTTTCATTTTTTGATGACTTTTGAGGAAGTTCAGGTATAATTATTAGCAGGTGTTATTTCTCTTATAGAGGAAAACAACAAGAAATGGTGGCTAAACATCTGCTGTTTATCGTTTAAAAAGCATAATTAGGGTTCCAAATAATAATAATAATTTAATTGACTATTTATACTTCTAGAAATAGGATAAAGACAAGAACAAACAGATGAAGAATATTAACATTGATTTTATCTTACATAGATTTCCACACAGTCTATAAGTAAATTAGTACAAACATTATGGTCTGGTAAAAATGCTGGAATCTGACTGTTTATTTTGGATATTATTAAATTACAGATAAGATAGTGTTATATTGTCTTTTATAATTGTTAAAAGTGATTTTATATTTTAATAAACTTAGGCTCATTCTCAGTGTTGTGTTTGTAGATGATGCCACTAAAAAGAAAATATACATAAGGAGCTATTTATACAGTCAGACAGTAGCAATATAGGACAATGATAAAAGGTTGTGTTACATTTAATCCTTTACTATTAAAAATGCACTTATACATTATATGATTATAGGAAACACAGATATCCAGTAATAATGGTGCAGGGCAGCTTGTAGGTGAAGCAGCTGCCCTTCAGTGCTTCAGGTGATGTCTAAATAAACCAGGTGATACTAAAATATTTCCACATGAGTTCTGGATGGAGAATTTTGATTATATATATGTATTGTAGTTTTACAATTTTGGTATAATTACTGATCTAAGTGGGTTGCTCTGTTGGAAAAAGACACATTTTACATTTATATTATGTTTTAGAGTCTTTATACTCCAGTTAATGATGAATCAATTATTAAATTAGTTGACGATTATTGAAATAATCAATTAATGCTTCAAACATTGATAAACAGCATCTAATGAGTGTAGTGCTTTTTTTATTTCATTTTTATTAATGTAGCAAAATTATGCTTTTCTCTTTTAACATTGAATTCCTCTTATCAGTACGGATGCTCACATCGAGCATAAAAAAGGGCATATCGCATAGCACCAATGACACCTGACCAATAGTGTCCCTACCAAAGTTAAAATCAAACCTACACCCTTGTATTAAAGAATGATGTAAATAGGATGTTAAATGCCTGTAATATCGTGCACCTGTGCAAAAACATCTGCTTTCAGATTGCTTTTCTCTTTTTGGCTGTAAGGAGCAGACTAAATATATATTGATACTGAAAAGCTTATTTGTCTGATTTGCCTGGTTAATGACACTTGAGAGAGGCTGTAATATTGAGGTTAATTGGTGGTGATAAACTACCTCTTCAAACCTGGCTACATTGATTTGGATGGAGTGTTTGAGTCAGGGAAAAGTAACAGTGATACATCTGAACACTTGCGACCAGATCCAGCAGGCACTTGAATAAAACATTTTGCAATGAAATAACATTACAGGGGAAAGTCATTAACTCTCAGATTAGCAGCAAGCGGCTAATGTAGTCAGTCACCGTACAAAGCAGTGCAGCCCTGCATTGCTCAAATAAACATCAATCTGACCAAACAGTGCGTTTCAATATACTATGTGATGCTAATTCCAGAGAAGCACAAGAGAGCATCAAGGAGATCATTACAATCAGAACATCATGTTCGAGTTTCAAGCATATGCTTCTTTTTTTTCCTTCTTGTTGAAATCAGGACATTTGTGCAGAAACTCTTGTTTCCATTCATGTAGAACAAGTTATAGCCACAGTAAAGACATTTTTGTAGTATGTCAGCTTTAATGCTATGAAAATGTGCTACAAGTGTGAGATTTTGTCTGATGATGCTAGGAGAAGGATAGATTAAGGGAGAATATTGCTACATTTTCAAATATATGTGAAGGGCGCAACATGCGGTGTTTACATGTTCTTTAAGTGGTACACTGATTTGACCTTATGCCACAAAACACAATTTTTTGTCAAAGATCTTATAGATTATGAGAAACAAAATGACATTGTCACACTGAGGTCCTTTACATTTCACGTTTCCTGAATCCAATCAAATTATTGAATGTGAATAACTGGAAAACATAATATTCAGGATTTTGTAACTAACATGAAGGTTGCCGCCAATCAAGTTATATCGATTTCTATTTTGTCACTGGAAGTGGTTTGCTCAGTGCATTATGCAACTGTGGCATTACTTTTTCTGACTTGGATTTAATTATTTATTAATGAGATTAAAAACAACTGCTCCTTTGCAGTCAACTGAGGGAATTGATTACAAATGAATATGTATAATTGCACAGTGGTTTCTAGAAAGGACGTTGGTTGGGCGAAACTACATGAGGAGGGCATAAATGTGAATATGTGATATTAGAGCAGGGGTGCTCAAGTCCAGTCCTCAAGAGCTACCGTCCTGTAACTGTTAGATGCAGCTCTTCTGTGACACACCCTCATTTAGCCCAGCAGTGGCATGGTAACGAGCCACTCATTTGACTCAGGTGTGTTAAAAATGGGGTGCATCAAAAAGTTGCAGGAGAGTAGCTCTTGAGGACTGGACTTGAGCACCCCTGTATTAGGATGTATTTGCTCTACAGAAATAAACTGGTCTTTAGCCTATTGTTATTTTTTTTCTGTAGGGCAACTGGTTAAACAGTAAAAAAAAAACTGAGAGAGAGCAGAGAGTGTAGATGTCTGGTAGAGAGAGGGAAGCCAATAGTAGCCTACTCTGTGATGACTTGTTAACCCTCTGAAGCCTTCTCTTGTCTACAACAGAGCAGCTGCTGTATTGTAGTGTAAAACAGTGTGTTGTCTGGCTCTCAGTGAATGAGGAGTAGAAGGTCAGCAGTAGACCATGTTGTTCATCAAGAGGTTCCTTAGGCATTGAAGTTGCTGCTGATTTTTCATGATGACCATGGTGATGTGACCTGATAAAGGATGTAAAGATAAATAAACATTAAGGAAATAATGGGAAAATTAAATGTACAGTATATATTTCAAAATAAATGCAATCAACTTAATATTCTTATTGTCATGTCGATATCCACGATTTAGTATAAATACCAGTGAGATTATTTGTCTTCAGACACAGCGTGACCTTGTTCAGCATTGTCACTTCAACTCTACATCTTCACCACAACATAGAAATGTTGGTATTTATAACACTCTTTGCTTTGTTTAGACGATGTATAGATTCTAGCTGCCAGCGGTGCATATACTTCCAGATGAATTATGAAATGATGTCATAGAGAAGAATAGATTTAAAAGCTCAGCAGTGTTTCACGTGCAAGTTTATGTGAGACATATACATTCCCAGCTGTAAACATCCCATCTTGAATTCCAGGAGAAACTCATGCTCTGATTGTTTTTTGAAGTTCAGCTCAACTCTGCTGCTCAGCCAGAATCTCCAATATCCTGTGCTTCTTCTGGGCTGGTTCATCAGCAGTTGGCTGGGCATCTTCTAAACAATATCATCCATTATCTTTTATATATTTTAAAAGCTTATTCTTATATCCACAAAAAAAAAAAAAAAAAAAAAGCAAGGTGTCTATTTAGTTCCTGAAGTGTAATACGTGTTTACATATATGCATGGAGAAAAAAAGTCTAACTCACTTAGGTAGGACATAAAGCTTATCAAACATATGAATGTCTTCTGTCATTTTTGTGTTACTATTCTCCTGTCCTGGTGTGGCTTTGCTCATTCCAGATCCAAATTTTCCAGATCGGACACATTTTAACATTAGACAAAGCTAACCTCAGTAAATGACAAGTACAGATCTCCAATGATCATTTTTATCTATTTAGGAAACAAAGCTAAATGAATAAAACTTTCAAATCCAACTAAGGTCTCTGTGCAAAGCTTATTGCCCACTAACTTGTTGGGCCCCTGTTTGCAAGACCAACAGCCATTACCTGCAATAACCATCAGTTTTACCTGCAGAAGAATTTGTTCACACTCTTCTTTGAAGATTCATCACAATTCAGCTACACTGGAGGGTTTTAAAGCATTAACAGCTATTTAAGATTATGCGACATAATCCAAATCATTAATTATTATTAATGATTCATTAATAAGTCCATACTAGAGTGATACTTGCCCTGCAATGGACTGCCTCTCGCCCATAGACAGCTGGAGATAGGCACCAGCACCCCTCATGACCCCGCTTGGAATAAGGGTGATAGAAAATGGATGGATAAAGTAATGCTGCAGTGAACCTCTTCAAAACCTTTATTTATTTATTTGCTTTATTGGCATTCAGAGTCAGAATTGTGGGTATTTTACTGGATTCATGATCTTTAACATCAGTTTTTGCAAGATGCTGACCAAACAAAAAGTTCCTCTGTTGACTCAACGGTCCACATTCTTGGGGATCATCAAGATGTTACTGGGAAAATGTGACTCTTTTATGTGTAATAGATCTGCTTCTCTGGTAATTCTTGAGAAAGTTAACCACTGTTCCAAGTTTTCCTCATTTGAGTCAAGAAGCCTTAGCAAGGCCTTAATAATCCTGTTCAAGACTAATTAATTTTCCCATATAGTAATTAATTTCTTATGACCAGAGCATGGAAAAATTGCTTCGTCAGATTATTTTCTCCTCTGTCATATTGTTATATTGATTCATGATTTCTTCCGTTTAGCTGAGTTTTAAGAAATAATCGTCAGTTTGTTTAGTGAAACTGTTGTTAAACACATCTTTTCTTTTATAGCATTTGGTTGTTTTTAATTATTTATCTTCCTCTAATAAAATGAAATTTTGATTGAAACAGCTTTTCCTTTTTTATAAGATTGCTTGTGTTAGTGAAATTACTTTGATCATATAAGACGTGCATATAAGTATAACAAGTGGACATTGGTTGCAGCCTCATAGTCTCAAAAGATATGCCCAGGCCCCAAATGTAACAATAAAATAAACACAGAGAAAAACGGCATGGAAGCAAATCTATTTTCCTCAGCACTCTTCATTAAAACTTTTCAGAGAAAAAAATAACTTTGATTGATAGACTGAATGCATTAAATTTTATTAAAATGCTTACTTGCATTGAAGCAGTTCTCACAAGATTATCTGGAAATGTTCTAAGGCTCTTTTTAACAAGTTAAGCTATTTTTTAACATTCAAGGAGGCAGGAAAAACAACATGAGAGGTTTAAGTATGCCAAAAAAAATGATTCAGTGAACTAAACTCATACTGTACCAAGGTTAGATTTGAAACATGGAATCACTTCTCCATTTCAAATCACAACTCAAAACTCATCTGTTTGAAATAGCCTATTCTCCTTAATATCACTGTCCCAGCCTTTGTATTTTTTCTAATGGTTTTTATTCTGTTTTGACTTTGTTTCTGCCATTGTGTTTTTATCTTTTGTCCGGTGACCTTGAGTGTCCAGGGGCATTTGAGATAAATGTATTATTATTTATATGCTTACAAATTTTATTTGAAATAATAACTATCTACAAAAACTTGCAATGGGTAGAAGACACTTCCTGCCTTTGTTTGCATAACCTAAGCTTAGATCACAGCCAGTAGCATTGGATTAAGCTCTTTTGCTTGACAGTAAAACCTGAAAGCATTAACCTGCCACATTAATTATGTAACCAGTAAATCTATACAGCCTATTTAAAACTGACGGAGTGACAGAAAGCACTTCCTATCTATCTCATGTTAAAACTGCATCCATATGAATCCTAAATTAGAAGTTTTATGTTGACATTATTGAGTTGGAGCTTTAGCAGTGTTGCACAGCTTTTTTAACATCTGTTTGCTCTCAAAAATGTGAACATCTTGACTCGCTTCTTTGTAATGTTGAGTTATAAAATATGCTGTGGTTTTCCCTGGTTGTCATTAATCTTTCTTCGCAGTAAAAACGTGCACGTGTTCACCACAGCCCTGCTGTGGTGTCTTCTAATATTAAGCCACTAGCCTGGAAATGTTGTAAAACTGCATTCATGTCATTATGTCACAGCAGAGCAAAAAAGAAAGAAAGGGAGGGGGGGTCGGTTAATTTGGGATGCATTGCATGCAGAGTTAGGATAACCATCTTTTCTGTAGCTCTCCTCCACCCTTCTATTTGTTCAATTACCATTTACTGCAGAGAAAGAGGGGGAGGCAGAAGCAAGATTGTTGGAGAAGGAAGAGGAGGAGGAAGAGAAGATGTGCTCAGTGATGCAGGGGATGAGGAAGTTAACGTGAAAGAATTGGATTGAGTGAGTTCATAAACACCAAAGGACAAAGGACGATATATGAAAAGCCCTGCCACATAAATATGTCAGGTACAATGTCATGTCCTTACAGCATGCAACTTCAAATCTGTGCAACATTAATAGCTTGTGTAACATCTTTTAAGATGAAGAGATTCTGTTATGAAACGCTGTTGCTGTTTGGTCTAAGCCATGGGTTGTCGGTGTGCCTTGAAAATAAAAATACCCAGTTGTCTGCATTGGCTCACAAAAATCGTAAATTAAAATATACAAAGATGGCAGGCTAGAGGTCCACTTCATGCAGCAATTAGAGAGATGATAGCCACTGTCAGTCAGGGGCTCAAAGATGAAGCTGGCCCTCTTTAACATGCTAATAATACGCCAGATTCAATCAGGGCTTTGTGTGGCAGAGGGGAGGGCAGCTCTGCTCATTAGAAAATAAATTGTAATATCAATCGACCTAAAGCTGCAAGGGTATGCAGCATCTAAACCACTGCATTAAACCCCCCTTTACTCACAGCTGTCCAAGTGAAATGTGTTCTCTATTTTGAACCTGTCTCCCATTTCCCCTTTGATCATCAGACTCACCCAAGTTACAAAGTTGGCGGTGATGTTGCTTTGGAGGGGATAAACATGAGCATGGAGGCA
Organism: Cyprinodon tularosa; assembly: GCF_016077235.1. NCBI lineage: Eukaryota > Metazoa > Chordata > Actinopteri > Cyprinodontiformes > Cyprinodontidae > Cyprinodon > Cyprinodon tularosa. The sequence goes on from NW_024038678.1 coordinate 3,262,276, forward strand.
GCTGAGGACGGGCACAGAGCAGAGTCACTGAATCATCTAGCACAGAGAGAGATTATGTAAAGTCAGCATTACTTCCTTTTCTCCTCATGTACAGTACACATGGGATGTTTCTTTTCCTACATGATTGGAAACACTTCAAAAGAGGATTTTAAAAAACATTCAAAGATGACGGGAATGTGAAAAAAGAAATTAACATTTTAAGGGCTAACCATTTTTAATTAGATCCACTGACTTAATTATATTATGTAACTAATGTTGCAAATCAAATGAGAGCAGACTTAGGTGCAAAATAAGCCATTTCATTCTTGAAATAGGTACAAACTTTCTGTTTGTTTATTAAATAAGCTCCTGTTATGCAATATAGGGAGGGTTGTAACGGGACACAATGTGAAAAGGTTGATACTTGGTCTTGAAAATCTCTGCAAATTAACCTAAGTACTGCATATTCATTTGCAAGCATTTGTTTTCCCCTTATGGCTGGTAAACACCGTGGTATTTCAGGTCATCACAGACAACAATTGTAGGAAAATATTTTAGGAATCTTTGATTTTTAATTTCTTGTTTTCCTATATTGCACTCTGAGACAGGTTCAAGAATCTGTTGGTAATGTCTTGTGACCAAAGATAACCTGCTATAAAGGTCTTATAATCGCAGACATTTAAGTTGACTATCTCACACTGTAACAGCTACTTATCCGCCCCTAAAAAGTACTTTTCATCCAGTGATTATGTTGTTTATACCATTTTGCATAGTGTTTGTATATGTCTGTATTCATTACTTATTCTATATCTAATCAATTATCATATATAGCAGCAAATATGCATGTCATAAACTCCAACAGATTAATATTAAATACATACCTCTAACCCTGCTTATCCAAGTTGTCCTCTTTTATAAAGCTATGAATGCATCAACATTAACCTTTTCCGTCTCCTATTCTGCATCTGTTTTGATGCATGAGAATACTACAACCACAATATTCTGAGTTCTTTATGTTGCTTGTCATGTTTTTAAAAAAATCTCCATGGTATGTTGATGCAGCAGATGTACATGAAGTTACTCATTCATAACCAAGTTAGCATAAATCTGTTTTCAAACAATGTAGATACATCCAACTTAAAATACTATAAGATTCACATCTTGTGTGCCATTCGATAATTTGATTTTATAAGTTTGCTAAAGATCATACAGTGTTTAAATAGTCATTAAATGCTCCTTCCGGATACACTTAAAGATCTACCTTAGTTATGTCTAATAACTAAGGTAGATAATATTTCCATTTGGAAATCGTTTTTTCCTCCAAAGCAGTAATAAAGAAAAAAAAAAAAAAAACGTAATATTACTAAAAAGAAACCACAGAAAACTGTAGATAAGTGCTCACCAAGAGACTTATGGCTTGAGGCAAATAAATTCATGATGCAGCAACTTCGTCTAAGGAGCCCCTTAAATTCAAACTATGCTGCCAATCAGTAACTTTCCCTGATGATTACAGATTAAAGATGAGCACATCAACATAAAGTTCCTTAAACATGTCAAATAGTGTGGAAACTAGGGCCAGAATATTTGCATTACAAGTGTTTGGCTCTAAAGTATTTCAGCCGTCACATTTAACAAGCATATTGCGGCATGTTTAGAGCGTGATCTCCTCAGTACTCTCATTACCATGCTGCTTTGGTGAGTGTTTCAGAAAAAGACAACTCATTTCATCCAAGCACCTTTATGTCAGAGTTCATTCTATGGAGGTGTGATTCATTGGTTTTCTGTTGCTCCTTTTTTATAAGCGTCAATGCTGGAGAAGAGAACTTTATGTGTGATGGTGTGCCTAACATAGCGCATATGACTTTAGAGTAGAGGTTCATATCTGGAAAGTTCGGACACAGCTAACTGCATAATGCTATCAATAAAAATGTGCTGAGATGACCTCAGTTTGGGTTTGAGAAGAGAAAAATTGCGTAAATTTGGCAAAATATTAGTTCCTGCTTTGTCAAATTAGCTAAGCATTAGTTCATACAGATTTAATTTCCTTATAATAGGCTCCCCCAGGTAAAACATTTTTTGTACATCGGCATACACTGTCTAAAAGGTGTGACAGCGCCATCAAGTCCTTTAACCTCTCAAGCCCCCGAACCGCCATACAAGGGTTTGCATCAAAACTGTGAGATTGACACACATTTGTTATATATCCAAATCTTTATCAAAGTCTCCCCTATAAAAGTATCTACTTCCTTCTTATATCAACTGAGCACAGCTCAAACACCATACACAAAAGCACACAGATAGCCAAAATGCAACTTGCAATACGACCAAGTTTCTGTTTCTGTGCACCTGGATTCCAAAACACAAAGTTGTGCCGAAAGACACATTTCTAGTGAAATCCAATATCTTGCTGAATCCATCATGGCAGACTCATTAGTAGAACTATGAAACTTTAAACCTGACCACTCAAAAAAATCAACCCCAAAAATATAAGCAAAACCAAGCAGCGTTTGTTGTATGGACACCAGGCTACAGTTATTACTCAGCTGTTGTTTACAGTAAAAATTCATTGTGCTAATTTTCTTCTTAACAACAAGAGGTTTTGTGGATTTTTATGTTTAGGTGGAATTTACTCTGGGACATTTAGGTACAGGTACAGAATAGTTTACTCTCCAATGTTCACATCCACTCCATCCTCCAGAACTACTCTGTTCATTGATACCAAGATAAGCAGATTAGGCACTTTGAGAAATGCTCCATTTAGTACAACCATGAATTTTTGGGAAAATCTGAACACAACTGCTTAGAAGTTATGGAGTGAATATAATGGATTCTTATGTAAAGAAACTCTGCATATGTGGTCCCACTTGTGACATTATACAGGATACCCAAGACATAAAAAAAAAAAAATAATAAAGAGTTAACTGCAGATGAGGTGGAAGACCTTTAATTTCATTGCATATGTCATTTATTGCTAGACATGGCACTTAAAGCCTGAAAACCTTTTTAACCCTCTGTTAGTGCAAAACGTTAAACAGGCCCAACAAAAGCCTTGTAATGGCTTAGAAAAGTGGAGTGGTGTATGCAGTTCAGTGTAGTGAGGAATGCTCTGATCTTTATATTGGAGAAACCAAACAACCTCTCCACAAACGCATGGCTCAACAAAGATGGGCTACCTCCTCTGGACAAGATTCTGCTGTCCACATACACCTTAAGGACAAAGGACATTCGTTTGAGGACCAGAATGTTCACATTTTAGATAAAGACAGGTGGTTTGAAAGGGGTGTGAAGGAAGCCATTTATGTTAAGAGAGAAAAAACAACCTTAAACAGAGGGGGTGGACTCGGGTTTCAACTCCCAAAAACCTACAACACAGATTCCTTCCCAATACCATCTCAACCCCCATCACTATGCAGGGGAACAAAATGTCTCGCCAGGTCAGCCAGGCCAACAATGACCCTTAACGACTGCCTTTTCAGAGGAATGGGCCAGCATCGGATATTGCTGGCCAAAAATACCTCAAGGTCACCCGTTATTAAGGGGTGAAGCTGGTTTTCCACTTTGAAAGTGAATGTTTACTAAGCAATTACAATGTTTTTGTTGGACTACTCTATAAAAGCCTGGAGTGCTAATCCAGACATTTTGAATTGAGAAAGCTTCCTTAGTGAGAAGCGGAACTTCTTCAAACTTTGAAAACAAAGTCCAGTAGCTTGTTTTTTTTTTTTTTTACTTTAAATGAGAATCTCGACCAGACAACCTAACTGTAAGGTTGATGGCTTATTGCCCTTTATTCTGTTTAGGGCATTGCAGTAAATAAAAATGGGAGTAGGGGAATGCAGTAGCTTTTATTTTGTATCAACAGCCTCCTTCCTCTCCAGATTCCTCACATCTATTATGGTGTCCTCCAGGCTGGGTGTCTAATCTCTGAAATTATCTGGTGCCTTTGTTATTCTCCAACAAAGTGTAAATGGGTTGATCCATGTATTTTTCTGCAGAGTGATAGAATTCCATACCTGAGGGCACCAGTCTGAAGGAGGTGCATGGGAATAAAGTCCCCAGTTATTGTTCTTCCTGGGTGTGTGATCATTGCCTTGAACAAGGGAAGATGAGAAGGTGGTGGGGGTAAAATTAAGGAGCAGATGGGGGCAGGGCAGCAGGAAAACAGAGTAAATCGAAACAGGGTGCAGTGAGAAAACCAATGAACATCCAAGGATGTGAGTTGATAAATATAATAGATATAACTTCCCTGATTCTGCTGAATGCATCAGTGTGTAGAGCATATATAGAATAAATATAAACAGAATGTGAACTGTATAAGGCTAAGCCCCTTACTGCTCCCATTGCTGCTGCAGCGTTGGATCACTTTCTTTAAACAGACAAAACAAAGCAGTGCCCTGGTTCCTCCTCATAGCATTCCAACAGTACATCCATCTCTGACTCAGACATGGCCCGCAGCCATCAATACTAACACACATCTCCTCTGGACAAAAAACTGTGATCTTCTTACTATAGCTCTTGGTGGCTGTGAGGGGTAAAAAAGGGAGGGACGGTCATTACAAAAGAAAAACACAAGAAGATAGGAAACCTCAGACAACAGGGATTCAAAAGCCAGGGTTTCTGAAACAAAAATGTAAAGATGTTTGTCTTGGGATATCAGTCTTTGTCATTATTGTGAGGATGTGCTTAGCTAAACTACTATACATCAAGATGTTCAAAAGTTATATATATAAAAAAAGATATTGTGTTACAAAACTAACTTTCATACTGTTTGCACAGTTAGGCACTAATTAACACTGTCCTATCAAGGCAAAGGTTTTTGTTTAAACTTTGACTGTGCAGGAATTTTTTTGGCTCATCTGCAAACTCAGGACATGCATGGTTTTTTTCAAACTGTCAAAATGTCTAAAAAAAAAAAAAGGCTCAGGAGCTTTAACGTTAGGCATTAATTTACCTGAGAGTGATGTGATTGCACATGATTGTTTGGATGCCTGTGCAAATTCTCCATCGCCAGATCATAAAAACCACAACCAAAAGGCTTGAATCTGAGGTAACTGGACTTTTGCTCAGTTCTTCTGAAAACGTTTTGGCACCTATTCAGGAGATTGTTTGGACTTGTGCAACTCTTTTAATAGTCTACCTTATCTTTTCTGTGGGGACACAGAAAGGTAAAAAAAAAATAAAAAATTTACACCAAATGACTATATTTTAAAGTTAAGCTAAACATATTTTTCTCATTTGTTTGGTTCTTATCCAAGTATCTGGCATTTAGCAGGACCAATTTCAATATTAGTGCTACATTTAGCTTTAGGCACCTTGAACACATTATAAGAATATTCACCTCAATAAAAAAAATTTGCTTCTGCGAGTCCTACTTAACAGGTACTTTCCTTTAACTGTAAAATGATCAGATTTCTTCAATCCAATCTGGGAACATCTCCAACTTGTAGATAAAATAAATAAATGTCAAAATTAAAATAGGAAAACAGGACAGTGATGCTTTCATCTATTTTTACATATTTATTCATAATTAAACAACAAAATCAAGTGTAGGAATGTACTTCTGTTTCCTAATCAAATTAAACAATTGATAGTGTTTATTAGTGCCATCTGGTCATTCAGTCTCTGTCTTCTTCCCTCTCCATCTTCTTTTCTTTCTAGCTGACTTTGGCCTGCTCTCTGTTTTACTCTTCTAAGAAGATTTTTCTCCCTTCTCTTGAATTGATCTTTCCATCAGTGCCCCCATTTTCATCCGATCTCATTTAATGTTCTTTATATTAGTCTTCTAATCTTCTTCCTCTCCTCTTCCATCAATGTAACACTAATCTAAAACAGGGACATAATACAATCAAAATCCCTCTCATCATAAATATTATGTTGTTGGTGTTTATTATTATTATTGTTGTTTTTATCTCACCTGATTAAATACAAAAAATGCTAATCACCACAATATTTGGAGCTACAAGTAAAAACAACCTAATAAATAGACATAAAACAGGTGGTTATCTCTTCCTCCATCATTTTCAGATCATGCAGACCTTGTCTCCTTCAGTTTTCCTTTTACTGCCTCTCATTTTTAATAATGAGGAACTTTCATATATCAAAAATGAGTGGTAGATAAGTAGAACTAAGCCTGAAAGTCTATGCTAAATCACAAGTATACGGTAGAATAAAACATAGATCACACGCATAAAACAGCAAAACAACTTATAACTCCCCTTACAATAACTAAAGTATCTGAAGACATAAACTAAAGCTCACCAATCGGTTCTAAAACATCTTTATATGAACCCATGCTAAACTCTGGAGAACCACTGTACCAGATTAGCACCTTACAAGGAATTTTCAATCATTCAGTATAATTTTATCTTAGTCTATATTCTAAAGCCAGCTGCAGCCAATGGTCTGTCCTACTTTCTGTTGATTAACTTGGTTTATGTAAATTTCCAGTCCTCATCTTTAGTGAAACAAAACACATCAAACACCAAACATTTATCACAATGATCAGCCTAATTCAAATCAAATGAACAGATTAACTCAAAGGGCAGCTGCGACCGGTTCTGATAGCGAACTTCCTCCTCTTTTTAAAAGGTGGTGCGCTCTGCTCTTCATTTATAAGTTAACAGCTGCCAACCAGCTAGTCAACAGCTGTTTCTGTGCCCAGAATGCTCATGTTCCTTCTACCGTGATAACAGTCTACACACAGCTCTTTTCCCCTCATTCATAAAACTATTAAATCTGTGACATTTCTGGGGACAGCTTTAGCCGAGGACAGGTGGTCCATAACGGGGACTGTTCCCATTAATTGGGGACGTTTTGTCACCGGACTTAACTGTTGAACACAAGATAAAGCTTGAATGCAAGCAAACTCTTAGAATCATAGACACCTCATATTTTGCATGGATAGGAGTTTGCTTTGGCTACATTTTTTTCTGAGCAACAGATACTTTATCTTAACCACAACAGTTTTCATATACCATCCAAATGCAGACTGAAGCTGAAGGAGTTTACTTGAAGATTTAATTAACAAAAAGTTCAACAGAAGCAAAAATCCAAAAAATGCTAAAAAAAAACAAAAAAAAGAACAGAAATACTCACAACAAGAAGGGGACAAATTAATGATGACAAACCAGCAAAGAGTGACTGAGCAGGAGGAGAATATATGGCAGAGAGAAACAAAGACCAGGCTATTAGCAGATTGGGAGCAGGTGGGATCAGAGGCAGGAAGAGAGCTAGGGAAAAGGAGACTGACACAAGATGGCAAACAGGAAATATCTAAGAACTCAAATACAATCAAAAATACTCAGAACACAAGAATGAAAAATAAGACCAATGAAAACTCAGAGATAAAACTTGAAAAAAAAAACATGACAAGAGCAACAGCAAAATCTACTAAATTTCAGCTGCTCTGTGCAAAGCTCCACCAAACCAACAGCACAGGAAACTTTGCAGTTTCCTGCAGCAGCTAACTTTTTGGGTGAACAGACGAATGTACATAGCTTGTGATAAAGTTTTGGGGCCATACACTTTAAAATGAGAAATAATTTTGTAATTATTGGGAGCAAAAAACAGTCTGAACATATTGTGCAGCTGAAATGAAGTTACAAACAAAATTTCAATAGTGGGTTGAGTGAGTGAAAATAATACTAACAATTTTAAAATCAGATGTTTTTTTTGTTTTTTTTAGTACATAGAACATTTTTTATTTTAGTAAACTTGTATTTGCAAAATATGTACTATACATATATAGACCACTCTTGTACAATATTTGTTCACAAGGACAACAAAAAAAGAAAACTGTGTAACATTGATAGTTAAGGTTATTGTTAAAGACCAAGTGCAGAGGACACTGTAATTTTAGATCTTTGATGCACTCATTATGATTCTCCCCATGTTAGCACCGTCTCAGCACTCCAAGCCTCGTCGGCTGTGTCTGCCCATGTTGAGAAATGCAGCCCTGTTCCCTTTGTGTTCTTGTCATCCCAGGCTGTCCCCTACCATTAACCCTGGCAGCTATTTCTCTGTCATTATTGACCTCAAAACAGTGCAAACACTTACTGTCATCTCATAGAACACACATGTGTACATAAAGAGAATCAAACAGGCTTTTCAAAGCAAAATGGTTTAACATTTGTAATTTGGGTATCAATATAGCTCTGAATTGTAAATTTTGAATAGAAAATTCTGTACAATTTGGATTAAATTGACATATTAAGTGAGTCTATTACTCTAGTCTTTAATAGGCTGTTGCACGTTTTACCTCACAATGTAGTATGTAGATGCACCAATAGATTATCATTATAGTGGTCTAATTACTTTATGGTAGTACCACTGACAAATGCTACATCGTTATTGTAGAAGCTAAACTTTTAAGGTGCATTTAGGGATAACTCTTTTTAATTCCTAAAGATCAACATAGTCATGTTTAAAACTTTGTTTCAATTAGTTCAGTAGAAAAGAACAGAAGCCAAACCTGGTAATGCTTACCTTATAAAGAAGACAATGAGTTAAAATGTCCATCTGCCTCTATAACACAAACAACTGCATTAGCCCTGATGTTATTTTTCTTACAATTCAGTTCAGTGTAAAATGTGGGGATTGAAAAAGACAAGCATACAGTAGGAATATAGGGGAATGAAGGCAGACTTTTAGCGCATTCCATCCAATTATTTTTGCATTATGGCTTCCCCCCATAGCCAATCTTTCTTCTCCCAATCTTTTGTGGAGTACCCAGTCATCCCGCGTGAGTCTACTGAAGAAACAGAGAGATAGTTAAATCCTCCCTGCCTTGATGAAGCTGCTTAGGAGAGATCAAGGTAGGATCTTTTGGGGGACTTTTTAAGGCCTGCTACTGTCATATTATCTTCCTAGGGTGTCATTACCACCATAGCTAGTCTGTCATTAGACAAAATGTTCTCCTTTGGGAGGGAAGGAAATATTTAATCTGGCTGATAGGAAAATCAGGTTAAACAAAGATTTCTGTGTTTTTCCAGTAGAAAATAGATGTTTTGTTGTATTGAATGATATTAACCTCTAAGAAGGGTTTAACATAAAGAAATGTCTATGATCAGAGTACAAACAAAAATAACAATTTTTTTGGTTAGTTCTTCTCTTAGAAGGAGAGTGATGGATTCTTTGTACCTTCACCAGAAAAATGCAAACAAGCCAAATGAGCCATGGACATTCTGCATACTGATTACTTGTTGGAAGCTGTTTTAACTTTGTCTGACCTTGTGCTGCGGGTGTTTGTTCCACCAACAGAGCATAATATCATACAAGTTTTAGCATGTGGTCAGGTTACAATAGAATTATGAAAAAGAAATGTGGATTTTAAACACAGCCAGGAAAATAAGGATTGAACATGTCAACACCTTTTACTGTGACTTTAAGCAGATTTTATTAACACCCATGGTGATACATGCCTTAAGAAGAATAAAGAAGAAATATTAGACCAGGAGAAACCTTTGTCTAAAAGATCAGAACAAAAAAGAAAAAGCACAGGAGACATGTTCTAAAATGACTTGATATGTAGAATGCAAGCCTTTTTTGGTTGTGGCAGCTTCAAGATATCACTTCTTTGTAGAAATTAGTCACCTGCCTTGATGCACTCAAATAGTCCTTAAACTCTTTCTCCCTTTTTAAATTGTCTACATCTATGCCTCATTTATTCATTTCCTCTTCAGGTTCTTCTAATTCTATCATTTGCTGAAAAATAGTCCCATACAATGAAAACTTCACTCCACTGTTAATAGGTTTTTTTGGGAGTGATGTGCTGTGAAATACCTTCTCTGAACATGCTGTGTGCAACAGAGATCAGTTGGGGTCTCATCTGTTCAAAAAAAGGCTATTCTAGCATTTCTTTAGGATAGCTAAATGATTAGCACAGAACTTTGGAGGAGTTTGAATAATTACTTATTTCTTCAATGGTGGAGTCTTGTTCAGTATGTGTTTATCAAAGCCATTTTAACTGTATTACTTGATCTTGTCGTGGAAAAATTATAACTGCTGATTCCAGGTAGTTTTCAAGCACACCACATTTGGTCAAGCTTGAAAGGTTCAGTTTAGACAACTGGACACAACGTTTTCTAGAAAACGTTTCACCTCTCATTCACTAATTGTCACCATAAAAGGCAAAACGCCCTCTAGAAAAGTTCACGTCCAATTGCATTAACTGAATTTTTAAAGCTTGACCATGACCTTGATGACTGAGAATCTTCATGGACTGTAATGGGTCCTTCGCCACTTAAAAACTGCTGATCATTGTTTTGATTGATCTGGTCATAGCTGGTTTTTGGTAAGATTTCTTTTTCCATTATTGTCCCTGTATTGCTCTTTGGAGAGTTCAGAATCTCAAACATGCATGTGTAAGGAATGTTTTGCAATAAATATTAAAGGTTTTAAGGGAGCTCTTTGCTTTTACCTATCATTAAATGTTTCTTGTAAAATAACTTGTTTATAAAAACCTTCATATTGCTTCAGAGAATTCTACACCAGCTAATATTTGCTGTTTGGGGACATTAAATACTAACAGCTGGTCTTGGTTGTCTTTGGCTAATTGCCCCTTATTTTGTCTTTAGTTCATTATCTATTCACATTGCCATCCCGCTTTATTACACTAATTTCTGTACATTTCTATTTTAATTACTGTGTATGTGTGGGTGACTTGGGCTGTTTATATCTGATGGGTCTCATGTCAATATCCTAATCAAAAAGATATGTGTTAAAAAAAAAACTGTTCCTGCAAACGCTTGTTTTACTCCACTCTACCATTTTTGCAAGTGGACAGTATTCTGAATCTCTTCAAAAACCTGACTTCAAGAAAACATGTAGCTTTGCACCAGGAATTGAACTCTCAGACTAACAAACTTGTACAGAGACAGAGACAAACATTACTCAAATTTTCAAATGCAAACACAGAAGCCTCCTCTAATCTAAAGCAATGAAACAAGTTTTAGCATTGCCGTGCGGAAGTATGCTGTTTAAGTCAAGCATCACGCCAGCAGATCATACAGATCTTTATCTCTGTCCATTTACCTTTTATGCCTCTTAAAAATTAACATTACCGGTAATAAAAAAATTTCAATTTGCATAAAGCAATTATAGATAGATTTAGGAGAAATTAAGCTCTATAAAACTTTCTTGTTAACCTCAGGGCTGAGCTTGAAGTGCTCTGCAGCACACTCTGGTGGCTATTCGGATTCAAATTTGCTATATTTTATAATATTTGTGCATTTTTGCATTCATAACTTTATTTTGTTAACATTAACTGTGTTGAGTAAACTGCAACGTTAGCTCTATTATTATTGATTTATTAAACTTGGTAGGAAAACTGCTAGAAGGGAGCTGCCTCTGCAGGTCTTTTTTCTTTGAAACAGTATTCAAGACGCAGCTTTAAGATAACCGCTGTTCTTTACTTGGGCAGTTTTTTAGTGCTAAATAATTAGAACCATATGCTTGGAATAAAAGTCGTGGTTAATTAGAGCCAGAGAGATTTATTAGGTGTTTAAAGAACAAAATTCATTCATTGCTCATCATGGAAAAGGCAAGAAAGTAAACCTGTTAGAGGTAAAATGTTGAAAGAGAAATATTTTTTATTTTTATATTAATTTTCTCTCAATAGAGACATATTCTATTGAGACTGCATTTAATGAATGCAGAAAAAAAAACTTTTAGGGATATATTTGTTTCTTAAACCCATTTTCAATAAGAAAAAAATCCTGAATAAAGTGCAAGAGAACTATTTCCTGCTTAAGTTTACCTACCAAAAAGCAGTACATTTTTATTATTTGTGTATAACCCTGATCTCTGCATCACTCCAACTGCTGTATAAAAGCCTTGGAGTTTTTAGACCATAATCAAAACCAAGGAACACAGCAATGCCAAGAATAAAAATAAATAAATAAAAATCCTTCAGAAATAGTGGAAAGACTTGAAAACTGCTTTTGCTTTCTATATATCTGGTCTATTTCAAAGTGATGAAAGGAGGACTGCACAATACAAATATCGTTTAAAAGAGAATGTTATGTGGAAAGTGATGCTTTTCCATCTGAATATGATAAATAGTCCTACTTGTGTTGAACACTTGGGGTTAATCCAAACAAGAAAACATAGTAAACTGTTAGAATAAGACAGAACATGTCAGTGATGTATGATTTTTTTGTGAGTGTGAGGAGAAAAATGAGATTTGATGAGAAGCACTGGCTGGATTATACTGAGAGGTTCTCCCTCTGCTGCCTCTTGGCCTCTTTAAATCATTTTACTGACTCAGAGTTTCCTCAATAATGTATACATTAACTGAAGGCAGGTTTTCTCAGGATTTAGAGGCAGCAGTTATTCTGAAACCCCAATGCTCTAAAAACCTTTGGTCTATAACATGAATAATGAATGGCCCATGGTAAATCAGAAAAGCTGCAACCTGCTGAAAATGTTTAAAGACATATAATGCTACAATTCTTAGATATAGGCGCATTGTGCAAATCCAAATCAGGGATTATGTATGAGATCTGATCAGCACATCTGTTGGTGATATTCCAGCATCAAACAAATCAACATCCAATGATGAGCTTTTTAGCTTATATTGGTGAACAGGTGCCTGCATCACAGACCTGCAGAAATACAATTTGGAAGAGTCACCTCTTCCTACTGCCAAATATCCTGGCACATCTGTGGCTGCCCAGCATGGCTGTTGCTAGCTACGCTGCTCCCATTGTTTTCTCCTGAAAGCACCCAATGGTCATGGGAAAAAACAGCCTGAACAGATTCTGGAGCAACCCACACAGGCTGTTAGATAATCTAAAGACATGAAAAGGTTCTCTTAGCCTAGATTCTGTAAACAGCTTTTTTTGTCTTGCAGCCTCACAAGGAAAACACACATTGGTGCTTTTCTCAAACAGAGCTGTACCCTTAGCAACGCTTCAACATTACTGTACTGTACATTCACAAAGATGAACAAAAGCAGTTAATCACATTTTGTGGAGCATAAAATATGCCTTATTTCCTATGTAGTAGTTTGGAACTTTTATCTTCAATTTTATACATATTCTGTTTTCATGTTGTCTGTATGGAGAATTAATTATAAAACCGTCCTTAAGCTTAATTTTATTTAGTTTGTCAAAAAGGTTTTATAAGTACTATGTTCTTTATACCAGTTTATAATGCCAGTAGCTATCTAGTCTGTGAAATTTTTGTATGTACTGTATCTCTACTCTGAAAAGATGTTTGCAGAGGGGATTCATGTCATGACATGGATAGAGCCAACGCTTTATTTAATTTCACAGACTTTGCTCCTGAAACTGTTATAATATGCAGTTTATGATGATATATTTTCCTATTTTGATATCTTGAATATGTGTGTAAATATGCATTTTGAAGGGAATAATCTAAGCTTTTAAAGCCAAGTCAGACAAAGAGCAACAGAGAACCAAAACAAAAACAGAGGACAGGATCAAAATCCTAATCTTCTGTTTCAAAATTTGGTTTTGCAATTGTTTTTATTTAGAGCCTACATTTTAAATCTCCATAACCCTTTTTGTGTTATTGTCAACATTGGATGGTGAAGTTGCTTGAGGACCCAGATGCAGAGACAAGTGAAGCAGGGATGAGTTCTAGAGAGGTTTAATTGCAGACCAAACAGCAGCAGAGGCAGAAATCCAGAAATCCAACTTCAAATATAAAACAAACCAAAATCATGGAGACATCAGGGGAAAAACGAGTCTGAGGAGCCGGGGAGAGACGAGCAGAGTAGACAATACAGCAACAAGAAGGAACCAGCACTGAGTGACTGCAGACGTGGAGTATTTAAGGACAACCAAACAAAAGGATGGACTAACGAGCTGAATGGGGAGCAGGTGTGGTTGGAACTGGCAATAGGGAATCCAAGGGGAAAGAAAACAATCACAAGGGGGCAACAGAGAGTAACTAAAGAATGCTTGAAGATCATAGAAAATAAAAACAAAACAACTGATAACAGAAAACTGAAAACTCAGAGTCACAACAAATAAGAACCATAACAGTTATGGCTTTACTCATAAGTGGTCTGGCTTTTCCAGGCAGATCACTGTTTGGTGTTTAAAATTTTGTCCTAAATTTTAAAGAGAGGAGCTGTGACAATCTAACGCTTGTGACGGACCTAAAAGCCTGTGCCTTCCTCAAATTAAGACATGCAGATATTTATGCTGAAACAAATCAAGGGAAAAAGCTGTTCCTCATTGAAACATCTGGTAAATTTATGAGGATGTGTGTTTTTACGTGTTTTCCTAGATGCAAAAATCAAGTGGTCAATAACAATGTTTTAAAGAGACTAGACAAACAAGGTATTTCAGACAAGATGATAAAAAAAGTCTGCTGCTTTTATGATGTAATGTTTCTCCTTTCTGCTCTCTGATTTCCCACCAGCTGCCCTGCACTGAAACATGCAGCCATTGCGTCTATACTTGCTTTTCCTTGCAAGGTTGCAGGGTGGCTGGTGGCTAAAATGAAAGTTTTTTGTGTGGAATATAAACACCAACATCTTTTATAATCTGAGGACATTTTTTTAATTTAAAAAATCTCCTAAACCTAAAGTGTCAAACAATGAAGGGAAATCCAATTTAAGTTAGTCTGTGTAAAGGTGCTAAACAAACAAGGGTAAACAGAAAAAGAAAAAAAAAATGATCATATTTGAGACAGGATATTATTTGGGGGTTTAAGTTCAATTAAAAAGAGGGAATTGTGTATACTGTTGTTGCATAATAGAACAGATGGGTACATTAAAGTCAACACTAAAAAAGCCACTACAGCTTGTAGCAGCTTCAGCTGAAATCTTTTTCTATCATCATAAGCCTCCTTAAGACTCCAAAAAGCTTTTTTGTCACAGTGCCACAAACAGACCGTGCAAAAAGAGGAAACAAAATACTCCGCTAGAAGGTGTTTACTGATGAGGTGTTTTCCTCAGTTTCAAAACTGAGGAATCGGTCCATTTTGCCCTTTTTCATCTGAGTTCAAATACACTGTGTGTACAGCTTAAACAACATGGAAAAACGCTACAGTTGCCCGCACACTCTATCTCATCTTCTATAAAGTTATTTGTTTGATTTACTGCATAAGAAGATCCCTAAAGACAGATTGAATTAATGTGATAATTATAAACTGTAGCCCAAGTGAGATTTAGCTTTCTGACAAACACCCACACTCAAACACACACTTCCACAAAGTACACTTGTCCCTAATGGGACACACTCTGTCTTTGCCTGAAGAATGTCTGCTCGTCTCTCTTACGTCTGGTCCCGCAGCCTCAGTGGATCCTCCTTCCTCTGGCCACTGCTGTAGCGACACATCCTGTCCTCTAGTCAGCCCGTCTCTCTGTCTGCCTGCCAGACACTGCTGGACCCACTGCCAGCTGCAGCCCCTGTGCACAGGGGTAGAGTGAGGGGTGTGTGGTAACATCACTGCTGTGAAAATTCAGCAAACAAAGTGGTTTCAAGTAAACCACAGACCAATGCTACCAGCTTGTGCCAAGAGCCAAATGCAGGCCATGTGTCAAGATTGATGTATTCTAGCAACATAATAGGTCTGAGCAGTGAAAGAACTGTGAAGGCCTAATCAACTGAAGGATTTATTTTTCTATATTATCATTATGGCGTTTTAGACAGAAAGATATTTAATAACTGAGCAAAATTGTGCCCCTAAGCTAATGTTTTGATTTTTACAAAACTAAAAAAGGGACTTTGCCAAATAGATATTTTGGAGGACCTTGCTATCTATATAAAAACATTTAAAAATGAGTCAGTGGCAGATGTTGACTTGTTAATGACATTCAGGATCATGGTTTTGATCTGCTAGTGCATGTGTTTGCTAGTGAAGACTGATGGCTTGCTCTGTGAAGGACTCTTTCATGCATAACCAGAGGTAATGACGCAGTCCACCACACCTTTAGGCCTACAGATGTGCAGCAGAAGGCAGCAAACTTCTGCTCAGGCTACATTTTGACCTTGATGCAACATTAATCTCTCTACCAATTCTCATCTAACCCGTGATTTCAGATCTTAACATTTTGAGTCTCCATCCAATAACATTGTATTTCTCTATGTAGTAGTCTTGTGATGCACTCTTATTAATTATGGTTAACATTTGACAAAAACAAAGATGTAAATTAAGGCTCACTTATTTTACATGTTTAGGCATTGAAGTTAGAAATGCCTGTAGGGGAGAGGAAGTAGATCAGTAGCTTATAGCGATCCCAAAAAGAAGAGCAGCAAAGCTTTAAGTCTCAGAGGAATTTAAAAGCCATAGAAATCCAGTCGTGGATATTAAGAGGCTTAATCTAAGAGCTTGCTGAGGCTGAGTTTTGCTATGTGGGCCCCATCACTATCATCCTTGACAGAGGTTAGAGAAGAGGAGAGGGGGATAAGGAAGAAAAGAAGGCAAATGGGAACACTGATGGGAAAAAATATTAAGAGAGATGAATATGTATTTCAACAGGAGAATTAGAAATCAGCTTAGTTCAACATTTGTCACGTTTCTCTCTGTGTAACTAGACTCTGGTTATGGTTACAGCTTTTAGCCTCAATTGCAAGTAGTCTGTGTCTAGCATGGATGCCGACATCCGAGCCACTATACTGTAACCAGACACAACCACACCACGGAAGTCAGCATCATGAAGTAGTTTTTGTCGAGATTAAAATCCATTAAGAATATGAAATCATCCCACTGAATTTGTTGATAGTAGCACAGAAGGGCAATGGATAGCAGGAATTCACACTGCGTCTCTGTAGTGATGCATAATAAAATGCACCAAATCGCAAAGATCTTTGCATTGGATGAGACAAGCAACAATCACAACGTATATTACTGTTCATTTGAAGCAAGAAACATGCACAAAACAATTTGGAGATGGCATTTAAACTGTCTTTAACATCCTATACTTGCATTTAGCACAGTAACTAATACTTTCTTACAAAGAAAGCAGACCTTTACCTTTAGGTTGGGATTTTTGAACACAGTTTTTATATTCTTTTATTTTTCCTTCATTAAAGTAAAAAATTGAAAACTCAAAAGAATAAAACGGAACCTTTGCCGCAGCTACAACATTAAGCTTTACAAGTTTGGAAGTTTAAAAGAGTTATTGGTATAAATATCTGTATCAACCCAATAATACGAGCAGAACTACCGTTCAAGAAGGTGACAAAAGCTGCTGAAGAGGGTCCACTCCACATTGAACACATCCTTCACTGCCACGTATTGAAAAGCCATTCATGTAAGCAAGAAGACCTTGCTGCAAATACCACAAAAGGCTACATACAGTTAGTACAAACTGGTATCAGCTTCTACAAACTCTATTTTAAGATAAATCTGTGTTTTGGTGACAATAGATACAAAGTATTGGACCAAAATGTCCATTATTAATGTAAGAGAAAAAGGGGAACGTTTGTGAAATAAAGAACACCAACATTTTTTTTTTATGCAGTTTATAAACGATTTATTAAATATCTGGTTTCAGTTAGTGCTGTGCAACATGACTGAAAAAAGTATCATACCATCATACCTTTCATAACAGTTGATGTCAATAATTGTTGGTTTGTTGCTTTTGTTTTCACTTGATTGAAAAATGACTCTAATTCCATTTTAACATAACCTTTAAAAATAAGCCCTACCATCACACTAGTTCACATAGCTTGGCAGAGAGGTTGAGAGGCTAAATCATTTCCTCTGCATTCACCTCCCAGATGCAGTGTGGTTCTGGATAAGAGTTTGGTGAAATTATACGTCATTCTATCCGATGCATTTTTATTGATATTGATCACATGTCTATCTTGATATATTGTTATTGTTTTATTGCCTAGCCCTCTCTTCAATTGTATGTATAAACCCATGAAATATGGCTTAATGTGGCGCATTTCATAGAGAAGAGAGCTCAGCATAACCTAGAGGCTCTGTTTTACCTCACCTTAATCTTCATGCATGTTACATTATTTCACAAAAAATATTAGAAGCATGAAGTGGCTTTTTAAATGTGTGATTCTCAATGAATAAAATCATAAACATATAACTATGCCTTTTTGTGTGTTTGTCTTTTTGATATCAGGAGGCATTAATCGGGCTGGGGCAGCAGTACCAACATTCCTGCGCACCCCCACAGTCATCCAGCCACATCTGGACATGAAGCCCTTCCTACAGTTTCCAATGGAAAGCCCACCTCCTCCGCACAGCATGAGTCTCTTCCACAACTTCAGCACGGTTAGAAACAAACACAACATGCTCCAGTCTTTAAAAAGTCCTGTGTAAAATCTCAGTCATCTTGATCATGACAACCACAAAACAGACTTGCTATCAGTGTATCAACCCTCCAGACCACTCAGGTCTTCCGGCTCCAGTCTGCTCTGCATACCTAGAACCAGAACTAAACATGGAGAAGCAGCATTTAGTTCCTATGCTCCACTTATCTGGAACAAACTTCCAGAAAACTGTAAAAGTGCGGAAAGCCTGAGTTCCTTTAAATCAAGACTAAAACCACAATTGTTTAGGATTGCCTTGGACTGTTCTAGTTAAACAGTTCAACTGAAACATCATTAGTTCAACTTTTTTATTTTCTTTAGTCCAACTGTTTTTAATATTCTTTTTTGTTTCTGCATTTTTTATTTTATTTTTTTCTACTTGTTCTGTTTTGTTTTCCTATATTTTAATCATGTAAAGCTCTTTGCATTGTCTTTGTACTGAATTGTGCTATACAAATAAATTTGCCTTGCCTTAAAACAGAGGCAAGAGGGCTTTTCAGAAGGCGTTTCAACTCATATCCCAACACCTGTCAATTTTGTCATCTAGCACTAGAGCAATCTGTAGTAGGAGTGCTGATTGAGCTTTAAGGTCCAGCCCTCTCGGCATATTCCAATTTAAATACAAATCAAGAATCAACCCAACCTTCTCCTGGGTTGTTGACAAATTTTGTTGTGTATGTGTTTGAATCATGATGAGTATGCTTGTGTAATATTCCCTCAGGAAATCATTCAAACAATATGGTTACCCAAAGTGGGAATTTAATAAGTAGGCCAAAAAAGCTATCGATACGATTACAAAGACAGACTGTCTACACTGCACCTTCAGATGCATGTATACTGTATGCTTCAGAAATATGCCTTGCAATAGTTACATTTTATTGCCACTTGTGAAAGTGCATCAAGAGCCTACAGCCTTGTATAGTAGATTAGCAATGTACAGCAATTTCAACATACAACTGTTTCATATGCAAATACTATCAAAGGGCAAAAATTAAAGAGGAGTTTCAAGGCCATCCTTAAAGCTGCAGACTTCAAACCCAGCAGTTTGTTTGAAGTTGTTTGTTCTTAGTGAGCAGATGATCTTCCTTCTGTCTCTTCTGGTCTCTAACTATCAGCTTTCTGAGAAGACTGTGGAGACATTCAGCATCTCGCCAGCTCAGCATAATGTGTAGTGTCTGCTGCTCCTTTAGGCTCCAATGAACAATGTCAACAGCTTTCTTGTCAGCAATGTGTAAAATCATTCCTGGGCCATGTCCCCATATGTCATCTGGGATATTTAGCTGCAGACTGTAAAGGGAAAACATAGCAATGCCCTTTACCTAATATACACATGCATTTTAATAATTCATCTCGGTCCAGGGATACATGCTATATAATATTCAACATGCTTTAATAATAAAAAGCTATTAATGTTTCTCAGAGGACAATAAAAAGAAAGGAATGTTGACGGCCAAACTAACAAGTCATTTGCCATTCTATGCAGCAGCATATGTGGATTTATAGACAATCACTTTTCTCTTGCTTCTTTTAACAGAGATTTATAATCTCTTCCTGCTTTACTCTCACTTCCTCTTCAGAACTCCCACCAGATTTCTCCCTTTCATTGGCTTTTTTGTTATATCCCTGCTCCCCATCCTCGTCTTCAGAGAGTTATGTAGATTTGAAGGTCTACAGGGATTTGACAGATGTTAATAGCGGTTGTAGTTGACAGTTGAGAGCTCCAGTTAAGTGAGATGTTTTTTTAGGTCTTTTACCAGGAGAGGGCGCTATAGGAAAAGATTGAAGGACACTCTGACCTTAGACTGACAGACTTGCAGACACACAAAGGACATAATAGCACAAAAATACAGAAGAGGGATGAGTGACTTGCACATTATTCCTAAAATTGCAGCTTATGTTGAATAAATGTTGTTTGGTTTGGTTGGTTAATAGAACAGAATTCCTTTTTCTTATGTAGATCTTGCATAGTATCGAATTTGCAGTGTGCTGTGTAATCACACACAAAAAAGTAGCTTCTTTTGTAGCTGCTAAAGACAGCTATTTTTTTGGTTGTGGAGAAAGTAGTGGCCCTCTGCAGTTTATTAGATTTTTCATTTTATTTAGTTTTGCAAGAAGAAAACAATTAGCAAGGGTAGTCTGTAGGCTTTCTATGTATATTTCTTCATGCCTCTCTACAGCAACACATTAAGGTTTACATACATTTAATCGCAAACATATTGTTTTAATAAATAGGCTGCAGTTCAGCTGTGCAAATTGTCACTGTTCATCTGACAGCTGGTACTTCTGTCAGTCCTTTTTTTATACTTGATCTGGGCTCAGATTTGTACAGATATAATGAGACTGCACTCCACAATGACAGTTATTAGCCCCATAGCAGAGCAGAGAAATGGCATCTCCTAAAGCCAAATACAGCTTTAATTGTCTTCTAATGGGATTTGCCCTGTAGCTGCTTGTCTCTTCCAATGTGCCTGTAGGCAGAGATGAGGCTGATTTCTATTTCTGCTTCAGGTTTTTGATGTAGACATGTGTTCATGCACTTTAGGGCTGAACAGCCTTTACTGATGCAAAAGCAGAGAGAATTTTTTTTTACAACTTTGACAAAATTACAAGAATATGGGACTTTAAATGTTATTAATCAACTTATAGTCAAGATTAGAATATTTGGGTTATAAAACAACTTTTTCCTGTTTTGTTGTTTTTTAAACAAAATAATGAGTTTTGAAAGATATGTTTAAATATGAATTGTGGTGTGAGACGCTTTAAAAATAATAAAAATTAGGGCTTATTCTCTCCATCATCCTAAAGGTCAACTTATGTCTGTGACAAATAAAAAGCAAGCAGAAGCTAGACAGAGATATTAATTTAACATTAAAACCTCATTAACATTAATTTGACTAAACATGTATAATATACACAAAAAAACTGGGAAAAAAATTGTAGAGGTATAAGAAAAAATACGATGAATTTAAGTTTTTGCATCCGGTACTGGACCGAAAGCAAAAGGAAATAAGGGCATGACCAGCCCTTAAGCGGATTTTGGACCATAACAGACGAAAATAGTAAAAAACTGGTGTAACAGTAACAGAGTGCAACAAATAAAAGAAGTCAGACTGGCAAAGTAAAACAAGACTCATTAACAAAACAGAGCTGAAATTCCAACAACACAGCTTTTATCACTATTTGTTGGAAAAAAAACCACTCAAAATCCAATAATTTTCCTAACACAGTGAGTCCTTGTATCACAGCTCAAAAAAATCCTATTTATCTGAGCATATTAGATGTAAGGAGGTTGAAGAGCAACTCAAATGAAATTTTCTGTACACTTTAGTGATTCAACAATCACATACATAGATTCAAAAAGACTTTACATAAACATTTCATAACATTTCATGGAGTCAATAGATTTTTATTATCTAAGGTCTTGAAAACGCAGTCACAGATGATCATATTTTACTAAAAATAAAGCAACACTTTGACTAATTACCATACTAAATGTATGCAATGAGAACTATTTTCCTCTAATGATCAGTTAAAAATAAAAAAACAACCAAAAAAACAAAGACAGCTGTCTATGATTAGATATGAAACACCCAGAAATAATAATCTATTCGAGTACTACAAAATGTTGAAGTGCCTTCAATAGATGCCATCCTTTTAATGAGATCTCATCTTTAAATTTTGTTTAATGACAAGTAATATTGTTGTTGTCAAAATAAGATCAATGATAACAAGAAACAATAAAAACCCATGAAATAGGTGATCCATGAACATGTCTTATGTGACAAGTAACATGAGCTTAATTCATTGTATAACAGTCAGAATCAAGGGACTAGGGAAAAAAAAAAACATGACTATGATGTCAGCCTGAAGTGAATGTGGGAAATATAGGCTGAGGGATAGTTAGAAACTTAATCCAGCACCATTTGGTTGAATGAAAATTACATAAAGGGAAGGAGAGCAAGTCGAAGATGCAGAGAGAGAAGGGGAGGAGAAATCTAGGAGGCAGAGAGAGGCAAATACAGTGCAGAGTCTGAGCGAAGTAGTTGGGTGGAGGGAGCTTAACAGCAGATCCATGCACTTGATAGAACATTTGTTAAAGAGAAAAGAGGGGTTTCTTATGTTGCACCTTGAAGAAAGGCAGATGTTTTCAAGAGAGTAAAAACAAAAAGTTACAGCTTGTAATTCATCACTAAGGATTAAGCCTAAGAGTCATTCTGTACCGGGCATTGACACAGTACTAGCAGCTGAATGAGTGAGGACAGTGCACCACACACTTTCAGTCTCACACACGCTGAGACCCAAACCATTGCTTCAGAGAGCAGCTCAAACACAGGAGGGGCAATGCAGCTGCAAACCTCCAGAGACACAGAGGAGAAAATGGTGAGTACATAATATAATTTCTTTGAAACTCCCAACCAGCTGTGTTCTGATCCTTTGGCTCAATGCAAAATGTGCCAGATAAGCTGCTTTTATCTGGCATTCCCTTGCTGGCAGAAACAGTCTTGTAATAGTAAATAGTACATTCCTTTCTGAAGAAAATCTGTTCCTCACATTTGTTTTATTTTAGAGGATCAAAAGCACAACAACCCTTAGAAAAGATAATGGCAGAATTCATCAAAGTGTAAAAGGGTATATTGTAGTGCTAGAAGAGGATTCAGTGTGGTTGAGTTTTAAAGTCATGTAAGGTTGTTGATGTCCTAAAACTGACGTTTTTGTGGTTTACCCACATCTGGGAGAGCTTCCATGAACTCAACAAAGACATGGCTGATTTATCAACATCTATCAAATTCCAGAAATACTACTCCTCCAATTTACCATTACTCTGTGCGATTGGGTTTTGGAAAATCCCTCTGCGGTTGCATCCTTGTGTTTCATTTATTTCATGAGAACATGCTTTCAGAAGGCATTTTGGGTGAGAACGATACATGCCGCCTTACAAACAGCCGTGTTGGCAGCTGTGTTTTTAACAGCTGAAAGGAGCTAATGGATTAGACCAACACCCGGAGAGCTGGGTTTACTGAACCAGGGAGAAACCTGATGATTCATGTGAGACATGGACCACGCCTGCTCGGCCTCATGTTCAACTCTGCTCGGGCATTAAAACAAACAGTCAGATGACTTCCAGGGATTTTAGGCTGCATTGGACAAACTACTTGTTGGAGTGTGGCTTAACAATGCATTTTCCATTGGATCACACACCGTACAGATATTCTCACAGGTGACAGTCCTTTCTACACCTAACCCATTTTAGTTACAAGATGCTTGTACCAGAGTTCATAACTTCATGTGACATAGAACAAAAGTGTTATGTTTGCTTAATAACATTTGCTCTAAAAACTTTTCCTCCTGCTCTGGGGACATGTTTCCTTTAGTGTCTCCTAATAATTAAAAGCTCTTCCACCTTCTCCAACATCTGTTTGAGAACATTAGGAAACATATTGTACCATGAATAGCAAGGAACAGACCAGACAGGTCAGGGAGAATGTTTTGGAGAAGGAAATCTACAAAGACATGGTAGTTTGCAGCTTAACTGCAGAGATCCACCACTCAGGTAGACTCACATGGTCAAACATGACGACGGCAGTATCATGCTTTAGAGATGTTTTTGTGTAGCAAAGAAAGAGAAGTCGAAGTTGAAGAAAAGCTTTGAGGCATTTAATACACAAAAAAACTACAGGCATTATAGGAGCCTATAAAAGGTTTCACAGGACTTCATACTCCATCCTGCAGGACAACAAGAATCAACACCCAAAGCGACAGTGGGAGATTTTAGGTCACACAATACTCCTGTTTTGGAATGGTCTAGTAAAGTTCTGACATTTGGCCAACTGGACAAAAATTATGCAGGGGTTTTTCGGTCTGTTAGATAACAATGCATTACTATATTTTGACCAAAATGCAGATAGGTTTGTGGTTTTGGTGTGATAAAATGGGAGAAAGTTTAGGATGCCTGAATACTTTAAGAAGGCATAGAATTATAAGTGGGAGTCATATAATGTGGACTATGGGAAAGAGAGCCAAATAAGATAAGAATGCTTGGTGTGAGGAATTGCAGACTAGGCTTCTTTCTTCCTCCTTGTATCTTTGTGTTTTTGGACTCATTCCCAGTTTCACTTCAGTTTATTTTTCCAATCTGCTCCAATTATTATTTCTCTCCCTTTCTGTCACTCTTTCTGCCATCCAGATGGAGTGTTTTCCTCTATGCTCCTACCCAAATAAATGGCTAGGGCCCATTTTCCCTTTATTGTTTATTTTTAATAGTTTGGGTAAAAAGCTTTAGGTAAATTGTTGTTTCTGTTCATATCCTCAAGTGCAAGTTTTATTGATTTTTGCTCCAAATGACTCCCCGGTTGCTCAGTCATTTGTATGGAGGATAAGACTAATATGATTTATTTCTCACCAGACTTGAAGAAACTTCTTAAACTTTATCTCATGACAGTTCTGAATTAAAGCCAAAACATCATAGCAGTTCAGTTCTTCACAACAGAAACAATTTATTTTTGTTGCCTCCATAAATCCAGACACTTATTTTCATAAATGTTTTTCACTTTGGCTACATGCTTACTCCAGACAGATGTCTAAGGTGGAAATCCAGACTAATGCTAATGTCAACTAACAGTGATTGGTGGCTAAATTCAGCTTCAAAGACAGATAAACAATTGGAATGGAGATGCTTCAGATCAATGTAGTCAGGGTCATTTGTGTCGGGGACAGATTTATTTAGGATGGCCTAAGCAATGACATGTTAAAGGTGCTGCTAAGCCATTTAGTTAAATTTATACAACGTTGTTATTACCAAACATGTGACTGGCATTCCAGCTGAAATAATTACAGCAGGGACAACGTGTTTCCATAGTCTTGTGTATGCATATTTTCTTTGCATGTGGCTGTTTTTACAGTGCATTTAAAAAGTATCCATATTTTACAAACTATTTTACATTGTCTTAAGTTGTAACTTTAAAACCCATAAAGAAAATCAAGCAACTTCTTTTTTACACTCTTTTCAAATAACAGTCTTGCAGCTTCCTTAACTTTAAAATGCAAAAATAATATTAAGAACATTCAACTTCATTGAAAAGCAAAGCAAGGCAGGTTTATTCATAAAGCACATTTCAGTGGCAAGACAATTCAAAGTGCTGTTCATAAAAAAAGAAAAGTACATTTGGGTGGCATAAATGCAACACAGGTAATAAAAAAAAAAATTGAAATACATAATTAAAATAAGACAATTTTATTTAAAAAGATAGTGATTGATAAAAAAAAAAAAAAGTGAAAGGAATGTTGGACTGAAAACTTAAGTAATTATGATTACACAACAAAGACCATACCAAACAAGTATGTTTTTTCATCCCAATTTCAGGTTCCAGTGACCTGAGATGTCTGAGCAGTTGTTAAACTGACAGTTTTGTAATGCATTTTGGTGCTAAACCATTCAGAGATTTATAGACTTACAAAAGTTTCTTAAACAGGGATTTAGTCTCTGTCTTATATAGAATTCCTTCTATGATGATCTGTTTGTGACAGAATATCAGCAAAGAAACATCATCATAAAGACTGAGCAACACAAAGGATATGTCAGGGACAAAGTTATGGGACATTTAAAGCAGCTGGTAAGATTTTGAAGAGATCCAAATATTTTAAAATCTTTGTAAACTCTTCAATCCATGATCCCATAAAGGAAAAGTACAGTATTTCACAACTGCAGACCTACTGATAAATGTCCACCTGACTGTCAAGCTGCTCAAGAAGAGCATTACTTACAGAAGCAGCTAATAGAGCTATGGTAACTTTGGGTGAGCAGCGAAGATTCACAGCTTAGACCAGAGAATCTGTAAAAAGGTAACCTATTAGTCATATACTTATCTTTCCTTTTTAGAAGAGATTCACTGGTTAGAGAGAGCTACAAGTGCAATTTCCAGTTTGTAACAAGCCTTCAAGCAGACCCATCTAAGTGCTGCGTTTTTGTCAGATGAGACCAAAACTTACCCTTTTGGCCTAAATTCAAAATGCTGCATGTGCAGGAGAGAAAAACTGTTCAGTACCCCAACATAAAATCACCACTGTGACACACTGGTGATGGAAGGCCACAGTGGCGTCATGCTCTGAGAAACTTTTTCTATATTAAATACAGAGAAAACTGGTCCCAGTTGATGCAGAGATTGATGCAGTTAATAAAGAAATATCCTGGAACAAATTGTTTTAATAGGTAGAAGACTTCAGACTGAAGGTTACCTGCAAACTATAGACCTATAGCCAACCATTCAGATTACAGGTGCTGGTCATAAAATTAGAATATCATGAAAAAGTAGATTGATTTCAGTAATTCCATTTAAAAAGTGAAACTTGTATATTATATTCATACATTACATACAAACTCATATATTTCAGATGTTTATTTGGTTTAATTTTGATGATTACAAATGACAACAAATGAAAATCTCAAATTCATCATATCAGAAAATTAGAATATTGTGAAAAGGTTCAAAATTGATGGCCCCTGGTGCCACACTCTAATCAGCTAATTAACTCAAACCACCTGCAAAAGCCTTTAAATGGTCTTTCAGTCTAGTTCTATAGGCTACACAATCATGGGGAAGACTGCTGACTTGACAGTTGTCCAAAAGACGACCATCGACACCTTGCACAAGGAGGGCAAGACACAAAAGGTCATCGCTAAAGAGGCTGGCTGTTCACAGAGCTCAGTGTCCAAGCACATTAATAGAGAGGCGAAGGGAAGGAAAAGATGTGGTCGAAAAAAGTGTACAAGCAAGAGAGATAACCGCACCCTGGAGAGGATTGTGAAACAAAACCCATTCAAAAATGTGGGGAAGATTCACAAAGAGTGGACTGCAGCTGGAGTGAGTGCTTCAAGAACCACCACACACAGACGTATGAAAGACATGGGTTTCTGCTGTCGCATTCCTTGTGTCAAGCCACTCTTGAACCACAGACAGCGTCAGAAGCGTCTTGCCTGGGCTAAAGAGAAACAGGACTGGACTGCTGGTGAGTGGTCCAAAGTCATGTTCTCTGATGAAAGTAAATTTTGCATTTCCTTTGGAAATCAAGGTCCCAGAGTCTGGAGGAAAAGAAGAGAGGCACTTCATCCACGTTGCTTGAAGTCCAGTGTAAAGTTTCCACAGTCAGTGATGGTTTGGGGTGCCATGTCATCTGCTGGTGTTGGTCCATTGTGTTTTCTGAGGTCCAGGGTCAACGCAGCCAAATACCAGGAAGTTTTAGAGCACTTCATGCTTCCTGCAGCTGACCAACTTTTTGGAGATGCAGATTTCATTTTCCAACAGGACTTGGCACCTGCACACAGTGCCAAAGCTACCAGTACCTGGTTGAAGGACCATGGTATCCCTGTTCTTAATTGGCCAGCAAACTCTCCTGACCTTAACCCCATAGAAAATCTATGGGGTATTGTGAAGAAGAAGATGCAATACACCAGACCCAACAATTCAGAAGAGCTAAAAGCCACTATTAGAGCAACCTGGGCTATCATAACACCTGAGCAGTGCCATAGACTGATCGACTCCATGCCACGCCGCATTGCTGCAGTAATACAGGCCAAAGGAGACCCAACTAAATACTGAGTGCTGTACATGCTCATACTTTTCATGTTCATACTTTTCAGTTGGCCAACATTTCTATAAATCCTTTGTTTTTATTGGTCTTCAGTAATATTCTAATTTTCTGATATGATGAATTTGAGATTTTAATTTGTTGTCATTTGTAATCATCAAAATTAAACAAAATAAACATCTGAAATATATGAGTTTGTATGTAATGTATGAATATAATATACAAGTTTCACTTTTTAAATGGAATTACTGAAATCAATCTACTTTTTCATGATATTCTAATTTTATGACCAGCACCTGTAATTTATTAGATCAGAGCATATTTATTTTTTTTAAATAATGTTTCAAACTCCAGACCTAAATCCAAATAGCTCTTTGTTGGAATTGAAAATTAGAGATACTTTTGCAAAATAAGTTTGCAACCATATCCTTTCTACTTGATAATTATGGACTACTTTGTGTTTTTAAAATCAAACTAAAATAAAAAAAAAAAACACAATAAAACACCAAGGGAGGGGTAACTCATGATATATTTAGCAAGGAATTGTAAGTTTAAAGTTTAGTTTCTTAACATGGCAAATTCTAGCTTATTTTCTCAATTCCTGCTTCAACCGTTAAAAAGGTAATATGTTAATTAGTTTTCTCACAAGTTATTGGACGCCCAACCTATTGACTCACGGCTCTTGAATATTTGTTGTTTGGAGAATTTAACTGTATCTTATATATTTTCTACTCTGTTTTTCCTCTCTTATGTCATGTCCTCTCCTAGATGGACCCAGTCCAGAAGGCTGTAATAAACCACACCTTCGGAGTGCCTCTCGTCAAGACAAAGCGGCCGGTCATCTCCTGCAATGTCTGTCAGATCCGCTTCAACTCAGAGGTAGAAGAACCATCATAAGATACTATCATACAAAGCATCCTTATACCAGTTGTATCCCAAGTATATCACTGTCTATGTTTTTTTTTTTACAAATAGTAAGGTTAACACTAGAACTTCTACGGAGGGGTCAATTTACCTTTTTACCTAAAAGCCCTACAAGAGGGTCATTTGACCCTTTGGACCTCCTGCGGACACTCCTTTTGTTGTGGAAATGTGGCTGTTAGCAGCTCATAGCTGTCACTTGAGTCACAGAGTCGCTTGAGCCTGTGTGGGGAAGCTACACAGGTTCAACTGAAAGCTTGGCCAAGGCAAGCTTTTAGTATAGTTTTTAGTGGATTTTTATGCAGCGAATCATCAGGATCAACGAGAATTTGGGATCAAAACTCTAAACATTTATTTAAAAAAAAATACAAAACAAAACATATTTACAATGAATGCAAAAGCAACTGTTTTCCCAGTTTTCGTGTGGAAGGTTGTGGCACAAGTAACTTATTTTTGTGTGCCAAAAATAGAAGAAAAAGAAATTACAAAGAAAAAAAGCATATTTACAAAGAATGCAAATGAGTGAAATACATTTGAGCAGTCACTAACAATTCTGGCACTGCCATTGCTCCTTTCGGCATTTCCCACATGTGTATTTGTAACACTTTTCACTGCGCACTGTTGCACGATTGTCCTTGCATTTGATTTTAGCCTGACACTTGGCTCTTTGTCCGAGTTGTGGTGTGGAGGGTTGTTGCCGAAGCAATTGCTCCCTTTGGGCCTTTTTCATACCCACGTGGGAGTGAGCCAACTCAACCATACAAATGAGTACAGCGTCCAAAGTAATGGAAGATCTGTGAACGCCACAATCAAGGAAATACAGAAAATGTTGGGCATGTACCTGAGGATGGGCTTGGTCCAAATGGCTGGAACCCGTATGTATTGGGAGACAGATACGCGGAACTCCCCAGTTGCTGATGTGATGCCCCACAACAGATTCCAATCACTTTTGACAACATTACATTTTATGAACAATTCAACAGTGTCAGAGACTGAAAAGAGGGACAAGGGGGACTCTGGAAAAATTCAGACAATGGCTTGAGCTTTCAATCATTGCACTATGGAACTATTGATTACACTATGGAAATACTGACTTGAAATATGTCTCATTTCTTTCACTTCTATATCTCTATATTATATCATAAATGTATCTGTCAACACTCTTTCCTGGTCATGTTAATCTTGTCTGCCTCAACTGACCTAGTATGTTTTTTTGCACATTTTTTTGCAACTCATAGAATGTTCTTTGCACAATTATCTTTATTACTCTTACTTGTACATAACCATTTGCAAGGATGTAGTAAATGATTGAGACATGTACAAAAGCATTTGAAATTTGATGAAAGTTATGATAAATGCCATTCTGTTGTGAGGAACTGCAAATTAGTTTTGGGATTTGTCCATGTTTTGAGAATGACATCTCAATTTCAAGAAATGAGCAAAACCAAGGGAGAAAAACTGTAACACACTGGGAAGAAGCTGTCTGTCCCTGTTTGTCTTGGCTGTTACCACTGTGAGGTGTGACCCCCTCACCCCTCACCCCACACACGGCCCATAACATCCTCATTACCATGACAAAATGAGTGATTAGTGTATTCGGGAAAAGCCGCCGGGTCAATTGACCCCTCTCTAGTAGCTCTAGGTAGGCAGAAAAATCCTGGTATTTCTAGTGTTAAGGAGCATGTAAGGTTTTACACATTAGGACATGAAAAGTCACAGTCCTTACCTAGTCTTTATCAGCTAATGTGCATAAAATATACATTTTAAAGCAGAACTATTCATGCCTTTGATTGATTTTTATATAATATGCTTTTCATTTAACCAATTAGTATGTTTCTAATAATAGATTAATTAGAACTCTATCAACAGTTATTAAAACTACTTAAATATAGCTATTTTACATTTATTTAACCTTTAAAAATGCATAAATCCATTAATACAAAACATTTTATAATGGCTTATAAGCTTATTACAAATTTCCAGCCTTTCCATTAATATTTTGTTCTTTTATGGCAATAACCAACAAGCCTTTGAGGTTTAATAGCCTCCTTTGCCATCACCCTAATCTATAGCTGCCTCCATAGGCTTTTAGTCAAGACTGGATTGGCTGCTGCATATTCTTGATATTATTTCCAGTCAGAAGACACTTGATGTTAGAAATTAATAGTTTTTTTAGATCCAGATTAAGATCCCCACTTACTCCAAATTAAAGGGAGACAGTTTACCCAGCCAAGCACATAGAACTTCAAGGATTGAAGTTAATACATGTGAAGATAGAACTGCAATTTAACAAAAAAACTGTTTTTGTAGACTCGGGGATGACACATAGTAATATGCCTCATATTGCTTTGAGAATGAATTTATACCTCTTAGTGTCATTGAAATATAGCTATATTTCTAAGCTTTTCCTTTCCTCACACAGTCTCCTTTTGTCTTCCTAAAAAACAGGAGGTAGATTAAAGGATGTTATGCATTTCTCTGGTTCTTATTTTGGCTCACTTGACCCTAGTGGAATTTATCTTAAGACAGCCTGGAGTTAGCAGAAGCAGAAGCAACAATCGCCAAAGCTTTAAGCAGTACAGCATAAACAACAGAAGTTTGACTGAGACCTAAAACATGTTGAGAACAGTTTAGATAAACATAATAAACCTTAAACCGTCATCACCAACTCATATATACGACATTCTGATGAATGAAGCCAAAAATGGAAGTCTGGCCTGAATATTGATTTCAAACTCAATGTGTTCTCTTTCCTTTTTTATGTTGATAATGAGGGTCAGTGCATAATAACATCATTGCAAAATATCATGTGCATAATGTATAATTTGGGTGTGATTCTACTTATTCTGTGGTGTAGAATTGAGGGCTGTGTTGTACAGCCATGCAAAGTACACAACATTAAGGAATGGACCGCTGCTATATATACACTGCACATCTACAATCATGGTTTCCATGTGGTCAGGGAGCAGCAGGACTGTAATCTTCTCTATGTAGGCTTCTCTTTGCATCCTCCCATGCAACAGGAAGCAGTCAGACATGTTTACATATGAAATACTGTAAGATCCACTGCTGGAAGGCATGCCCTTTTAGTTTAGAAGCCATGATAGGTGTTGCTTTGAATATATATATAATAAAAAAATAACTTTTTAACTTAACTTTGGTTAAGTTCTTTTTGACGATGAACAGTAAGCAGATAATAACAGTTATATTTTTAGAAAGCTCTTAGTGTTTTTTAGTATGTTTAAGACAATGAATGGTTGTTTTGCACCTAAATGCATTTATTTATTTTGTATGTAATAAAATAACTTTTGATCAGTCATATAATTTCCTGTGAACACACACACACGGCTGTGGTATCAGGACAACAGATAAAGTGTGAATTTGATCACTATGACATTTGCCGAACAGGAAACTAAACACATCTGGAATAACATCACTACTATCAATTGAAAATATGGACATTCATTTAAAGGTATTCATCCCCAGAATAAAGAGTATTGACCAAAATAGTGAAAGTCATCTAAGCTAAGAAGGCACCATGTACACATTGAAAAGAAAAGGACCAAAGAAAATGGTTGAAAAACATTGCCAGTAGAAATGCAATCATGTCACAGCTCAGTATGGATTTCATGTTGGAGAACCAAAGTTTATTAAAAAAAAAATTGGTATGAGATAAAAATGTTGCAAGGTCTCTGTGCTAAATGTGCTATCATAGAACGCATGCAGGCTCCTTTCCTTTCTTTTTCTCCCTCCTTTCTGCCAGTGCTATTCGCACAGCACTTTATAAATGCGACTGCCAATGTACTTCTGCTTTCATTTAAAGTCCTTACCAATTTACTGTGCAGATTGGGCCTTAATAACGCTAGGGGATGCATATAATCGATGCATGGGCGAAAGTGTTTAAGAGTGTTTCCGGGTTAATCATTGGCCAATAAACTGGTAGTTTATTAGCCACTGATTGGTAATTTAATTTCATAAAAGTATCATCAATCACTGTTAATAGTACCAATAATGTGTAAGATTGCTAGTATGGAGCTGCTGGGCAATTGTGGATAACATATGTGAGTTTATTAGACTCTTCTAGCTTCATAAGCTAGTGCCACGAAATCTACCAATTACAGAGCAATTGGAACGAATCATGGATGAACTCTGTTAAAAAAAAAGCCTAACATACACTAGAAAACTCACCTTAGAGGAACATTCACCTGTATTTCAACAGCAGATCAGTAGATGAGGAAACACATAAATATTGATGTCAGATTGGTTTTTCTGCCTTTATTGAAATAAAGCTTATCAACTATATAAATAACCTTTAAATAAATAAATAGATAAGCATATAACAGCTGCTGAAAACAACTTCCCCTATTTTTACTTGTTAAAAAAAAAAATGGAGCATTCTAATCATCAGGAAACTTTTGCCAGGCTGATTGTATTGATAAGCAGTTTGTAGCATGACAGGGCAGCCTGCTGTATTCTCTTCAGAAACCCCCCCCCCCCCCTCAAACTGAAAGTGGCAACTATCATGGAAGGAGCAGGAAAAAGTTCTACTTTGTCTTTGTTTGTTCTCTGGTTCCTGTCTCTCCTGCAAAACTCAGAGTAAGAAAGATGCAGACAGTCTGGTGTGGTTGCAATTTTCTGTGGCAGTTGGTTGTGATTTTTCCCCCCAGTTTGGATCAGTTCATAAATGTGGTTTGTCTATTTATTTATTTTTTTGTTTTGTTTTCCTTTGTTGGTTAAACAGTTAAACAGGTTGCTAAGGGAAATACTTTTTTTAAAACAAAATCCAGGTTTGTCTCAATCTCTCCCTCCTCCCCACCCCTTGCCCCCAGCGCCAACATTGGTAGCACCTGCTCCTTTCTCAATTTTTTTCCCATTCCTGTCTTAACAACCTTCTCCTCTTGCTTTCTAATATCCTTGCTCTCTCATGCT
This sequence comes from Cyprinodon tularosa, assembly GCF_016077235.1. Classification (NCBI taxonomy): domain Eukaryota; kingdom Metazoa; phylum Chordata; class Actinopteri; order Cyprinodontiformes; family Cyprinodontidae; genus Cyprinodon; species Cyprinodon tularosa. The sequence goes on from NW_024038678.1 coordinate 3,295,932, forward strand.
GCATTATTTACAGTGTGGGGATTCCTAAAATTGCCTGCCATTACTTATTATAAGATGCATTCGTCAAAGGCATGGATTAGTGCCTAGCTCCGACAGCAGCGGTGTATCTTGGGAAACTGGCAGAGAGTGCCGTTGGGGGATAAGAACCGGAGCAGGAGATGGGAGAGGGAGGGTTTGTGGTCTGCTGTCTAAAAGTTGTGTGGTGGTGTGAGGTGCTAAACGCTGGGTGATGCAGAATAACCTTGGTGGCATGCTGCAATAGTGACACCATAGTCTCTATGGAGCTGCATTGGCTGACGTCAGAGCTGCTGCAGTAGAAAGTGGCTGCTATACATCTTATATATTTGTCCTTGTCTCCTTTCTGTTCTTCTCTTTCTTCCTACTCACTTATTCAACATATCCACCTGCATCCATTGATCTTCGTGATCCAAGCTCAGTAGCTTTGCTTGGACATCCAAACTTTACTATGAGGAACAACAACATTCAGATATCTTAGAGACTTTTCCCGTTTTATTTTTTTAGTTAAGAGCAACTCTTTGCAGAGCTTATGCTAGACTTAACACACTTTTTCTTTTATGTTTGGCATTTAAATCCTTACACTCATAAAAATGACTCATTGGATTAACTCAATTTAATTGATGGCAGTTTTTCCATCCAATCCAATTTTGCTAGCTGAAACAAATCCACATTTATCTGTGTGGTGTAATTTTAGTGAGTCTGTTCAACACAGTTTTTCAGAATACTTTTAAAAGGCCATGAATACATACATCAAATTTTAATATGTTTTATTGGTTCAAACCTAATAAAATCTACTTTTGTTGAGCTGAACCTTGATGAAGATAGAGCTGCCACTGACCATTGATCTTGATCTCAAGATAACTTATGGTTTCATCTGTGTGGACTTGTAGCACCAACTAACTTCACTATCTCTTTTAGATGTAGAATTACCTGCCAAGTTGGCTCATTCTCTGGCAAAAGTGGTCCAACATTTAAAGGAAGTAACCTTAGCAAGGACCAATTTTAATGAGTACTGCAAAGTATCCGAAAATTCTTTACTTCTCTTGAGAGTCACACCTGCCGATTTTGGCAGTATGGGCATCGTCCCCAGATCTTCTAAAACACTGGTATACGCTGAACTTTCTATGATTTTTTTTTTTAATTTTTGGTGTATACATAGTGTATTCATAACAACTCCAGAACTTATGACCAATGACAGACTAACTTATGCTTAATGCATTACGCAGCGTCAGTTAAAGCAGCTCCCCTCAGGCGCATTGCTGCCCTGAGGGGAGTGATTTACTTAAAAAAAAAAGAATAAAGAAAAAGAAAAAAGAAAAAGAAAGAAAGAAGGTTTGCAGTCGCAGCAGATTCAGCATCATGTTTGCTAGGAAGTTTGTTGGTCGTGGTCATGGGTGTGAACGCATGGAGGATCCATCACACTCCCCTTCTCGCTCACCATATGATGGCGATGCAGTCTGGAGGAGAAGTTACTCATAGGTTTTGGATAAGCTGGACGCCAAGAATTATGAGTGACTTACACTTACATTAACATATGTCAATGATCAGATAACTTACTTGTAGCTATTGCCCCACGTATGGCATACGTCAAGAAATTTTGCAATAATTTCTCGACGTACTTGCCGTATATGTCAACGTGTACCAGCGTGTTTCAGCGTGCTTCTGTGTGCTTCATCGTGCTCATAACTTATACAAAAAGTACCCATATATTATCCAATCTGTCAGTGTTTTGCCAGATTATCTGTACATCAAGCATATGCTGGTCTACATTGTCAAGATGTGACAGGGGATTTAGGTTACTTTGCATCATACATAAAATGTTCATAATATTGTGTTACATCATTTAAATATTACTTAATAATTATCTAACAAATTAGTTTAGGTAAGTCAAATAGTAAGAAAATGTGTCATCTCAAAGAGGGGCATGAATATTTTTTTTGAGTGCAGCAGGGGATCCCATTGCTTTCATAGGAGTGAATAAGGTGGTATTAATGTGTTCATAAATCCCCTTTTTCATCTAAGTTATTTCTTCTTTCTTAGCATTATTTCTCCACATTAATCTGCAGGCTTTGTCAAATCACTTCAATGAGTTCCTTTTGGCAGGGAACAGTTAAGATTTGAATTTACAGGAAACATGTGTTCGATGAGAAAGTACTGCACAGTTTAAAGGGATATCTCAGAAATATTAGGGTGAGGTTCTTCTAAAAGGTATAGCAGTTTGTATTTTACTTGTTAAGATGTCAGATGTTTAAGATATAAAAAAAATAGACTGTGAATAAACTTTTGACACCTCATTGATTGTGCATGCTTGGGTTCTCTTATATTACTCAGGCTTCTTCCCAAAGTCCAAAAACATGTCTGTTAGATTAATTGGCTTCTCTTAATTGTTCTTAGGTGCCTAAAGTGTCAATTTAGTTTAGGTTAGGGTTAGAGCTAGGTATATGTTGGTAATACTTAGGGTAAGGGTCTGGCTAGGCCATATTAATAAATGAAAGTCAATGAGATGTCCCCATATCTCATGAACACAAAGCAGTATGAGTGTGTGCATGTGTGTGCAAAGTTTTGTGCCTCTTTGTGCACCTTCAGGGTGCACCCCATCTCATGTCCCATGGACTGACGGAGATAGGCACAGGTCCCACTGAGACCCTGATGGAATAAGCAGGAAAAGACGGATGGTTTTACCCCAGAAAATCATTGGTTGTGCATTACCCTGTAACTCTATGTCTCCCTTCTTTGAAAATAAACACCCACTGTGAGGGATATATCATTTAATGGTTTATAAAAACACCTTTTACAAGAATTGTTCTGACATTTTTAAGTGTGCTCTTAGCTTCTCAAGGAATACAGTAAACATGACCTCTACCTTTTAATAGAACCTTACTTCAAACATTGTGACCTATCCCTTTAAGTTTATCATCAGCATTTGATGCATTAAAAGACCCACATAAAGCTAATATAAACAACCAGACTTGGTAACATTACTCATACCCCCTGCCTTCTTTCACAAGCCAGGCTATCTCCACACTTGAGCCTGTGATTAGTGAGATGTCCTAAGTGTCAGTCAGTGTCCAACCCTTTTAGTGCTCATCACAGCTGACAGCTGCTTATCAACACAAAACCTCTCCCTGGCAACTATAAGTAAAGTAACTTTCTAAATCAATACAGCCATTGTTTGGCTCTCAGGGAACATCAACTGGTGGAAACCACTTTCTTACTGGCAAATCTGCTCTCCTTATACCTGTTTAGGAAAAGGCAAAACTGACATAACAAGTACCAAACATCTCAGCTAGGGGCCTGTTTGTGCTTTTTATTGAAAATAAATATAATACACAGTAAAACAGGTTTAAACTAATTTAACTTGTAAATTGAAGCCATGGGTCCAAAACATGCTCTTCCAATACCCTTGTCCTTTATATTTCAGGTGTCTTCTTGCTACCACACGCCTGGTTTAAATAAATAAATGATTAACATGCTTCTGCAGCACTTGGTGGCTGCAGAGGTGTCAATGCAGTCATTTGAATCAGGAGTGCTGGAAGAGACACACATCTAAAACATGCAGGGACCACATTGGTTTGGAGCCACTGCATTAGATAATGTGGTGTGCCTGTGAGGTGATGCATGTTTGCTTAACGGTCACTTTACTGTATGTTCAGACTTTAGGAGACAGTTCTGCATATAAACCTCATCTTTTCCACTATGTTGTCCCTGAATCACATACCTCTATATAGTAACACTGTGGCTACAGACAGACCGGCCTAATCTCCATGTAGTCTCCTGACGATCATCTCCCTAAACAAACACATTAGCAGAAACCTAGTCTGTCATCAAGAGATCATCCTGATGAGCTGCTGGAAATTATTTCTGTCACTATTTTTCAAGTTGGTATTTAGTACTACATATAAGGTGTACATTAAAATATCATTATTTAATCTATGTTGAGGATTTTTATTCTTATCTTCCCACAGTGCTCAGGGAGATTTTCTTCATTATTACCGTCGCTCTCTCTAAACCTTTAGAGCTTTGTCACCGAGATCTATATCTCTAGCCTTTAACATAAAAGATAGTAAAACTGCATCCATGTGGAACACAGCTATTGGACTATCCCAATCCCAATTATTGATTTCAGGTATTCCAATCACTTCTATGATAATAGATTTGCAAAATCCAGCTACTAATCATGACCGCCTTTACAAACAATTGTGAAATACTAGTCATCTTCTGGACCTTGACAAGCTACATAGTCAACAGCTCAACCTTTTGATGTTAAAGAACTTTTAAGATTAACTCAATTTTTTTCTTCACGCTTAACCCAAGCGGGGTCGCAGGTGTCTATCTCCAGCAGTCTACGGCCGAGAGGCGGTGAACATCACAGAGACAAACAACCATTCATGCACACACTCACACCTAAAGGCCAATTTATACTTCTGACGCATAGCCTATGCAACCGTCAAATCTGTCTGTGTACATGACCACGCCCCAATGCAGAGGTTCTGCAACCGTTGTCGCGCACCTCAAAAACATCCTGACTAAATGTCGGGCGGTCGTAAACCCGCGCAGACAAAAAGCAGCTGTGGTTGGTCCTTGGTATGCCTTTCCGGCTGTCTGTGTGGTCGTCCTTCTCGATTCGGTGGCGGGGTGCGCCATTTTTAAAAACCGAGGAGTAATAACAACAATGGAAGTTGAACAAGGAGGTTCGGAAGTACAACCACTCGTACGATGTTTCAGACATGTTGTTTTGGAAAATAAACACTCCTGTCGGCGCTGCTGAAGAAGTTCTCGTGTCCATCCGCCTGAGTTCTTGCGAGCTATTGAATAGGCTCCCCCTAGCGCTTTGGCGGGAAACTGCTGTGTGTCCCTAGAAATTCCAGACCGACATTGCAGAAGCATACCAGCAAAACTGTTTCGCGACCAAACGCAAGCGACATTTGATGTGTGCGGTTGCAGAAGTATAATCCGCTCTTAAGAAGAATTTAGAGAAGTCCATTAACCTAACAGTGATGTTTTTAAGAGGGTTTTTTTTTTTTTTTTTCGACCGTGGGAGGAAGCCAGAGTACCCTGAGAGAACCTATGCATGCCCAGGGAGAACATGCAAACTCCATTCAGAAAGACCCTGTTCCAGGAAAAATATCTCCAGCAACCTTGTATAACTGCTGATTGTTGTAAATATAGCCTCACATCAAAGTACTTCCAGACAGGTTGGCTGCTTGTTGCTATATATCAAATAAACAATGGGGGGAAAAAAATAGTACAGTTCATGTAGGTTGGGTATATGGCGTCAGGATTCTGCCAAAAGTCCACACGTGTAATAAATACCCGTTTGAAAAGTTTTATATATAAAACACAAGCATGAAAACTAATCCATGCACATTTTAAATTTATCTATGAGTGTATGGCGTAAGAATTCTGACAAAAATGGGTAGTCTGTTTCACCCACTGATTAAACTAAAGATTGCTGTTAGTAGGACTTGCATTTCTTCTTCAAAACTCCTCATGAACCAGCTATCTTTGTCACTGTTCATTCCTATTTTCTGTTTTAGAATTTGGTTCTGACCACCAGAAAGACACACATTCTTCCTGTTGAAATCATAATTAATTCTCTCTGGATCTGTCAGAATCAGTCATTCAACAAAATATTTAGTTATAAAATGACTAACCTGGGTTTTAGCACAGTATTCCAATATGATGGCTGTTTTATCATATCCAGCTCAGATCTTATCATCATATGTCAATTCATCATCTTTCTTGCCATGTCTGTCTGCACCTGACACTGATCCAGATCCTTTTATCTTTAAAACATCAGCTCTGCTTTAGCTGTTCAACACGTGTGTTGGAGACTGTTGTAAATTACTGCAGCAGTCTTTATATATTGCATCTATAGCTCTTTGGGGAAACTGCTTTCCATTAACACAATTCTTGTTTCAAAGCTCTATTTATTCCTAAAATTTGCAAAAAGGTGAATGTTTCATGCCATAGGCATTCCCTGCTAAGTGGTGACAGAAAATGTTTGTCTGTGATATCAGTGCTGCTCTTTGATGTAATCCTCACAGAAGTAACAGAATCTATACACCGTGTTCAAATAAAGATAATTATCAAACCTAACTTGTCAGGGGTAAGTACTAGAGTGTACCAATTATTTCTAACTTGTACATCTGATTTTAGAAAGCTATTCAAATCAGCCACAACACAATATCTTGAATACTTTCTAATAATTCAATAATAGTATTGTACCAATATTTACCTATTAACTAAGAGCAGAATTTACCTTTGATTTTCTTAAGGCTTTTTGAATAGGAGGGTTCCGCATTTTAACAGCTAACATATAGAATAAAACATATTGGAACTTATTACCAGATGAATATTATCATTTTTTTTTAAATACACTTAATACTTTTCATGCCATCAAAGCACCATTGCATTGTTTTTTTTTTTTTCAATTTTTCCTTATGGTCCACCTCCTCTAGAAGCTGCCTTTCTGTGCATGTGACATATATGTAGATTAAATAACATACATGCATAAGTTCATAGCTTTTTACATAAAAGTCTGACAGAGAGTCTAATCATATGTATTCTCTTCCAGTGGTCAGTGGTGTCTTCATTCACCATACAAATTTCTTATCCTTGTTGTTTCACAGAGCCAGGCAGAGGCCCATTACAAAGGGAACCGCCATGCCAGAAGAGTTAAAGGCATTGAGACATCCAAGAGTCGTCCCCAGGAAGGGGACAAGCCTCATGCTCTATCCCAGACCTCTCCCCCATCTCCACCTGGAGCCCCTGGCACTGCTCAAGACTGTGACGCTGGCAAAGCAGGTGAGACAGCAGAAAATACCACTTGATGTAGAAACATGCCTGTGCATCCCTATATTTGATAAATATAATCATTTATATCCATGCAGGATGATAAAGGGTTAACATTTTGCCAGAATATATAATGGGAATTATGCAAGAATAATAAGTCCTGTGATCACAGGGGTTTTGCAGTGTGTAGCTGATCCTATGAGGAAACAGAGAGAAAAATCTTTCCGTGCTCTGATGAGGTTATAGAAGCAGAGTACCAAATATCCTGCTGATAATAGGTTGGTATATGTGTAAAAACCTTTTACTATTCAAGGCTAATCCCAGTTTCATTAAATCAAATTCAGTTTCAGAATCAAACCAACGAGTTATTTCATGTTGCTTAAGCTTTTCAGAATCAGAACTGCAAACTTCAATGCATTTCAATGGCTTTTTATGTTCTAAAAAACACAGACTAGTTATCAAATCCATAATGCCAGCATGCTTCCAGTCTGCCACCATCATCCCGGTCCTAAAAATGCCTCAGGTCGCCTCACTCAATGACTACAGGCCTGTTGCACTGACTCCCAATATGACGACGTGCGGGTTACGACCTGTTCCAGTTTGCCTACCGATGGAACCACTCCACTGAGGACTCCATCTCCTCCACTCTTCACCTGAGCCTGTCACACCTGGAGGAGAAGAACCCCCTTGTGCGAATGCCGTTCCTGGACTTCAGTTCAGCTTTCAACACCATCATTTAGCAGCATCTGATAGGAAAACTGGAACAGCTGGGCTTGAATACACCCCTCTGCATTTGGCTGTTGGACTTTCTCACAAACAGACCTCAGTTAGTCCGGGTTGGACAGAGTACCTCTGATGTCATCACCCTAAGCGCAGGGCTGCATCCTGAGCCCGCTGCTGTTCACTCTGATGACACATAACTGCATCCCCAGGTTCACCTCCAGTCACATTGTGAAGTTTGCAGATGACACCACAGTGGGCTTCATCGGAGATGAGAATGACCAGGACTACAGAAAGGAAGTGAAGCAGCAGGTGGACTGGTGCAAAGATAACAGCCTGATCCTGAATGTGGAGAAAGTGAAGGAGATCATTGTTGACTTCAGGAAGAACCGACCTAACCACGCTCCACTGGTCATCAACAGCTCAGCTGTTGAGGTGGTCAGCAGCACCAAAGCCAAGCAAATCACATCCAACCTCACCTTGACTGTAAACACCACCTCACTGATCAAAAGGGCACAAAAGTGCAAGTGCAAGGGCCCTACTTCCTACATTTTCACATACATGTTGACTAGTGGTGAAAACTCCTCTGATAGCTCAACCACCACAATGCTCTTCCTGAAGCAGAGGTTTGACAATCAGCCAGACCCTCATCTCCACTACCATTGCTTAGGCCTTTCCAGTTAGGCTGACAGGTGTGATATTCCTATAGTTGGAACAATCTCTTGTCCCCGTTCTTGTCCACGGGGTACTTATACAGAAATTTAATCAGATTCTGGAGACCTTTTTGAATGTACTCAGATTAGAATGCTTATTTTATTGGTGAGCAGATCAAATACAAATATGTATAGTTATTATTAAAATCATTAAGGTTTGTTTGATTTTTAAGATTTCTAATTTTCTGTGTCAACCAAATACTTTTCACCCAAATTCAGAATTTGAGATATTGTGGAAACAACATAGATTCATATTCCTTGATGCTCTATCCGGTTTGAAAGGGGTAAGGCTATGAATCGGCAGGAATTTCTCTCTCTAAATGAGCAGAGTTGACCTGTCGAAAAATGCTCACCCACCTTTGTATCCTTGTTTTTGCACTGCATAGTTATGCAGCTTTTGACATAAAATCTTGATAAATACATTGAATTTTCTGTATTACTTGAAAATAAGCAATTTTGCCATTCATTGCACAACAGAATGACCTTCTGGGGGTACCATACAATTTGCAGCTGAATTAAAAAAAAATGTTGCTTACTCTCAACGTGGTAATAAGTGCTAAGACTGACTGGTTATAAATAAAGATGAGACCCGAATATTAAATATGGAAAGCATAAAGTCAAAAAGGACAGTGGCAGCAGCTGATCTGGATTTAATAGGACTGTTTACTGTTGGCAAGTTGATTAATGGTTAGAAGGGACATTGTATGCTTATTCCCAAGCAGAACAATTCTAGCTATGTCCCTGTTGTCTTAGCCTTACTTGAGCCCTTCTTGCCTGGCTCATCTTATTATTTCAAGCTCTGTCAGCAGCTGAGTACTGTCTGCTTCGATCCCCTCTTCTTTTGTCTCGTCGAGTTTCCATTCTCCCAGTGTCGCTGCTTCATTTGGATCAGGAAATAAGAGATTTACCATGCTTAAGTGACATTTGCAAAGCTTTCTGCAGATGACTGTTTACAAGACATTTTCACAAGTTTGATGTGGGACCTCAGTGCAAACATTTTAAGTAAAGAAAAAAGAAATGTGTTTGATCAAGAATGTCAGAGCAAACACCTTAGCATTTATCTGCCTCTGTTTTGACACTTTTTATTCTTGCTGGTCCCATATAAGTAGAAACTTTTTTAGTCTTTTTCTCCCAGGGGACTCAACCTCTAAATCAGTCCCCATTACTGCAATTTTCTGAGACTCCAAGTGCACAAGGGGATGAAACAAGGCCTGCCATGATGGAGATCCAAAAGTAGAAACATGTGAAAGAATGCCGTTTTTCATCCAAGCCTTTCTCTCGTGACCCTGGAACCTTGCGTCTTCCTGATTTTGCAGTATGCATGCTGGCTTGTATGTATGTCTGTGTCTTTGATTTGATCCTCAGCTCAGTGGTGGAGAGCAGATCTCTGGGACGATGCAGCTGTGCACTTCCTCAACTGGGAAAACATCCTATGGGGACAGACACAGTCTTTTGGATATCTGAACCCTTCCTCAGTCGGTCACAGGAGTTTATGTACATAAACATGAGTAAACATAGATAACCAATATGGTAAGGCCTAGGCTAAATGTTCAGATGTAAGAATGATGTTCCCACAGAGGCGCTTTGATTATCCCCCTCTGTGTTTGACATTGTTTTCGTACTGTAAAAGATCTTTTTGATGATATCCCTTTTCATTCTTAGAAAATAAGATATAATACAACAGCAGACTGGACTTTCATATATGCATCAACCTTTATTTACTGTCCTCCATCGTTTTATTGGTAATACATTGAATGCAGTCAGAAGTGATGCCCACATATGGAGATTTTTGATGAGGTCTGAAGCTGCAGGGGGTTACAGTCTAAATGCTCTTGCCTCCTTAACTGTACGGTTCACAGAGGGAGTTTTACAGTCATCAAAGGGTTTGAGGTAGTCCTCCCCAAAAAGGCCCCTGGCTTTAAAGGACTAGTGAGAAGAGGTTTTGGTGAGGCCTAAAGTAGAGTGACAGCTGTTATACCAGAGAAAAACTCTCCTCCATCAACCCTCCCCCTCTTTTTTCTTTTTCTCTTTATTATTCTGCTTTCTGACACTCCCACTTTAATGAAGGGCTACATTAAAACCACCACATTCACACACCCAAGGTCAATGAAACAGGACTTTCATGTGAGGGGTTGTGTTGCACAGCAGGGACCTGACGCTAGCATTGGATTACACAGAACGGACTTCCTTTTTGTTTGTCGATGGCTTGAACATTTCTGTTTTTGTTTCGTTTGGGTTTATTTGGTCAAATTTAGCTAAGAGTTCAAATTCAAAGAACAAGATAGACATTTTTTGCATAACTTGAATGTCTCTGTATGAATAAGGATTCAAATTCATAGCAAACTGGGAAAATTCCCTCAGATGCATTATAGATGAAAGTCTAGTTTTGAGTTTCTTAGATCTTTAATAATTAACAATAGTCACAGAATCTGCTACCACATTCAAGACGGTTTCATTTACCCTGCATACGTATTCATAACCTGAAATCCTTCCTATTTTTTCACATGTTGCATTAATAAACTTTAATGCATTTTACTCAAGTTCTATATAAAAGATCAATATTATTGCCACCACTATCTTTCAAGATTAAGCCAGTGAGTTCATTTATAGATTATTTTTTGCATCAACGTTTAAAAGCCCACTTTTGATGTGATCTGACCAGAGTGTGTTTTTCCACTTGTTTTTTGTTCCCATAACATGGCTTTTGTCAAAATGCGAGGGGGCTATACCGTAGCACCTTCTATGACTTTCTTCATGCCACTTCATAAAAGCCTAATTTGTGTAGTTCATTAAAAATATCTGCCTTTTTTCAACAGTCTCTCACCCCTGCTGTAGATCTCTGTAGCTTCATCACAGTTACCATTAGCCTCTTTACTGCTTGTCTGATTAATGCTCTCCTTGCCTGGTCTCCAAGTTTATATTATGGAATGCGTCTTTGTAGGTTTGCTGATAAGCCATATAAAAGGAGTGAACATTACTCTTTGACAGCTGGGGAGATAGTGTTCATAACATAATCCTGCTTTAAATGTCTCCACAATCGACAGCTGGTTGTTCACAAGAGACACCTTAGGCGTTTATATAACATCTGCATTAAATTATTATTATTATTATATAACAGTATTTAAGAGACAGTTCTAAACAACCCTTACATGTAATCTATGTGCAGCCTTAAGCCCAATTTCTTTTGACAGAAACAAGTTGGTGTTTGAAAATCAATCAATTAACTCAAAAGCTTTGGTCAACCAATCCTTTACCTCCTGAGCCCATCCAGTACAATGTTTTAATTTCCCGAAGTGGATTAAAGCTCACCACAATAAGTGCCAAGCATCTGGATTGAGTTATCTCTCCCTCGTGACCTCTCCCCATTAAGAGCAACTTCCTACTTGGTCATGAGGGAGTTACTTTAAAAATGATTAAATAGACTAACATAATAACAACCAGAGCTGTAGGAGAATCAGCTAACTCTATTGAAGAGATTGTGTAAAAGAAGAAAATAAACTATTCATTCTTTCTCTTCTAGTGGTTTTATGTTAATAATTACACTGTTTTCACTTTGAATGAGATAGGAAGAGTGCATATCTCAGATTTTATGAAATGCATTTATTTTTTTTTTGGTTTAACTATAGCACAATGTTTCAAAAGCCCCAAAATTAAGTTATTTTATAGTAGATAGCTAATACAAGACCTTTAATGTACATTTAATTATTTCATTAGATAAAACTAAGTGCAGAGATGTTTGTCTGCATACACAGACTTGGAGTATAAAATTATTTGTTGCTAATTGCCAAATTTTTCTTGTCTCTTTTTCCCTGACCGGTTTTGAACTTATTGACTTTTGATGTCACATGGAGAGGGAGATGTATTTCTATCTGAACGCACATATGTTGAACAAATGCACATGCAGTTCGCCAACTGGACACCAGTATGCAACAAAGGAATTTTAATATTGTGAAGCGGTGGACAAGAGGAAACTTACATGATCTTGACTAAAGGTTGTGCAAAGAAGAACAATAACCGAAACACTCCATGAGGTATACAGTAAATCAAGCAGAAATAAATATATGAACTATCATTGTGATATTTCTATGAAAATCTGCAATGAATATGGAAAAACAGCTGTAAATTAGGTATTCAGAACAAACAATACTTCCTTTTCAATAATAGTGCATAAAATCCCTGTCATGTTATATGTGTGGGAGGTTTTAAAATAACTCTTAGTGTTGCTTACATTTTGTTTGGAAGCGGGCCCCACAGTCTGTGCTGAAATATGAATACCCCACCCAAAGAAATGGGGGTATTTTGTCAGTGCTCTCTATTTAGTGAATACCGCTGGTCTTGAGTGTGGGTGTGGCTGACAAGAAACACATGTGTCGAACATACAGCTTTCTGCTCATTGCTGCTCTAGGTAAAAATGTACAAACTAATGGATTAATCACTTTTTGCAGTCATATAATCTTCCATTGCTACTTTTCCTACAATCTAATCTTCCATTTGAAATACATACATTTTATGATGATTTATATATATATATATATATATATATATATATATATATATATATATATATATATATATATATATATATAAAGGCCTATATCATGTTAAATCATTGTTTAAGCCTTTGAGTAGTTATATTTTATTCCTTTATAAAAAGCATACCTGAAAAAGTATTTTGCCTGTTTAATGGCAGCTGAGTAATCCTCACGAAGGGGCTCGATGCATAACTCCACCATTTCCTGATTTTAAGGCAGCTCATTTGTTTTCTGTCCTTTTCTACTGGATGAACTGATTAATCCAGGTGTGCCTGAACTCAGTTACCATGGTCAGACACACCTGGATTTATTACCTCATCCAGTAATGAAAGACAGAAAACTAAAGAGCTTTCTTAAGTTCAAGAACTATTGAAGTTGTGCTTATAGCCCATTCTGCTCTCTGAGGATGAACTCCTCCTTTTCATTGTATACCAGTGATATCACAGATCTACTAATTGTGGGGACTACCATCCTCTCCAAGAAGCACCTACCTTAAACAGTCTGTGCCTGCCCAGAGCATCATCATTTCTGCTCAAAGTTGAGACAAATTATCTGACAAAATAGATACCCGCTCAGTCAGCATACGCTCTGTTGCCTAGCAATCATTACAGATGATACATAAAGCAGTCAAAGAATGGATGTCAAAACTTCTCTCTACTGTTCTATGTGTGCTAATTACATTGTTCAGGACTTTCAGCAGCAGTACGGTTGTCATGAATATAATATCTATATGATATTCACCACTATATTTGATGTCCCCACACTACGCAGATATTGAAATCTGTGCTTGAATGTCAGTCAAACCATTCACACAGGGACAGATAAAACCTTTAAATAAACCAAACATTATCTGCCACATATTTGACTCAATAACCATTTAAAATAGCTATTTTCATTAATTCCAGACAAAACTATTTTCACATTCCTGTATTATATTAAACTGCACTTCCAATATTCACAACTGTTCAGGGCGCTATTTCCCGTTTTCCTCTGAGCATGGAGCAGCTGGCTTGCATGGAGTCGAACTGAATCATGGGATACCAAAGGCTACGTTCACAGGACCCGTCCTTCAAAACAGACAAAAACAAGGATGCTAATCGGAAACGGCCACAGCGCCTTACTATGATGGAATTGGCCAACGAATCTGGTCTTCGGAGGATGCAGTAGCTGGATCCCAACACAACAGTAGAATTAATGAGAGTGGTGACAACGGAAGCATAAATTCAATCAATAAGAGGCAGGGAACTCAGGGCCCAAAGAAGGAAGACACTCAGGAGAATAAAAACACATGACAGAGAAGAGAATCCAGCAATGAGGAACTGCAAAGGAGAATATATGGGAGACAGAACATTGAGTGGAGTAATCAGCTAATTGAGAGCAGGTGTGGATAGAAGCAACTAAGGTGAAAGGAGAGGGGAACAAAGAGTAAACAGGGCTAAACTAAGACTAGAAAATAACTTAAAAAAAGCTAAAGAGGAATAAGTCCAATGACTAGAAAAAAAAGAGTGACCAAAGGGAAAAACTAGAGTATAGGGGAAGAGACTGGAGATAATTTGAGATAAATATATAATTGTTAACAGCAAATACAAAATAACATAAATCAAACCCAAACAGAAAATCAAAGTGAAAATGAACAGATTTAAAAATCCAGAGCAGCAGGTCATGACATTTTGCCTTTTATAGTGCAGTAAAAAGCTTCTTACTGGTTTTCGTCAAAACAAGCAGTCACCATCAGGATAGCATCTAATGGTAGTCATGCAGACTTTTTGATCTCAGGCTACTACTTTATGCTCAACCCCTCTCTTCTTATACCTCCTTTACACCAGATGGCAAAGTAAAAATGGGTGTCTGGTTTATGTCGTATCCAAAGCCTCAGGGAAATACAAATTAAAATGTCCTTGACAGCCTAAGCAAGGTTTTCTTCAAGAGGGTTTTTCTAACCTTTTAACCATTTAGTATACATATTTAAGATTAATATACCTTCAAGAAATTACAAAAAGACCAGATTATGACATCCTGGCTTTGTGGATTTCCAGTTAATTTGCAGCATTTAAGTCAAAGATGCGCTTTTGACTTTTGTTTGTTTCTTTCTTTCATCTTATTTCATTTCCAATAGTTTTAACGTATAAAAGAACATTAATGATATTGATAAAATGAGATAATTAACTGTTATGATGTAAATAATAAAAATAGAATGATATGAACAATAAGATGATTCATTTTATAGCTTTTTATATATATATACTTCTGGCTTCCTCCCACAGTCCAAAAACATGTCTGTTAGGTTAATTGTCTTCTCTAAATTCTCCTTTGACGGAAAATGGATGGATGGTTGTTTCATTGTTTAAGACCTTCAGCCCGACTGGGATTAATTTAGGCTCAGATACTTATATACTTAGACTAATCAAACCTGAGGGATGTTCTGTAGCTTTGGTTTGGTTACTTAATGCCAAAGGAAAGTCTGAACAATATGGGAAAATTTTATTAAAATAACCAAACCTGGGTCCCAGCTGATAATTAGGAATCAATAACCACACATAGCCCTCTGTCTGTCAATTATGTTTTTATGAATACCTGTCTGGTGAAGTGTGGTGTTACGGAATAATAGATGAAGAATTTAATTTTCAAAATAATTTGGACTTTATGAATTGGAATATGACATTTTATTTCCAAAGCAAAAAAAAAAACAAAATAGTAAGAAAAGAAAAACAGGTGTTTTTGCGGGAGTTAAACAGACTGTGGTGTTTACTTCCTATTTCCCTGCTTGGAAATTTTTAACACATTGAGACCACATCAAGAAAGGATGAAGCCCTCCGATGACTTACACACACGTTCCTTCTTTTACACACAGCAGTTTGGTATTTTCCTTTACTGTAGAATTTTAATTAAAAGGTCTTTTCAAACCCCTTATGAATTACAGCAGAGTAAATAAAAATTACTTTTGAGTGCTAAAACCTTTGTTGGTTTGTCTGATGTACCAAACAGACCACATCTGCCATATTCATCAGATAAAGTTTTATCAGGGGGATCTTTTAGTATAAACTGTTTACTGTTTCAAAGTGTTTTCCTATTAGTTATGTAAACTTAGTAAATTCTACTTTTTTTTTTTTTCCCCCAGATGAAACAAGACCTTTGTCACAGTTAAACGAGCCTTCTCTGGTACCAGGAGCCCTTTCTTCGCTACCCAACCCACCAACCCCACCCATGGATTCACCCCTGCAGTCACTGTGCCCACTTCTTTCAAACCAGACACTTCCCATTATCCCACCCACTTCTTCCTCCCCCAGCTGTGGCAGCACTAGCTCAGACCAGCCTGGATCTGGTCCAACAGCTTTGGGAACTGCAGGCACTCCATCCTCCAGCAGCCCGTCCAACCCAGAGACGGAGGAGGATAAGGCCAAAAAGCTGCTGTACTGCTCTCTGTGCAAGGTGGCTGTCAATTCACTCTCACAGCTGGAGGCCCACAACAAAGGTAAAAGCTAAACTCTGATCTGATAAAGTTACTTGATGTTAAGGAGCTTTATACCAGTGTGACTTCGTTTTTTTCCCTTTGGTCCTTTTTTCACAAAGTTTACAGTTTTCCAACATGTAATCTCATCACCTCAACCCACATTGGTAAATATTTATGTCAATTAATTATTTGACCCAGTTTGTCCATTTTACCAGAAAAATAAATTCCCAAAGACAGCTGTATAGTTTCTTTATAAAACAGATTTAAAAGTTATTTAACACTTTGAATTAAATTAAGTAATTCATTTTGAGCTGTGATGACAATAGGCTCCTCCAAGTCTGAGGCCAAGGTTCTTGACCAGTAATAAGGTGACTTCATCGCTTCACGTAGGAGGACAGTCTGTGCCTCAAGTGGAGCAGCAAAAGTATATTTGGGTCCTCTTCACAAGTGAGGGGAGAACAGTGGAGGGGGTCGATTGTCAGATTGGTGCAGCCAGTACTGTAAAATGTAACCCTGTAAAATCAGCCGAACTAGGCGTCTTTACAAGGTGATTGGGCACTCCCTTAGAAATAGGGGAAAGAACTCAGCCATTCTCGAGATGCTCAGAGTGGAGCTGCTTCTCTTTCACAATAACAGGATTCAACTTAGGTGTTGCAAATGCCCCTGTCCTAGTCACGTTCCACCAAGAGGAGGACCAGGAAACACTCCCCGGTGTACCATGCACCCAGCTTCGGGTATATGCCCCACATCAGTCAGGGGAGGCCAAATTGCTGAAAGGCATGCACCCAGACAGACCTCACAAAAAGCTGAGAGGCATCCAAGCATGTTGGTCATACATCCCCACTGACAGCAATGGCAGCCAGCCAACCCCCAAAAAAGGGCAAAGCCATGTCCCCATTGCCACTGCACGTTTTACGGAGAACACAGCTTTGGAAAGGCACTTGGACACCCAACAGTCCTTTTATTGTTACTAAAAATAAATAATATGAGATGTTCAGTTATAAAAATCATGATTCTTATTGTAAGTAGTCTCCTGAAAAAGCCATATTTACTGAGAAAGACTATGAAGAAGCAATGCAAATTTTTTGATTCTATCATTATCATAATAATATTACCCAATATTGTGATAAGATTTTAAGTGCATGTCACCCAGCACTAGAATCAAGTATTCATTATTTGCTTAGATTTGTGAAAAAGACTTTTGAGCTGACTTATTATTTACCAAGCACGACTGATCAAGCTAAAGATCCCTCACCAGTGATTTCAGTTTAGATCTTACAGACCGAACCTTAGAATATATACTAAATACTTTGAATAACAGTCTCATTTTTAGAGTATTGGATGCGACTAAGTGGAGTAACTGAGGACTGTTTTCTTAGTTAAAACTTTTGTGGATACACAGCACAAAGCTTGTTGTCAGACTATGTTTTTTTCCTTGCCTAAAAACAATTGAATCAGGATTTGTTTGGTAATTTCTTATCTTACCCATAATCTCTCTAAAAGTCTTGTTAACAAGTCCAGCTTTTAATGTTGATGGTTTGGTTGTGTAACTGCTACTAGAGGGATGTAAGCAGGAATATACAATACCGCTGGAAACATTGTAGCAGACAGCTTTGAAACATGATGATGCTTTGTCAGTGTTATAATTATCCCTGAGATGCCAAAGTGGTCAGTTTAATCCTTCCAGTCTACCTTACAGTAAGTCTAGCTGTAATTGTGATCTCAAGATGGTTCTAGTCTACATACAGTAAGGGACTTTTAACAGTTTGTATTCTTTGAGTAGCTTATTTAAATTGAGATATTATGAAATAGACTAATACAAACTAAAGCAGAATTCTCAAGTAGAAGGAAAATTATATTTTTTGTGTGTGTGTGTGTAGAAATGTATTTATGAAGTAATTTGTAACCAGCCTCTTTTACGCTGCCTTTTTAAAATATAATTAGAAAATATAAAATATAATTGTAAAATATAAAATTTTAAATATAATTCAGAACAATCCGTTTCATTTAAAGGGATTAAATACTGCAGTTATGTGTGTAATTCAATCTCATAAATCCATCTGATCTGTAAAGAATTCTAAAGGCTTGTCAAAGAACCTGCAGAATAAGAATATTCCAGTAAGGCTGGGGATCAATTCAGAGGTTAAGGTTTGATTCAATTCCAATTCTCAAGATATGGAATTAGTTCTTTTTGATCCATTCTGATCTCAACTTGGAGCGCTGCAATCAAAAACATTCTTTAAATTGAGTTATATATTTGTGTAGGTATGCATAATAATTATACTAGTATTATATTAACATTCAACAGCAATAGTAGTCAGTGGTAACTGATAGGGCAGTGGGAATGTATTTTTTAAAATTCAATCATGTTACATGAACTGATCTTTAAGAATTGAATTAAAGGCATACTATGCAACATTTTTCAGTTAATTAATGTGTTCCATAACGTTTTGAATGATTAAATGAGTCATTTCAGGTCGAACAAAGGTTTTCTCGGCCGCCCTGGTGGTCTGTAGGGGAAATACCGTACTTGCAATTGCAGGAGCCCTCGGCCCGCACCCACAGGCTCAGAAGTCTCGTACATCGCGAGAGTCGGTCTTGCTTAATGGCGAGAACAAAATTGTCACTTACCGCAGTATTAGTTGCGTTCGCCTGTCTGCTAAGCTCAAAACAACCTCGCCTGGCTTGACGGAGAAACCAGGAGAACAGCTGAGCATATTTACGACAGTGCACTTTTACTTTCGCCCTCTGGGGGGAGCCTCGCTGGAAAATCAACACCGGTTGCATAGATTAGCTTTAAGAATCGATTCAGAATTGGAAAATTATTTTGACGTGAAAAACTTCAGACAAGGCAACTATTATTTGGACTATTCAGGAATCTGACTTTAATGGAGAGAAAACAAGAATAAATAGATCCTGTTAAAAGAAAACCAAAAGAGTTGTGTTTGCAGGTCACCACTTGCAAAGCAAAGCAAAACTGAATTTTTATGGCCTAGAGGCAAAGGACTACTTGTGGTTGAACACACATGTGTCGTTTAAAATATAACAGTGATTGCATCATGACACAGAGATGCTTCTCTAATAAAAAAGAGTTTGAGAGTAGTCAGAGTTAGGAAATAAATGCAAGAAAGAAAACATTTTACAGCAACTTATGCCGCTTGAACTTTTCGTCCCAGCCAGCTTACATGCAATATAGCATCTCTGGTAACACAAAAAATGACTCTCACATAGGCCTAACATGACTGAGCTTGATCTACTTTTCAAATAAGATTGGTTAAGCATATCTGAAAAGACTTGCAAAGGTACCTACAACAAAAGTTACTTTTGCAAAGCATTAAGACAAGAGGGGTTAATACAAATTAATAACATACTTTTGATTTTTTTCTATGCTAAACAATTTTTATTCACATCTTGTTTGTGTGTTTGTAACATTGCTTAATTGGAAGGAGTTCAAGCTGCCATCAGTACTTAGATCTAAATATTGGCAGAATACTAAGAGCTGTAAGGACTGGCAGATCACTGAAGTACAGTAATTACATCCTACCCATCCTAAGTAAATTAGTCCCACCTTCCTCATCTAATAAGTCCATTCTAATGTGGGATAAGCATTAGCACTGCCACCTTTAAAGAACAATTTACTTTCATTTATTTTTAGCAGTTTACGACTTTCTGACAGATTGTTTTTTATCATCTATAGAACAAATAATTTTTCCTATCTCCACATGTGACAGAAAAATGCACTGTTTCTAAAAAAAATTGAACATGCAAGATGAAAGCAAAACATCATATAGTATTTTAGTTTTTTTTGCCTTCTCTGCATAGTGTTGGGTCTCTGCCTGCTGGGAGAGTTCAGGCCCTGGAAATCTAACATTTAAACTAGCTGAAAGTTGGGAGAGGACAATCTGGAAATAATTACCCTCACTCGATTTTAAAATAAAACACTTTTTCATTTTCACAGTTTAAAAATAAAAGCATGTGTCACACAGAGACAGACGCGTAAATGCATTAAGTGCTCAGCAGAAAGACTAAGTGCCAAACACATCAAAAACACAACAAGGATTACAAAGTATTTAACTATAAAGACTTTGTTTTCCTCAAAACATTTCCTGTTGTTTTTTTTGTTTTTTTTAAGTAAGTGTTATAAACATGTGTGTTAGTCTATAAAATGAGTCAAACTTACAAAGACAAACAGTTCTAGGGGCCAATGTTAGTTTTCAGACCAAAATGGCTGTGAGTAAAACTTATCAGTGCAGTTGCCAAGCCCCCTGGTGATGCCTTTATGTTCTACACAGCCCACTCGCTCACATGGTTACTCTTTTCTTTGGGTGACCTTTGCATTGTTCATTTTAAAGGTGGCTAAAATGATTGCGTCAAAGTCAGACTGATGAAGGTGGGATCCATTTCATTTTTTAGTACTGCAGCAATAAAGGGATTGGAAAAAGGGGACTTCTTGATCCAAAGCCAGATGTCTGATAATGATATAACCTACTTGTCTATAGCAAGTTTTATTTTTCTATATGCAGTCTAAATTTCAACTGGAACCATATCACAAGTTAAGGGAAAACTTGCAAAATTATTTTAGTTATTAAAAAGATAAACATTTTTTATTTGGAAATTATTATTTAATTGTGAGGAATTATGGAGGCTTTCTTCAGCAGTTATATGTTTTTTTTATTTAGCCAATGTACAATAAAATGATGCATTATTTTGTTAGAATTTTTAAACGTCTTACATCTCTTTCATCTAGAGACAGTTTAATAATTTGGTAGCATTGAAAGCTGGCAGAAATATTTAAGAATATTTAAAGGTCAAAATATTAATGTTTGACAAAATTGTGCTTTTAAAAAATGTTATCTTGTTTTCATAGCTTATTTAAAGGTGCAGACTTCATTTTAACAGACTACATTTTAATTATAAGCTGTATCTGTGGCTATGAATACTGTATTCCCTCCCCCTCCCAAAAAAAATAAAATTAAATAATAATTATAATAATAATTTAAAGGTTTTATGAGGTCACCTCTGAGTTATCTCTCTGGTTATCATTCCTACAGCTGTTGTACACCTACTGCCATCTTGTGGTAGAAATGTATCTCTACATTTTTATAATGTTACTGTATACCATCTGATCTCTGCTCCACTTTATGGGTTATTTCTTTACTGATGAATGAACTGAGAGGTTGACATTCTATTATCAAGCTTAAACATTTTCATATTTCACAATTTCTGCTCCATAATCTATAATAGATCATGTTCTACTTGGGTCTATTGATGACATAGAGGGAGGTTGGTTGTCATAATGGCACCATCTGTTTTCAATGGTTTAGTTTATTTATGTATTTATTTTTGCTTCTCTGTGTCTATCTGAAGGTACTAAACACAAAACTATCCTGGAGGCCCGAAGCGGGCTTGGTCCTATCAAGGCATACCCCCGCCTGGGTCCAAAGCCTGGTGGAGAGCAGGGAGGGGGCCCAGTAGACCCCAACACTCAGGAACGAACCTTCCACTGTGAGATCTGCAATGTGCGGGTGAACTCCGAACTGCAACTCAAACAGGTTGGTGAAGAATAAACACCTGCAAGGTCTAGCTTATGACAAACTAAGGGAAGGTTATAAAAAGGGAATAATATGTTATGTTGCTTTACATACTTGTCATCTATAAAACAGAAATAATTTCAATTTTAAATTGGGAAGCTATAAGAAAATCCTGATAAAGATGGCTTACTGTATATTGCACTTGATGATATCAATTCATTTTAACTCAATTCAATAATACTTTATTAATCCCAAAGGGAAATTCAGTTGTGGTTATATGCTTATATTTTACTTTAATTTCTTTCTCATTTGTGCTTCCTAATCTGACCTTTAGCACTTTGAGGCATGTCATTTATGCCAAGGTTGACCATCTGCTACCTTTAGACTATGTCCATCTGAATGAATATTCTATTAGCATAATTCATAAAGAGTCCTAGTCACATACTATGCCTATAAAAAAAAATGCATAAACGTTTTGTGATGATGATACATTTGATATAATCTGCCTCACCTATTTAATATTCAAATGTAAAACTTTTATCTTCAGATTATTATATTTATTAAATTGTTAACCAAGGTCTATTACTAGTTGGTGTCAACCTAGCCTAAAATTAGGGGATTACATTTATCAGTACATTTTTAAAAGTTGATAGATTTATTCATTTCTGATTATTCTTCTTTTTGCATGCAGTACGAATTTATCCACTTATCCTTCAGTGACCAGAGTAATTCCTCAGTAATGGTAAATTACTTAACTCATCCATAGTTGGAAAACTGTAGAACTGTTGCAACATGCTTGTGATAATACAAGAGTTTAATACAGAGATAAATTTAGAGTTAGTGAAAATACTTAAACTTGTAATGTAAAGACTTGATATAACACCAGTGTTTTTTTTTTTCTTTTTGCATCTTTTTTTTCTTCTATTTTTTGTAAGCCTAGCCTATAGTGGTAAATGTTTTTTCATCAAGAAAAGTCAGCAAATTACAAACCCTATAAAAATGAAATTTTTAAGTGTTCATGCGTAATTTATTTTTAGCACATATCAAGCAGACGGCACCGAGATGGCATGGCAGGAAAGCCCAATCCCCTCCTCAGCCGACATAAGAAGCACAGGGGGGCGGATCTGACGGTAACCCTTGATTTCTATCTCCTATTAAACATTTAGCAAGCCCAAGAATGTCTATATCAATATCAGTTTTCTTTTACGAATATACCAGCATTTAATATCTGCTAATTAGGGATGGGCGTTTATTAAACTACCAATAGCCAAACAAAAATATGGGATTATTGTGATATATATATGGTGATTTATTACCTTAAAGACTATAATAAATAACACTTTAAAACTTTAAAAACTGAATAAATGCATTATTGTATACAGTCACTAATTTGTTAAAACATTTTTGCCAATAGTGGTTCCCTGAAAGCATCAAAATAAGTCAAGATATAAAAATGTTGTCCAAATAGATATAGTTATTCCATGCCTTTTAGAGGTATAGTTGCAGTAATATCAGCAGTAAAATGAAAGTGAAAATGGGTTAGTATAGTTTAATTTTGAAGTGGAATTGTTGTTTCTATAGCTGTTACTTTTAGGAAAATATGTACACATTTTATTGTCTTCTTTATTGTTGATCATTTTGAACAAATACCTCAAAATATTGTGATAAAACCAAAGCTAAATTTTCCCTTCCTTAATAGTGAAATAGCATTCCAGAAGATATGATTGTTTCTAGTTTAACTTTGTTGGAATTTTTGAAACAGTATGGTGGCTTAGAGATGCAAACATTCTAAAAATCCAAACAATAATGCAAACACAAAAATTAGGGTAGAGTTGTTAATGCAAAACTTAATCACACAAACACATGCAAAGGAATAATGATACAAATGACAAATGCAATCACAGAAAAACAACACAATTATAAATACATAACTGTGCTGCAAACACATAGATAATGCTAACACACAAACACACATAAAAATGATTTATGTAGCAAAAGCGATTACAAGTTAAGAAAATCTGCAAACTAGTTCCACATAGTAGAAGTATTGGAGAGTACTAGGGAGGGTCAACCATCAACTCCTATTGGGCTAGACCCTTAATCAAGGCACAAATGCGAAGCTTAGAGGAATTCTGTATTTTTAAAAAGTATTTGATAAAAACTTACGTTTTCTTTCCTTGCACAAAATCTACTGCGTCGGGGGTGGCATGTTGTTTATGTATTTACCAAAAGTCTGATCAGACAATGATACGTAGTAATGTCTGGTCTCAGCATGAGTCTCAGCAAGGTCTCCTTCACTAGCAGTCTGGGGCACTGTGCTAGTTTGTAGTTTTCCCAAATAGCAGTTGTTTTTGTCAATTGTATAATGTTTCCTTTTCATGTGTTCTGTGGGTTTGTGTGTTAGCTTCATATGTGTTTACAGCACATTTTCTATTTTCAACACATTGGTGTACTTGCAATGATTTTGCACATCTCCTCTTTTCATTTTCTGCGATTGTAGTATTTCTTTTTGTGTTTTTTTTTTCCTTTGTATGTGCTGTGTGTGTTAGCTTCATTCTTTTGTTTGCTAGCCCATTGTTTTTTGCTTTTTGTGTTTGTTGTGCATTGAGTATGATGGGTAAACATATAAAGGGAGATAAAAAAAATAATTTAGCAAAAACTGTGTATAAAAAAAAAAAAAAAACAACTCAATCACTGAAGGTGTCCATCAACTGTTCTCAGTTTGATATCCTTCCAAATGCAGTAATCCTTAACTGTCAGAGATTATATATGCCATAGGCTCTCTTACCAATGTTTTCAAACATAATAACTCACTAATTTGCCTTCACCTCTGTTTCTGTTTTTAGTCTTCTTTGACCTTCTCCAAGGATCTCACCAAAGCTTTGGGTGCAGGGCTGCTGCCCAACCCCCTTGCCGTTGCAGCAGCTATGGCCGCGGCGGCGTCCTCGAACCAGTTGGCTCTGCGGGCAGCTGCTCCCAGCCCTCACCCACATCCCCACCACCTCTTGCAAGGCCCACCTCTCAGCCATGCCATCTTGAGACCTGCTCCTGGGCCCATTCGTACCACCCATGGGCCAATCCTCTTCTCTCCATACTGACACATCATCCTGTGACTTCATCCAATCAGAAACATTCTCTCCAAAAGCACACTGTGAAGCTAGTAAAAAGGTCAACAATTAAGCAATCGATAAGGAGGGAAACATCCAGTAGTTTAAATATCTGATAGAATAGCAAGGGAAAGGAACAATCGGAAGGAGTACAAGTAGTATGTGTCTCTTTCCCTTTACCTTAAACTCTCCTCTCACTCGTCCTCTTTTTCAATGGACTTCTGATGGCTCTTTAAAAGGAATGAGTGAAGGAGAGAATTCATTATGCATTGTCCTCTTGTACATTTCCCGTTTCCCTTACTCCTTCCCTTGCACTGTGGCCAAAAGACGGCCACCTCACTTTAGAAAAAAAAAAATACTACGCAGACTGCGTAAATCTTTCTAGAAATGTCAAACCATGCATAGTGTTCATTAATCTGGGAAAGGGGGATGTTTCTCCGGTTATCAAAGTTTGACTTCTTCTTGTCATCCTATGCACCTCAAAATCCAGGACAATAATGTTATGTCAGTAGGATAGCTGCTTCCTTTGGTCTTTGCTGTATCCGCCACACATGGTTGTGGCACTCTCCTCAATACTGTACATGTCCTGCTCTGCATCCAGCAGCTCTTCCATTTGTGACACTAGGTATTGACTAGATGAAACATGACTTTGTCTAACAGGCAGGTGGTACTTGCAACCAAACACGTCAGGTGGGGAAGGTTAAGAGAGCAGAAGTGGGACTGTAGAGAATTGCACTTCTACCCCCTTTCATTGCCAAGAAGTTGAGGTGAGAGAAGGGTAAGAGTGGGTCAATGGATGGATTAAATACAGGATGCATGCAGACACACACATACAGGCCAGAACAAATTTGTGTTTTAAAATAAATTGCAGCAACTGACACTGCTATAGGGCATGTTTGCCAGCTTCCATAGCAGTTAGAGAAGGACCTCAAAAAAGGCAGAAGGGAAAGGTGGAACAGCCAGATGAATGCACTGTACTGCTGTATATAAGACATGGCAATCTTATACAGATAGTACTGCGTTCAAGGAAACTATGTTCTACACTATTGTGGTATGAAACTAAAAAGAGCATAGGTTATATTTAGTATTTTCTTTTCCATCAGGAAAGTTAAAATCCACACATTGCCATGCTCCTTT
Source organism: Cyprinodon tularosa (assembly GCF_016077235.1). NCBI lineage: Eukaryota > Metazoa > Chordata > Actinopteri > Cyprinodontiformes > Cyprinodontidae > Cyprinodon > Cyprinodon tularosa. Next base: position 3,321,936 of record NW_024038678.1, read on the forward strand.
TTCTCAGGCTGAATTATTGCGTAGGTGGGAAGACATGACTTCAATCTAACCCTGTGTTCTGATGTATTTATGTTGTTCCTGCATGCATCCTTACAATAAGGCTTCTCATGGAAAAGGGTTAGCATCCGTGCATTGACCCTTTTCATCTCTGACAAGTCTGCATCATCCTCCTCCTCGCCTGGCTGATATCCAAAGGTTAGATTATTCCGGTAAAAAAAGAAAAAAAAAAGAAGAAAAACCCAGTTACGTCTGAGAACTGACACACCAATAACCTGGAAGGGAGTCAGATGAAAAGCATACTCCCTAAGTTTAAAACGACCATGAGCTGGAGTGATAACCGAACTAGAGGCCAAGAGAAAGTGCCCAGGAGCAGAAGCCAAGACGTCAAGCTCAAGGCAACTATTGATACTTCCTGTCTTACAACTGAAAGCCATGACACGCACCATGATTTGTTTTCTTTTACAAAGACTGGTGAGCACTTTGATTTATCTTGTTTTGGACTGTTGCTTTTTGTTTATGCTGCACATAAAAAATGAGCAAAATATACAAAAAATATTTTTGCAGGTAGGAAATGTTCATTAATTCATCCATGACAGAAATTGAAGAAAGAGGTTGCAATTCTGTCAGCCTTAGGCCTTTGGTTTTTCACTTATAAGTTGGAATTTCTGACTTACAACTAACAGTTTTCTCTTAATTATGACTGATCTATCTCAACATGGCATGGTACCATTCGGTTTTTCCCTTATTGCTGAAATTTGGCTTCAATTCAAATGCATCTGCAATATCCTCTGTGGGAACGTTAAAAATCTAATATAGCTGTGATTCAAATACATCTTGAAGAAAGTTGGGGTGTAAATCTGGTGTAAATCTTCTACTTGCAAACCCTGAAAGAAAGTAATTATACTTAATACGTTTTTATAAGATTAAACTTAAGATATGACATTTCTATTTATCTTAACAGATGGATAGAAAACAGACAAAAGTACATGACAAAAGATGCACACTTTAAGATCCGACTAACCTATAGTCTACAGTGTAACTATGCATACCTTTTAGCGTTCTTTAATGCATAATGCCATAAACTGGTAACTTTAATCTGAATGGTGCAGTAGCAGCTGCATTTGTTGTCACTCAAAATCCTTTTGAGACTTGAAACATGGGTTATCACCGTGCTCTGCTGGAAAGATTCATTCTCTTACAAAATTTGATGAATCAAAGATGCTACAGTACAGTTAATCTAGCACATCCCAGTAGTTCCTGACCTTTAACCTTTAGGCTAAACTTTGCTATTGCATTATTTCAAGGTCAGAGCTCTGACTGGAATGCAGAAAACGAAACAAGCATGACAAACCAATATAAGCTGGTTAAGCAGAATAAAGAAGACCTTTTTGCTACAAAGCTTGTCACTAAAATCCCTTTTTTTAAATGAAAATTACACTGTGCCCTTTCATTGAGAAACAATGAGCTCTAACGTCTTACGTCTGTCTGAATATTGCAATGCAATGAGCAACTTTTATCAAAGTGACTTCATTGTGACATTTTTGTCTGGAGTTGCTTAAAGAGGTAGCATGCTGGCTGACAGATTTTTCCTTTATCTTCCGTGGGGAGTTTGGGCCTTTAAGGGTAATGAGGGAGGTGAAGCAAAACGCAGATGCAGAGCTCGGCAAAGGAACCGGCTCTTCATATTAAAGGGCCTTTAAACTATGGGAATCTCTGTTTGGAGAACAGGGTAAACCAACATGCATCAAAGGAGTACAGATTGATGATATTTTCAAAAAGCTGTCTTTTTTTATTTGGATTTCCTGAGATTAATTTGTTTTTTCCTTTTTTTTTCTTGTGAGTGATCTGTCCAAGTGAAAACCAGGAGAGACATTATCAATGCCATTACTTAAAGAAGAAACTGACTCTGTGTCAGCTTCCACCATTGTGCTCTTTTTGTTGTGGAAAGTTATCTTCTTGTTCATTTTGTGAGTGAGATGCTGTTCCAGGATTTGTGATTGCCTTCCTCTTGGTGTGTGTACCACATATATTCTAGTTTGTGATGGAAGCTGCTCACTTCTTACCTTCCACTGGTAGCAGAGAGAGGTGACCTGGAGCTAAAACGTGGCCTGACTTTGTCCAGTAATGGAGACAAAAATTCCTGTTTGGCTTAAGAAGACTGGTGAATTAGGAAGGATTCTATCATTGAGCTGATCAATAACTCAGCCTTATCAAAGTGTTAGTATCCCTGCTAGGTCAGTCATTCTAGTAGCATGATTGAAATGTTCAAATTGTCCTAGATGTGTTCACAAAGTGAAAACAGCCATTAATTCATCCTCATTATCCACATATGGGAAATAAATATCTGATTCACATTTTCTGGACATTATATTAGCTGTGTTTAGGCTCTTAGCCTTAGCCTTATTCTGCCCTCAGTCTCTCTCGGGGCAGAAACAGTGAAAGAGAGGGACCGAGAGGCTTTGGTGTAATTTTGTCTTGCCAATAAAATTATTTTTGAACTTCATTATCAGAGGGATAAAGAGTTTGTATGGCAAACTGTAGCAATACCTGACTCATTCTGGCTACTCTTGTTTATTGCAATAAGAAAATGAAACAATAAATGTGTATGTGAAAAAAACATAAATGTAATTTAAATAAAAAAAAAAAACTTTATGGAAAATATTGATATCAAGCAAAACCATTGTGAAAAAGTAAATGTCAATAAATCATGAAATGATATTGTCTGCAGAGTTTTTATAAAACACTCATTGTTTTTTGTACCTTTTTTATCAGTTCTTAATATTCATGATAATAAATACAGACATTAAAGTGAACTTAAGCCTTGGCAGATGGTGAATTAGTCCATTTTTAGATACACATATGTTACATTAATTTGCTTTAAAGGCTTATTTAAAACAAGCTTTATTTAAGCAGCTCGTTAGTAATTTGCCGGTTCTGGATACAGGCATTATGCTTTATTACCAATGGTGCCATTCTTTCAGGAGGTGGGATAATCACTTGTACATCAAGTGATTATCATGAAGTACAGAATGGTGGTTTAAACAGACTACAACTAGCACAAAAAACCAAGATATACCTTGTAAATGAATTAAGTAGTCGCAGCATTCCACAAAACAGCCATGCTGGATGTAACTTCAGTATTTCTGTGCAACAATAAGTTTCCTCTTCAAGGAATTTCAGCACAACGCTGAACAAATGAAATGCATTGTATTGGAAAACAGACACTTAAGTCAGTGCTGTGACAGGATGAAACAATTCAAGGTATCATAAAGATTAGAGCTGTTGTCACTTAGGTGGATTTATTATTTGTTCATGAAACAATCTGAAAATCACAGGAATATTTAGCCTGACTTCAGCAAATATAAAATACTGGCTATTATGCATCCAGTTTAGGAACGGAATGTTTTCCATTTGTGCTAGAAGAGAAATCAGGTCTCTCCTGCAGCATAGTGTGCTATGAAGTGGCATTAATTTATCGAATGCAGTAAAGTACTGCCTTATAGTCTAAGTAATTCAATGGAGAAAAGTAATTAGTTAGGTTAACCTATTTTGTTATGGCAATATTACCGCCGACACAAATGCCTTTATTTTGAAACACATTTACTCACAACATTGAAAGCCACCACGTCAAATGATATTAAGAAAACTTATATGTAATTATATAAGTTTGATATTTACATGCTGGTTGAAAATAGACATTTTTGAAATGTATACTAAAGTTAATAAAAAAAATACTAAAAGGTCCCAACATCCACCCTAACCCCTACATAGAGCACTATATAGGTATAACGGCATTTCATATAAGCGTCTGAATGTTTCGTGGATGAAAAAGTACAAGACACAAAATTTCACATGATGCACCTTAAAAAGTAGTTTGCATCACTTTTCAGCTAACCAGTAGATATATCACAGAATGCTTTGCAAGAGCTCTCCTCACAAAGCGTCTGGGGATTTTGGGGGCGAGAGAGAACAAAGATGGTGCAGGGACCATGCGAGCAACCAGAGTCACATGACCACCAGGGAGTGAAACGTAGTGTTCATCTGTCCGACCAATCAGTTAACTGAGTTTACCAAAAAGTCAGCTATGTAGTCCCCACTCTATATAGCGCCCTAACCCCTAACCCCTCAATGGGGTTAGGGCAGACATCAGGATACAGCCACAGACTATTTCCTGTGGGCAGAGCTTTGGTTAGCTAGCTCAGTTAAAACATACAAGCTTTTTTTACTCTTCCTAATAAAAGAGAAAAAAGGACAAGAATCATCAGTAACGAGAATCTAACGGAGGAACTGGAATCAAAATCTGGTTACTTCAAATTTGAACAATGCCCTTATTACTGAAGCAGGGGTCAGACTAGAAGCTGGCATCAGATTAGAGGCTTTCCATTTCATAGGAAATCAAAAGTATTTCAAAATTTTCATTTAATATTCTTCAAAACACAATGTGAGATTTTTCTGCTTGTAAAAACAGGAAATTAAGATTCTAGCTTTAACAAAGATAACATTTTAAACTTATCATATCAGACTTTGTTTGTTTTTTTTTTAACCAGGAAAATTTTTAATTAAGGCAGGGCAGAGTACTGTCTACAGAGTATACTAAATTATTTTGGTTACAGATTTTTCAAAATAGTTTTTTTTTTTTTTTATATATATCTTTACTGCATTTTTAGAAAATAAAGTTAAGTTAACCAAACATTAGACAATATGTTAAAATTTTCAATTTGGTGTTTCTTTTAGAAGGGGGTTCTTACAAACAGGGTCTTTGCTCAGTGTTCTATTGAGTTGATTATTAGTTCCCCTGTCGGTCTCTGGGGCTCTCTACTAAATTAGACAAAAGTTTTCAGCACAATCTTGGGGTTCCAGTTTGTAACACATAGACAAATATGAAACATAGTCAGTGAATATGCTGCACATTTCTGCTTAAGCTAATATTTTAGGCATTTTTATTTATTTATTTGTCTATTTATTTGTATCTTACAGATGAGGATTAGTGCAACTGAAAAAATAAAAGTTAACTGATTTTTAGATTGTTTTTCAGTTTAACATGGGGAAAAAGTCAGAATATAGTCAGACTATAATCTCAGAATTCTGACTTAAATCTCAGAATTCTGGATCTTAATGGAGATGGGCACCATGAAGGAAGAGATGTGGGAGCACTCAGCTTCACTGATAAAGATGTGAGTTGTTTGGAAGGGCCAGTGACACTTTGGTGGAAAATGACTGCCCGAGAGGTCCCTAGTGATGCTGTTTCATTAATGGAAGAGCAGAAGGTGATTAAAATAAGAGATCTAGTCTCTAAAACAGACGTGGCTATGGTTTGATGTTAACATGTTTGTTAGCTGTCAGAATTTAAAAAAAAAAGTCAGAATTCTGACTTTTTTTCTCATAATATACTGAAATAAAATCTAAAAATCAGTTAACTTTTCTTTTTCCATTGGCTCTAATCCTCTTCTGCAGTCTAACCCTAACCCTAACCCTGTGTCTGTTCATAGCTATTTAAAATTTGACAATATTTTCTTTATTTCTACCTTCTTCATTTGGCCTTATTGGGTGTTTAAAGGATAATTACACACGTTTTAGAAGTTGCCCATTTTAAGATAAATAAGGGAGACAAGCTATGTAGATTTTCACCTAAATATTTACTCATTGGGTAATTATTGATTATTGTCATTGCTACTCTTTTATATGTTCTCCAGCACTGTGGTACGGGTGATAAATATATAATTATCACCTCTTTCACACACAAACACATGCAAAACTATATCAGATCAGCCGATGTTTTCAAAGAATTTTGTTTCAAATACTTTTTCAGTGTCTTTTTGCATTTTTATACAAAATACAGTTGTATTTTTTTCTCTCCTTTTAATTTTTTATTTATTTTTTACATTTTTTGCTGTTTTATCAGGTACTCCAAAATAAACAGTAAACTATTTAAGCTGAATTTTAAATAGCCCAAATATTAAGTGGGAGGAGGTAACTGACTCCTAATAAGGAACTATACACTGCTAATCCTCTGCTTTGTCCTCGACAGCCTTGGATCTCTTTCAAGGATTTTCTGTATTTGGGAGCAGGTCTCTTCATTGTTTAAAAATGCAAAATGCAGCCACTAGATGGCTCTGCTGTAATGTAATGACTGAGAGACTGATGGCTGTAGAACAGAGCAGGGTATTTACAGTGAGCTGTGTAACAAAGCAGACCTTATAATGAAGACTAACAATCTAAGAACTTACAGGCTAATATAAACAGCACACACAAGAGCAGTACTGATAGCATGGCGTGCCATACAAGCAGCACCACTTCAAGATCTCTAAGCTGTTTGGTGACAATGAGACCTAGATAAACTGTCCAGATGGTTGCTGAGCCATCAAAGGTATTGTAAAATTAAATGATGCATACAATCTGCAACTCTTTAAGGTGAAATAATACTGAAATGTAACCACTCAAAGTGGATTATCGTGGTTTTCTTTCACGAAGTGATAAAGTGTTGTGTGTTTATTTTTTATATATGCCCTCACACTCAGCCTATAAAGGTTGTGAATAAAAAAAAATTAAAAAACACAGAGAATTAAAAGCTTGAACGTAGCCTCTTTATCATTACCTAAATTTGCATTACATAAATCAAATTTTAAATCCTATAGTTGATCTTTAGTTGTCATTACATCATACAACGCTATTGGCTGCAATAATTATCCATTAATTAGTAGAATATACATTATTTTACTTTTAAAACCCACAGGCAGATAACAGACAAGTCTTTTCTCTTTTTTGTGTGCTTCAAAGCCACAGCAAACTGCAAAAGCAAGGCTAGATTTACATCCTAAGGAGACCCTGCAGCACTTGAGAGGTGGATGCATTGATATGTGGCAAAAGCTCCACGAAATCTTCGTCAAACATGAGTGCTCACATGGAAAGTAAATAGGTTTCTGAATGGTTGATAGAGGTTTTCTCTGCAGCTCAGCTCTGCTTGGATTCTGTGAGCATGATCTTTACAACTTATTCAAAAGCAGATATGTTTCATATCAAATTCTGAAGTTCAGAAATAGTTTTATACTATAATCTTTATTAAGCTACATACAAAAACATTTTTTTTGTATGTATAACATTTTACAAGAAAATTATGAAGGGAATTATAAAGTTGCCTGCAGAGCAAATAAACTTTTTGAATTCATCTTTTGATTTCCCAAAGTATTCTTTTTGTGCCTGCCTTTAAAAAGTCTTTTAAATAATGGTACGACCTCCCTGTATGAGTCATTCTGTGATTTCTGGGCCATTCTCCTGTTTTTTTTCCATGTGTTTTTCGACAGACTTTGCCACGTTTATTCTCATGGTTCAGTTTATTCTGCTAATATAAACATGTATTTACCTCCTTCTTCCTTTTATTGTATTATGTTATGTCCACTGCGGACACATGACACAAGCCAAAAAGAGAATAATCCACTAAAACTTTGCAGAAAAATAAACCCACAGTGCATGAAGTGTAAGACTTTTGTCCTTTTCCCCCTCCTGATCCAACATAAGAAGTATTAGGAGGGTATAAGGAATTTTTTGAGTAATTTACCAATATTGACATTATCCTCTTTCTGATGTTGTTTCTGTTTCTTTTTGCACTTTGCTATCAATCATAATTTTCTGTATTTTATTTTTTTTTAAGTTAGAAGTAGATAAATATGGTGAAACATTATTACTGCGCATACTTGCGATCAAAGCAAATAAAATCCTGAAGATTTTCGGTTTGACAAATTGCAGTGCAGTCTTAAAGGAGTCCAGAATTTACTGCACTATTAACCAAAATTCCTGTCAGTCACCTGGGATAGGTAACATTCTCTAAAAACAATATTTCCTCTCTAACAACATTTCTTTGTGAAGTCATATGAAAATTCCCAGGGTAGCCAAAACAGAGCACAACATTTGGTATTTTATGTTTGCAAACACTAGATTTGAAACTAGATATAAACTGTTCTGCCTATCTAGTGGCTATACCTTCCAAATGTTAAAGTTTTTATCTAGCATTCTGCCTTGTCCCTGGTTTTTCTCGGATTTTATTGAATATTTTTACACAACAGAGTGAAATAGAAAACAATGGAGAAGAAAAAAAAAACACAACCAAACTTAAAGAATCTCAAAATTGTAAAAACAAAGGAAAATCATAAAAAGATAAAATACATTTTATTTTATATTTTTTATGTTTATGTGGACAGTGAATCTGTGAAATAAAATAAATGTGTCACGTCTTGGTTGAGGTTTGGAGGACCCAAATGCAGAGGCAGAGAGGCTGAGGTGAATACTTGTAGATTTGATGAAAAAATGGTTAACAAAGGTAGTCCAAAAATCCAACTAAAATGTAACAGACCAAAACCATGGAGACAACAAGGGAAAACGCATAGAAGGAGCCAGGGAGAGACGAGGGGAGACGATTTCAGCAATGACAGGACCAGCAACAACAGAGGAACCAACAAAGAGTGAGAGCAGAGGAAGAGCATAAATAGCTGACAGAGAGGGAGGGCTAACGAGCTGACAAGGAGCAGGTGTGAGGAGACAACGAGGGAGCCAAGAGCAAAGGAACAAACACACACACACAAGAGGGCTACAGAGGACAACAGAAAAACATGAGAACTAACAAATCTAGAAATTACAACAAAAAGGAATTAAACCATTAAAACTAGGGAACATAGAGCAAAGTAAAGCACAATATAACCAAAACCATGACAAAATGATTAATAAAACAAGCAAAACAGGCTATCCCAAAACCAAAAATATTGAGAGCAATGACAGTAAGATCACAGAATTTCATAATTCAAATATGACTCTTAAAGAGTGATTATTTTATTGCAGTTGCAAAGATGGACTAAAATGTAAGTTGAGCTCACATTAAAGTAGAGCTCTTGTCTAGTGAACGGTTTCTCTGATTAATTGGTTAATGTGATAGACCATTGTTCTGCTGGAATAGCCGTTGTATGTCAGTCAGCTCCTGTACTAAACATTTGTTTATCCCACATGACTAATGCAGATTCACGAGCAGACCTTGGCAGAATGGGCTACTAGGCTGAGTCTTTCCAACCTAAAAAAGAACACCTTTTGTTTGGCTGAAGCATGCAAAAACTTCTTCAGCCTATTAATGCAGCAATACACCAACAGTCACTGATTTGCTGACTGCCATACCACCTGGTTATTCTTTTTTAAAAAAAGAAAGAAAGAAAACGCTTTTCTTTTCGTATGCGTCCTGGTGTTTTTAAAGGTTTGTGAGTGTGTTCTTGTATTTGATACTTTGTGGAGCCCATTTACTGGAAAAACAGCATGTCATGGAGACTGACTGCTCCTTGTGGGCCCCAATGCCTGGACCCCATGAGGGAAATAACTGTTTTAGGATCAGGGGGCACATTGAGGAATAAGGTGGAATTTGAGTTTAGTTTGGAGGTTATGGTCAGATACTGTATGAACCTGTAATGGTCAGGTGTAGAGCAAGGGTCACAGTTTGGCTGTATAAATTAATGGAGGTAAATGGAAAGAGAGAGACATATTTTAGAGATGTGTTAGATGTGTACTAGTATTGTTAAAAATTGCCTTACACTCTAACAAGGCTCCAAAGACATTTAAAAAAGAAAGTTGCTAAGAGCATCACAGATATTCTTTCACATTAGCACCTGTTACCTCTTTTGAGAAAAGTGTGGAGCTTTTCAAAGCCAGGGTAGTATCTCCACCCACATGCATCTGGGTAATCTTCCCAGGGGCTTGATGAAGGGGTTGATTTTTTAAGTTGCAATAATTGGAGGACCCCTTCTGGCCTTTTGTTTAGTTCACTAAACTTTCCACCTTTAAAAATTCCAGTTTTGTTATCAGCTGAACAAAGCAGAGTTAAACAACTGTGGTTGTGAAAGTCTACCATTTTTTCTTAAAGTCATCAATCATAAAGCATAAGAGGTCTTGCAGTTGGTGGACATAAGACTAGTTCCAGGCTCTTTTGAGTATTTCTGTAGAAGAAGACATACAGTGGGATTTGGAGTCAACGAGGCAAAGTGATGGGATTTTTTTTACCATTGCAGTGAAATGTAGTGGAATGTTTTGTACAGCAAAGTGTAAGCCATATTTTAGAAAAAAACTAATGTTTATATTTTACGCTTTTATATCAATTTAAGACCACATACGATTAGTTTTATGACTGACATCAAAACTCAATTTAGAATCTGACCTAAAGCATTTTCATATGAGTTCTAAATTAAATACATATTGCAAAGGTTTACCTCTGTTTTAGCTGCTTCAACCCTTTCGAGCTGATTTATATGTGAGAGGAGCAATTGTTTTCCTGCCACTTCCTACTGATTCAATCAACACAGGTATAACTACATGGCAAGTTCTCCTCCTTTCCATTGCAAAGAGTGGCAATAACAAAAAAAAACACGTGCCAGGCAATACTTTCACACGGGAAAATTGGACAGTTAAATACACTAATTTTGACTAAAATGTAAAAATCCCTCCACAGACTTGGGGAAAAAAAGTATCAAGAGAAATGCAACATTTTGTTCAATTTAAAAGTAATGTCTGAAGTGTCTTTAAATGTGAAATTGTCAGGTTGGGTGGAGGTTCGTTGAGGACCCAAATGCAGAGATGAGTTTTGCTGAGTTCTTATTTAACAAATTCAATTTAATTCAGTGTATTCAGCGCTATTTCAAAACACATGTCATCTCAATGCACTTTCCAGTTCACCAGATCATCCAGTCAAATTGATTCAAAGTTTTCTGTCTAAGGAAAACCAGTTGATTGCATCGACTCATTGACTCAAATGCAATCTCTTACACTAAACATGCTTGTAGTGACAGTGGAGAGGAAAAACTCCCTTTAACAGGAAGAAACCTCCAGCAGAACCAGGCTCAGTGTGAGCGGCCATCTGCTGAGGCCGACTGGGGTTCAAGGAGACAGAAGCAGAGACACAAAAAGCAGCTGTAAAAGGCGGCCTCGTCCAGGAAACACACAGCCAGGCAGATGAGCTCTGAGCCAGCTCCCATGTCAGAGGATGAAGAGAGCACATCCAGCCAGTCACAGTCAGAGAAACAGGACTACACTGAAAAACAGGCCGATCTCAAAGATCTATAAATAGCAGCAGCGCAGCTAATATTTTTCTCTATTACGGTGTCACAGCCAAACAGGAACAGATGAGGCACAGTTACTATGAGAAAAAGCCGAGAGAGCATAACGTAGGAGATTGAACTAAAAGATTCCGCAGAGTGGGAAAACAGAGATAGAATTAAGCAGAATGATGAAATGGGATAACAGAAGTATAAATCCAAAAACAATACAGGAAACAAAAAACAAAAAACAAAAAAAATAACAAAAGAGATTAGGGAGAAGCACACCTGAGGAACCAAGTAACAAGAAACCAGCAAACAGTAATGGAAGAGGAGGAGTATATATGGGGGACAGAACAAAGAATTGGCCAATTTAGCTAATATGGAGCAGGTTGTGGGTAGAAGTAATCAGAAGGGTGCTAGGGAAAAGGGGATTGGCACAAGGGGGCAACAGGGAGTAACTAATAGAAATGCAACACAGCCTAAATATAACCAGAGATGGCAAAAGTACTTTCCGTACTTGAGTAAAAGTACAGATACTTGTGTTAAAAAATACTCTGGTAAAAGTGGAAGTACTGATTAAACTTCTTTACTCAAGTAAAAGTAACAAAGTACAGGCTTGTAAATTTACTTAAAGTATAAAAGTAAAAGTAGAAACCACTTTTTTCATGCTGTTGCCTACATTTTAAATGGATGTCTGCCAATAGGACTAGATCTCCGTTGTGTTCATTTTCAATCATCTCGTCGTCCATACTGCTATGCTAACGCCACCGCCACCAAGCTGCAATGATTTGCCGCCAATGAATACCGCCGAATCTGTCGATTCATCTTGTTGTGGTGCGTCAAATGCAACGTAGATTCCCATCCAATTAGATTGAATTTGGTATTGATGACGTGAAAAATAATAACGGTAACTCCATTGAAATGATTCAAAACTAAAGTAACGAGCCAATTTTTTAAAATGTAAGGAGTAGAAAGTACAGATATTTGTGTAAAAATGTAAGGAGTAGAAGTAAAAAGTCGCCATAAAAATAAGTAGTAAAGTAAAGTAAAAATATCAGAAAAATCTACTTGAGTACAGTAACGAAGTATTTGTACTTCGTTACTTCCCATCTCTGAATATAACACAAAATGGAATGAAACCAATGACTAGCAAACATGACATAAATAACTTAAAACTCAAAAAGAAGTCCAAAAGGGGAGAACTGTAACAGAAATCAGCAATGCTAAATAAGCAATTATCTATGTTTTAATATTTTGGTTACTCCCAGTGTATGAATGTAGCAGAATTAGAAATATTGAAAAATGTACTAATTATGTTTGTAGCTCTTTTACACATTTCCGTAAATTAGTTTTGAAGGAATGTATTAACACGCAGTCCGTCCCATATCTCAAACTGTGAGTAAGCTTAATGATATGATTAAAATTCAGACCATTCAGTCTGCCATATGGCAACATGTTAGGCAGGGTAAAACATGATCATCTAAGCATGGAAGCAGTTGTCCTGGCTGGGTTATTTTAACTGTGTGTTCTCCTTTGTTTCTCCACAAACAGGATTTTCCTGTACAGGTTCAGGTGCATAACAGAGGAGATAATTAGTCTGGGAGGAAACAGCGAAAACACTGCGGGGTAAATCTTTATGTTATTTTGTTTTCTTAATAAGTTAAAAATTGTTTTGAAACCAATGCACCTCCCAGTTTATTCAGGTAACGCTGCCCTTCGGTCTAAATGTTCAATCTGATAAATTGTTGTGTTGCTGCCTTTTTTTTTGTTTGTTTTCAATCCCAATGTGCATTATCTACAGTTAAAAAAAACATGGTGGCATGCCAGCTTAAAGGAAAACAGGTGCTTCTCATCAACATTAAAAGCTTCACTTCTTTCCTTTATTATAAATCACAGCTATCCCAGTTTCATTCTGTTGTTTGGTACCACTTCAGGCAATATCCTGCCACATTTGTCAATGTGGAAACCTCTTGACGCTCTGCAGACATAAAGATAGTGGGATGAATCCACTGACTAATATCATGCACTCTTTAGGGAAATTTAGTCAATTTCTCAACAGCAGACTACACACAGAATAATCAAATTGTTAAAGGATTGTAGACAATAAACTTTTAGTCATAAAGAAAGAAAAGTAATATTAAAGGTCACCTTTACCCACAAATACATCTGATTGGCAGTTGTCAAGCAGATTATTTTCCCTGCCATAGCCTGGCTTTTCCTACAGCTGATGTCACTGATAAATTTAACTCGCTAATTCCAAAAGAAGGCACAATTCTACTAAAATCCGGCTAAGATGATTATATATATCAAAACAGTTATTTCAAAGAATCCTGTTCTCTAAAAATTTTTACGCCATACCGTCCCTCAGGCATGATATGTTTTTTCCCATCACTCATTGCAGACAGGAAGTGAATAATCCCTGTGGGCTTCTAAGAGTAAAGCCATAGTCTGGCTTCTTTGGACAGCTGTAAGTCCTGCTTTATAAAACAGTTTACTAACTGCGCTGGTCAGAAACCGTGCATCCAAAATTGAACCCTACTCTAAATCAAAAGGTGAAGCCAAGTGCACTATACTTGAGAACTGAAAAAAAGATTTTTCCAAGACTTGTGAATGTAGAGAAATTAAATGGAGGTTAGAATTCATAAGGAAAATCTAAACTTTTGGACCAGGCATTCAAATTAAAGTATTGTTACAGCCCCTCAGTATAATTAAACTTCATACTGAAATGTTATTCTGAGCATTAGTGCTATTTTATCCCTTGCCAGCATCTGGACTGTCATCCCGTTCGTAAATAGCTGACCATCCTTATGTATAAATTAATATAATATAAGATAAATAATATATTTTCGCTTATGAAAATGTATTTTGAAATTAGTCGAGGTAATAATAGATCAATAAAAACACGTATGTAAAGGCAGTCATTGATTTCAGGCAGTAAAAAAAAGGAATATTTTTCACTATGTCCATTTAAGGCCCATGAATCACTCCTCCTAAAAAAGCAACTGACAGATTGATATTCAGAGATTTAAGATTTATTTTCTTGGTTCAACATATGAAGTACCTCATAAGTGCAAAACTAGGCAGAAAACCAGTACTGGATTTAATATTGATTAAAATTACAATTACTAGGACATCAGTAGACAGGACATCAACGGTGAACTCTGATAAACATTTGACGTCAACAAAGAGAGGTACTGTAGTCCATAAATCACTTCTGGAGTTTTAGAAAAAGAGGGACTTATCAGGGGTTTAATATTACAATTACAGATAGTCATCTTCTTTATGATGTTGATTTTGGAACACTTTTGGCAAACATTTATTAACATATATAAAATATCATATTAGTGTAAATCTGTGGAATGGTCACGTTGAAGCTCTAAATACCATTGTTAAATTACTCGTACAAAGAATTTAAGATAAGGAATTCAAATTTACAGCGTTGCATAGTGTTTATGTTAGGAGTAAATTGAGCTAATCAATGTAAATATAAACTTGCCTCTTAGACATTATCTGAATTTTCACTGTTGTCTTTTGTTTGTAAAGCTCCAAAGCAGATCTACTGTCTGTACTGTAACCCCTCCATGCTAAATTTGCCCAAAGGCACATTGCGTCACAGATGGCCTTCTATTATTGTTCTATTTAAGTCTCTCACAATACTTGAGTGTAAAGCCTTGCAGCATCTCAGGAAATGAGGGTGATGAAAATGATCACGGGGGAGTGGAAGATGGGAAAAATAGTGACACAGAGGCTTGACGGTCAGAAGTTGGATATGAAGTGAAGGATTGGGTGCCACTGTCAATTAGAGGATGACTGGCTGACTGAAAGAAACAAGTAATGTTGTCTTTTAGCAGTATCCTGATGTGACAAATATTCCCTAATTATCTGCCATTCTTTTGCCACATTTGTCTTTGTTTACCTTAAATGAGACCAATATTATATTAAATGTTCTAAATACAAATAAAATAACCAAATTACATAAACTGAGCCATGTATACAGTATTAGCCATTCAAAATTTCCCCACTTTCCTTGATGGGCCCTTGGCTGGTCCCTGGCTGGTCCCTTACAATTCCTTTTCAAACATCAAACTTTGTACTAAAATACTATTTCTGTCATCTAAAGAGAAGCGTCATCTCCTGGTCAAACCTTTTAATTCAGTTAAAGGGTGGAGTCAGAGTTAAAAAAATATGTTGGGTTCAAGGAGGGGAATTTGCTGGGAGTTTCAGAGGGGTGGGCTGCCAACCGGCTGGCGTTTGACTAAGAAGGGCCATATTGACTGGCTGCTACTGTACTTGCATATATATGAAGTAAATGTTTTTTGCAATTACCTCTTTATAGTTACCAAAATAATAAATAACTGCTACTCGGCTTTTTATCCTGAAGAAACATAGTGCACTGGCAGACCTGTGCAAACGCAGCAAATGGCTAAACTTCTGAATGATGCAAAATCTAAACCACACAAGCAGCAAGCAGAGTGCAAGACAAATCCTACAAAAAAAGCAGAAAAAATAGAATAACTCGTCCTCCAAAACAAACAAAAACAAAAAACAAATATAAAAGAGAAATACTTCAAAAGAAACATATTGTAATCCCAAAATGCAGACTTAAATAAACCTGGCATGATTAAAAAGACATTAACCAAAAAAATTTTGTCTAACTGTAGTTCTTTTCCTACTGTATCTCACTCAGTGTTTGATTCCTGTACTGGTCTTTCTCACTTCCAATTTTTAAAGCAAATTTGTAGCTTATTGTATTTGCTGTTGCAATGCAGCATTTTTTTTTGTTTGTTTTGCTTCTGTATTTTCTGTGGCTGCAGCATTTTTCTTGAAAAAAAAATTTTTTAATACTAGATTTTTTTGTTTGTTTGTTTGTTTGTGCGCTTTGGAGTTCCTATCATTGATGTGTCTGCAGCACGTTTGGCCATTTGTGGTACCATCATTTGCTGCACATTTGCACCTATTGGTCACTATGGTAACTCTGGAGGAGTTCCAGGACATACAGAAATATATTTCCAAAAACGTTCCTTTCAGTTTGACTGAGTCAGAGTTATTTCACAAGAAAGAATCAACAATTAGCAATCCACAAAAAAGTAGCGGTGGGTATTGGCAAAGAAGTCATGATTCGATTCAAATCACAATTCACATGCCACGATGCGATTCTATCATGATGCATCACGATACTTGAAATATTGCAATGCATCACGATGCATTGCTATATTTTCACTGAACACTAAGAAAAAGATACAGCCCTTACCAGTGGCTGACTGGCTGGGTATGATCTGGATAGTGTCTGGATAGTGTCTACATAACTGAAAGCAACTGAATTCATACATAGCTGTATTTATTGAAATGACTTTTGAAGGTGTTGCCATGAAAACAAATACTGGACAGAAATATTACTATTACTGGCGTGGACACACTGACAAAAGATCTTAGGATTCATCAAACTTAAAATAACAAAATAAGGATAATCAGTGCCGGTTACATGGCCTCAGTGGTCCTTTGAACCAATGAAATGAAAACATTCAAATGTATGACTTTTCCCCTTTTGCAAATTACGAGCATCATATCAATTTCATTTTTACCTTCTTTGTTTTTAAAGCCAAAATGCATCCAAGCATCTGACTTGAAATGTGATGGAGCCGCAGGGTGAATTTTCATAGTGTCCTCCATGTTTTATTTCATATGACTCATCTCAGTATCCCGCGGCCGGACATGCTTGTGACACAAAGCAGCGAGTGTCAACACATCCGCAGCGACATCTGCTGGACTGGAAGTTGTATTCCACTTGGTTTGGCTGATGTGCGCCAACCATTCATGTATTTTATTTGTTCATTTTTTTTATTTTTTTTTATAATCGATTCTTGCCTTCAAGAATCGATGCAGTAGATCACAAAAATTAGAATCGCGATGCATCGTCATGACGATTATTTTGCACACCCTTACAAAAAAGGCAAAAAAATTAAATAAAATCAATCTCTATATGTTTATATATAATTTATTTATTTATACATATATATATAAAACTATAAATGATCATCTACCTGACAATTTTGCACTATATGTATTTTGGCTTATCATATAAACTGTGATAAAATATATTTAGGTTTTTAGGTTAAAAGGTGACAAAATGTAAATTAAGGAAAACTGAGTATGGATATTTGCAAGATGCTGTAAAGACAAGGTGCAACTCGAGGGGTCTAAAATAAGAATGTTGATGTCAATCTTAGAGCATTAAGCACTTTTTATTTTGTCCTCAATCTCTGGTTTATATATCTATCAAGTTTTCAACATGAATCATCTTTTATTTTTCTGATCATTCTGGTAAACAAATAGACAGACGAACAGACAGAGTAATAAACAGCACCCAACACCACCCTCCACCACCTCGGCTCTCACCTTGGTAAAGGAATTATAATCAGCAGTGACAGCAAGTCAACAGATCACAGTTTGAAAGCTTGTCAAAGTGTTTTGCGTGAGGTGTGAAATGTTTGAAGAAGAACCTTTAACAGTATGATGTTGAACACTTTGAATTCAGTTCAACTTAATCCTGTTAAGATTTGAAAATAATGGCTTCTCATCCTTTTACCAGATAGCCTCAGTCATATGATGCTCACTGGTTTACTGTATAATGGTTACTTTTAAAGATGTGCTCATCACTTCTTTAGTAATGTTGGCTTGCTATTAATAATAACATAATCTCTAATACGGTAAAATGATTAAACCGCTGAGAACTATGCTGCTTTGTTCAGTTGTCTGTCTACTTCTGGATGCTTTATTATCATAAATAAATCACAAAATGATTGTTATAATCAGGAGATGACCCTGACAGATAAAACCATCATTATCCAGTTGTGCCAGATTTATAATGAATTATAATGCATGTGATTATCAGATCGTCATGTATAATGGGTTTATAATATCCTCCCAATGCCCACGATAGACAGTAAGTCTCCTCCTTCTAGTATCTTATCAGTTTTTATGACAGTTGGCACTCTCTTACAGTACATCATTTCACTTATAGACTCGGTTTCTCCAGTAAGTGAGGTGGAATAAAGGTAAAGCCCATCAGTCCTGTCAAGGACACCCCACCAACACACACACACTCCCACCCATATTCAAGACAAACCTAAAACATGATCAAAAATTTGATACGGATGGAGCAATTAGCCTTCGTGTCTACAGATGTGGTGCCAGGTTTATTTGCCAGGACATCTTGTATTATGAACTTAATCTCTTTACGAAGCCCTGCCTGTCTGTTATGGATGGCACTTGTAAAGCTGTTATCTCTGTGTCTGCGCCCCTTATTGAAGTGAGTCAGTGATAAAAAGCTGCTAAATGCAGAAATAATAGACAGAAGAAATGTTAAATTAACTGGACAAAGGGTAATAACATTTTGATTAGATCCGACTATCGAGGGTGCAATGATTTTAGGAGAAATTAAATAATTTTATCCTTCAATTTTTATATCAATTAATTTCCTCGGAAATTAATGAACGTACAAATCATTTCACAAAGTAGGCACGCTTTATGTGAAACTTGTTTTCTTTTTATGTGCAGAAACAAAATTTTATAACATCATTGCAAAAACATGGATAATCCATTAACGTTTCCACATTTTTGTCATACTAAAAGAAATCAATCAGAATCAACTTAAAGGTCAAGCTTGCGCAAACAAGGAATTTAGTTTGGTTTTCTATTGCTCACATTGCAATAGAAAGTTAAAGTGTGATAAAGAAAGCTTGCAGCGGTGAAAAGGACAGTTATTAGTTGCTGTAATTTATAACTGCCAAATTACACAAAGTAGCTGCAAGTATTGCAAAGTTTCTGCCAAATAAGATCTGAACCAGACCAGCTGGAACCAGACAATCCAAACATATTTTCCACTCAGTATGTAGGCAGGCCAAACTAAAGAGAAAGTTGCATTTTTACACAGGATAGTTCAATGTGACTCATGGGATACTAAAACCAAAACAACAAACAAAAACAGAAGTTATTGATCCATCTTTCCAAACTATTTTCAGTGGTATGGTGAGCTCCATCTTCCCATCATCTTTAAACAACCCCCTGTACCCAGTTAAGGATAAGCTTACCCCTGATGATGCCTTTGCCGCCATGTTTAAAGAGGAGAATATTGTTTTCAAGGTAATTAGCTATAATGGTTTACTTCAACTAATTTCTAAAAACATGTTTCAATTTTTTTTTCACAAATGCCTTTTGTTTTATAGCTGTGTAAACAAATAAATTGAGATTTAAAATTCCACATGACATTTGTGACCCCCTGATGGCCCGCATCATTGGAAACTAGAGGCTCAGACCTTTCCAAGGACAGAAGGGAGGTAATTGTGTGCCCATTTCAGGCAAGTAACTGGCATGTGTTACATAAGCTTGCTATGTTATTCTTATTTTCTATTGAGTTTGGTGATAATATTGTGTGTTCAATTATTAGTTTAAATGAAAGGGGAAAAGGCTTTGCTTTATACAGAAGGTCTCTAATTGTGTCAGATCCCCTTTAATTAGTGGAAAATTGCATTTGGCACAATTTTGCCAATTTTGGCACTGTCCACTAAAATATTCGTGGAACCAACATGTTTTAACTTATTCAGTCCAAATTTAATATGAATCAAAGTCAAGATGTGGATCTATAAAGTCTGAGGTTTCATCCAGAGTTTCAAATGGGATTTCATTGTGTTCATTGTTTATTTTGGAAAAAATGTTGGCCAGGCTAAATATCTTTTATATTTTCTTTGATTAATCACCTATAAATCAGACATGGTGACATGACATATATATCTCAAGTAGAATTTGCTCCGAAGACCCTCTGGGCTTAAGGGGTTAAGCCTTGTTCCATTGTATTAAGTTGTCTGCAGGTGTAGTGTTGCGTGAGATGTTTAGAGCTTGCAATATATTTTTCAAAACTAATTGTGAAATTCTCCTTTATCACGGATATCAGGCTGTGAAGAAATGAATAAATAGGCAAAGATCTGCATATTTGGAGATAAATTCTGTACTCAAAAACTGAAGTTAAAGGTATAGTGGAGGATGTTCCTTTTCCAGATGGATTATCAAAATTACTGGTCCTCCTATTTTCTGTCAATCTGGTGATATGTTTACGTAAGGCCTTCCTACGTGGTCGTCCCCATTTTCACTTACCGGTGTAAGTGTCTGACATAGTGGAAAAAATTGCAAATCTTCTTTTGGAAAGTAAGCTTATATGACTGATGCAAACAGCAACTTTTAAACAGACGAGGAGAAATGGGCTTGTGCATGCACTTACACACATTTAATAGGCATTCCCTCTCAGGAGACGGTACAGGGGTGTGATTTTTTAGATTTTTTAAGTGGAGAGGGCGGGTCTTTTCAAAAATTTGTGAAAATCCTCCACTGTACCTTTAAAGTGTTTGCCGATAATTACCACTGTTACATTTGGAGAAACAGGGCAGAAGTTTGCAACTCTGACAACATAATCCAAACCTTTAAAGTAAGAGGACCAGAAGCATCATATCATGGAGACTATTTTTTTCTGCTGAGGGAAAATAGCATTAACATGAGAAAGGTAAATTAAATGGAAGTATTTAAGGTAAGGTGGGCATCCGATTTAAATGACAGGACTCAATGGAAACCTTTTTTATGAAGGCTTTCTGCAAGACCATTCCTTTTTTAACAAAATTAACATGCAATATATTATATAGTGAAACTGCAACACAGTGAACATAAAACTCAAACATATAGCTGACCGTTTTTTTGTCAGGTTTAATTTTCTAGTTTTTCATCACTATAGATAACCAAGATGCAGCATTTTTGGGGTTTTCCTTTATCATCGACTATATGTGTTTATATTTAACATCAAACTAAAAACGATTATTTGGCAGAGGAACTGTGACAAGAAGAAATGACACCTCAAAGGAAATAGTTTGGTTGCCTTGAACTAATAAGAAAAGCAGATCATAAAGTAAAGGAAGCTCAGCCACCAGTGCCCTGTGTTGATTCTACAGTTCTATATATATGACAGAAGTATTTAGCAGGTAAGCAGAAAAGTAGATGGAGCTTAATATGTCTAAGTCCCCCCTTGTCCCTAAGTGTTTTTAGATAGAGTCTATATGAGCTCAATTATTGCTTAATGGGCTTCAACATCATTATACTATGTATAAAGACATATAATGGCTCATTATAACTTGGCAAATCAAGCTGCATCTCAGTAGAGTAATTTGTACAACAAACCGTATCAGTGAAGTTTGTCATCCTTTTGGTGCAAAGCAGCAACATATTGTGATGTGAACTAGTACTTAGACTTTTTAAAAATAAACACTAACCTTTAGAAATAAATTCTTACTACAGTAGAGTATTGGGGCCATACTAAAGCTCTTTTTTCTAATTATGACAATAAAGTCATAACATTATTGGAATTAAATACAGCAAAACATGGTTCTTTTAGTGACATTTTAAGCTGTTTCACTTTTTGATACTCTTTTAGTGTTTTACTTCAAACATCTACAGTCCATCAATTAGTTATCTACCCTATGGAAGGACGTCAATAGTAAAGATAACAATACCAATTTATTTTGTTGACAAGCATTTGTTAGCCTGTATGAGTTTTTACCTAATGAGACGCATTAGTCATTGGACCCATGCTTAATATAGAAATATTGATTGAAAAGGTTTAACAGCCCTTTATGATGTTGTGTGCAATCCATACATAAATTTAAAATTGTTTTAAAAAAATCAATATCATTTACTAATTTGATCAGGTCTTGTCAATAACTGTTGCAGCTTTGCTATTAGGATAAGTCCTGAAATGTGAATATATCAGTAATGATCAATGGAAGACCCTTCATTTATTATGAAAGCAATAACAGTTGTTTCTAGGTGAATGCGCTATAAATAATGTTTTTAACGATGGGCTTTGTCTCCCCTGAAACTAAAACATTTAGTAGATAAAGGCAATTTTCAAATAAAAGTTTAGTATTGTCACTGAGATTTCCCTAGTGGTTTTACAGCTGTTACACTTTTTGTTTTAATTCTGCAGCATGTGTGCACATTTACATAACAGGAGTCAGCTTCAGTTCGTATTCTCTAAATGTTTAAGATTTTTTTTCTGGATTTGGTATTAGCCTAAATAATACGGTGTATATTCATTAATTAAAAGCAAATTATTTCTGTCTGTTTAGGTATGACCTATTCTGACTGCTGTGAAAACAGGATAAATTGGTTTGTTGTGTAATATGATACAAACTGTCAAGAAATGTTTTCTACAGACTTGGTGCTAAAACATGCATCCAGATAAATTGTAAGCTGTCTGATTATTTATTTATTTTTTTTAACTTTTAAGTTTTCATTTATTGTTGGATACATGTATATGTAAATGAGGGAATAAAAGCACATAAACTTGGTGCAGCAAACAAAAACTTGTCACCGAATCCTAATCATAAATAGCTCGGTTTGAATAAAACAGTTTGTATGTAACGATGGACTCTTCGTGGTTGCCGTCTTTGCTGCTCTTTATGACTACATGATTGAATTTGACACAAATTTCTGAGCAGGCAGGACCAATTAAATAACAACCAGAGGGAAGTAAAGTTCCTGAACAGTCACTTTCTCAATGTTACAGCTTGATAGTATGTTGTTGTTACTCGTGGTAATGAGCTTTAACCATTTCCCAAAATAAAGTAACTGAGTTCACACATTATCTAGACAATTTTACCACCATAGTCAAAGGTTCTGTGCCTTTTTTTTGTTGATTTAACAGAACCTAAAGCTAGTGTCTTTGCATTTGTACATCTCCCCCCTGTTGACATGTTTTTCTAGGGTGATCCAAGAGGCCAAAAAAAAGAAGATGGCAGAGTTTCCATCCATCCTTCCATTATCTGACACGCTTGTCCCGAGTGGGGTTGCGAGGGGTGCTGGTGCCTATCTCCAGCAGTCAATGGGCGAGAGGTGGGGTACACCTTGGACAGGTCGCCAGTCCATCGCAGGGCAACACAGAGACAAACAGGACAAACAACCATTCACTCACACACTCACACCTAAGGACAATTTAGAGAAGCCAATTAACCTAACAGTCATGTTTTTGGACTTTGGGAGGAAGCCGGAGTACCCAAAGAGAACCCACACATGCTCAGGGAGAACATGCAAACTCCATGCAGAAAGACCCCGGGCCGGAAATCGAAACCAGAATCTTCTTGCAGCAAGGCAGCAGTTCTACCCACTGCTCCACTGAGCAGCCTCGGAGTTTCCAGGATATGCTAAACTTTCAAATGGTAAAGGTGGCAATCAATCAAACCCCAAAAATAATACTCAAAACTCTCCATGGAGTAGGGGTTGTCTGCCTCTGTTGTCTATGGTCTGTGAACGCCCAACGCAAGAGCTGTGTGTGTATTCTGACAAAGAGTGAAGGCATGTCACAGTGCAGGTTTGTACTTACTGTAATTACTACTAACCCATCTTCCTGTTTCCTGTCTTTTTTTCTCATTAGGAGAATCCTACAGTGTAGTTGTGAAAACAACAGTGTTTGATTAAGAAACTACAAGGTAAAATCATATCAGGTTATTTACTTTCAATACAACCTTTATTTATCACTGCAACAGTTTACAAGCAGTTGCAGATCACCTGAGATAAAATTAAGCTGCTCTAAGTCTGAGCCGGAAGCAAGGTTTGATGTTTCCTCAAGGCAGGTGCTAGGCTTCACTTCAATCAGAGGAGTTCAGATATCTCATTGTCTCATTCATTAGTATTGATAGGTGAGACGGTTAGAAGGATTCATGCCTCTCCTGGAGTAATTACTCGGGCAATTACTTGATCTGCTGTGAGGAAATTGTGAAATTATTTTGAGCTCCGATGTATGTTCATCAAACATGGATTATAGCTGAAGAATAAAACTCCAAATAATATAAGTCAAAATTGGCTTCTTTCAACGCACCCTCAGGCATGGTGGGTTAGGCATTCAAACTAAGGGTGATGAACACATGACAGTAGCCAACCTCTTACATAACCGCTCCATAGGTTTGCAGTTGAACCAGATCTTTTGTTATTTCTCCTCAATGACTTAGGAAACTTTGAACGTTGAGTTGCCTAAACTGAACTCTTCAAGCTTTTAAATTCTGTTTTCACTTCACTTAGGAACATGATGATGGTTCCCATCTTATCAAAGATAAAAGTCATTGGTAGCTTTTCTTGTGCGTTCTCTGTAGAGAAAAAAAACAATGGTCCACAAGGTTAGCTTGAGTTGGACCTCTGTGCTCTCTGGTATAAAAGTAGCACGTTGTGACTTAAAAACAATTTCATATATGAATCATCCTGATTGTATCTTTTACCAACTGAAGTGCAAATAAGACAGCAGGCAGTATGAGATGCACTGATTGTGTCTATGATAACCAGGAGGCTAATGTGTCTTCTAGAGTGTGCTCAACAGCTGAAAAATAGGCAATGCAGTTTGGAGACAGACCAAAAAAGGTCACTTATCTAACGGTCTCAAAAGCATCAAAGCTTATTATTTTCTCTGTAGCCAGTTATTGTGACATTGGAACAAAAAAGTTTTTTTTCTTTTTTTTTTCCCCCAGTAAGGACCTAAAAAACATTTTTAAAAGACTGGAAAAAAACTATTATATTTCAGACATTGTCATTCAGAACCTTTTATGCAAAAATATCGTCTTATATGAAATGACTCAAAAAATATCAGCATCCATGGTGTCTTCAAATTAACATTTAGATGAAAGTGACACTGCAGGACCTTGCAAGCCAAAGATCCCAGAGGAGAGGGTGTATAAAAAAAACTGCATCCATCAAAGTAATTTTGCATGCCCCCTTAGAGGGGAATAAGTGAGCTCTCATTTAAAACTCCCCAGCTTGATTAGTAACCATTAAGTCAATTATTGTCAGGTGTTTCTTATGATCTACCACAGAGAGACTTCAGATGCAGAACTGTTTTTTTAACTATTATTTCTCATGTCGCCATGAGCAATAGGAAGGCTAAAAAAAGCAGGATGGCTTAGAAGAGAGTGACAAACTGTTTTTCTGTGATGGGGTTCACACTTTCCGGATACCCTTCGGAGTTATTGGCCAGAGATGCCGCACATTGTACAAAGCACCATATTGGATATGAACATAGCTAAACCTGCACTCTGTGATTTCTCACCTCTTCATTGTGTCTTCTCACCTTTACACATGCTTCTTGCTGCGTAGGTTTGCACAATGTCTTTGCATCTCCCCCATATAGGGGCTGGTGCGTCATCCTCCCCTTCAAAGTCTAGAGTGAAAGTTACTTCATCTTTTTACTCTTATGCCATTAAAGTCTGCACAAATGGATGACTGGCAGCTCAATCAGAAAGGCAGGAGAGGAATCACACTGTGGTGGTACTGCAGGCTCTATCTGCTGCTCTCAAACATCAAATCAGTTACACAAAGGCTTGAATGTTTGTTTCAGTGGTTGTGTTTGCAGTAAAGTACAATTAGTAACATAGTATTTTCTTTCAAAATATCTAAAACTGGCTGAGTACAAATGTGCACTGCATAAATCACCTTTGGATTTTTTTTTGAGACATTTTAAAAAGTTTTCTTTCCACCTACCCAGCAATTTTTTTATTATAGAATCCCATGAAACATAGTAATGTCAGGATCTTCACTGATAGCTCACCTTAATTACTCATGCCTTTCACCTGCTTAACTCTGTCCAGCTCCTAATCATCACTCATCTCATCCACCTGCCCATTTCCTTTATATTGGGCTCAGTTCTAGCTATCAGGGCCGTTCATTGTTTGATTATCATTGTTTGATTTCTGTTTGTTCCCTGTTTGCCTTCTGTTAGTGTCCTGTCTATCACTTTTAATATTTACCAGGTTCATGTCCTCATTTCCAGTAGGAGATCATTTTCCAGCCCATGTCTTCAGGCTAGTTTTAATCCTTAACCAGTGGTGAGAGCGTTTCAACTTTTCCTGAGTGGTTCTGTTTTCCTGATTCCATTCCCTCTCACCAACTGTCCCTGTGTGATCTGCTTGCCTGAACCTCTGTTGGACTCCTGCTGGATTTTGACTGTACTCCCCAGTGTGTTTCTGTCTGAGCCGAATGCTTGACGCACTGGACTCTGAACCTGCCTTCGCGCTCTGGATTCCTGGAAACTGGACCTGCTGTTCCTGAGTGGACTGTACCAGGTAAGCGACCCACTCTAATTATGATCTTCTGTTCAGATGATCGTGGTCACTTGCCTGTGTTTCTCTCTACAGAATCAGTGATGGGTTGCGCCCTGCACCTGCAATCACTGTGGTCGTAGTTCCAATAGCAGCGTGCTTCTGTTTCTGTTTTATTTTAATGCTTTGACATTTCCTGCTGGCTGTCTCACCTTGAATACTGGGTCCATCTGTCCCCTTTTATGACAAAGTTTATGTGACCTGGAAAAAAAAAAAAGAAAGCTTTAGGTGTGAGAAAAGATTTGCAAGCCAATACAAATCTAAACTGGTACAGAGCTTTAATCTTTCAGTGGTGTTCCGCTCAAGGTTTCTCACCGATTGTCCACTGACATTGACAAATTGTTGTCTACATGAAAAGTTATCAAGGTCATGCACACAGTAACTTTATAGGTATTGATACTAGAATAAAAAATTGTAGAAAGGTTTTTTCAAAATATTATTTTCAGAAAGCTCAATTAAGCTTTTTTTTAAGGGGTCTGTGCAATTTACAGACAGACGGAGGAGGTAATTAATTCATTTAAATCAGCTGGCATATGTCACCAGCATCACATAGGGCTATAAATTCACACAAGCTAAATAAACTGTAACAAAGTTACAATAACATTCTGCAAAAAGTGAATTACAAATAAACAATAAAAATCAAAGTGTGTTTCGCTTTAAAATCTAATTCCACTTGCATATCATTTTACATATCTATTGAAATCAAATGCAATCACATGATTAAAATTGTTCTTTGTTTTAGTAAACTTTTTGCAGTGTAAACACTCTTCAGGAACACTGAAAATTAATCGTTCAGTGCATTTTCTCTTTGTGGGATTTAAGGGACATTCAAAAGTCACAACTTTTTACGTATCAAGTACAGAGCATGCAATCTTAATATGTATTACAGAGACTTGAACCATGAAAAATTTTCACAACATTTAAGATCTTATCTAGTTAGCTGTATTTTTTTTAAAAAACAGGTCAATTTGTTTTTAATTTTCGTAAGTATTCTGCAAAGAAAAAACATCAAACCTTTAAAAATTCTTAGTAACTTCAATCCATAGATACCACAAATGTGTACTGATACTGGTTAGCATGGTATATCACAGGCTGACCAGATTTCTACCATAATTATGGGGACATTTTCAGCTTGCAGAAAAAGCAAATTGACTTAAACGTGATCAGGGTGAAATAAAGTTAATTGGACAGGTAACTTTCATTCATCTTTGTAAATGTATACATTAAAGTCCAAAGCCAGATTTATTCTCTACACAACGTTAGAATTTCTTAAAAGTGGTCAAACCAATAAACTAATATTTGTTGGGAACAAAAATTTGTTGGCAAATGATTTATTTTAATGTATGTGAGCATGCAAAGTTGTGTTTGAATGTATACACACCTATATTGCTGTTTATATATCAGATAAGCAAGCAAGTCTATGTGTGAGATTACCAAGGAATTCCACCTATAGGAGCTTATCTCTTGTACTACAAGGTCTCTCTCTCCCTCGCATTCTTGCATTGTCTTGCCTTTTTCTCATTCTGTGTCATGAAAAGAGGACAGATGGACCCAGTATTTAAGGAGAGACAGTCAGTAGGCAAGTTCAAAACGTTTATTAAATGAAGAGCAAAACTAAAAGGGGAGCTGCTAGGATCTGTTATTACAACTGCAGGTGGGGGGTGGGGCACTGCCCAAACTTGGACACTCTGTTTGTGGGAGAAACACAGGTAAGTGACCACAATCATCTGACAGAAGATGATTATCAGAATTGGTCACTTACCTGGTTTAACAGTCCAGTCCAAGAGTGTCCCCATTGCTGCAGTCCTAGAGGTTTTGCAGGAAGCCGATCCTGGTCAGGGATTCAAAACAGACAGAAACAGGCAGGATCCAGGCTTCCAGGGATCGTAGAGCACCCAGGCAGGTTCAGAGTCCAACAGGGTCCGGAAGCGTGAACAGGTAGTCACACACAGGAGCAGACAGGATCAGGTGCAGACGGGGAGGCTCAGCGGAAGAGGGTAGCAGAGACAGGACGTGGAACCAGAACTTGATGCAGGACCTTTGAACTGGTCTCTACCTTGGAGCCAGGCTTACTTGGATAAAAACTGATCCTCCCTGCGTACAGAGCCAAAAACCCAGAGGGCTCAGCAGGGGAGGAACAGTGGACGATTAGGAGACAAGACAGACACAAAAAACCCTTTCCACTGGCCACCAGGATCCAAAGCATGAACCATGAAATAAACAGAACAGACTAACAGAAAAACAAATAATGATCTGGCCCCGAATGCTCAGGCTGAACAGAATATAAACCAAAGGAAATAGGTGAGAGGAATAAATGATAATTGAGGCAGAGAGGGAAAATGACAGGTGAAAGAAATTACCAATTAAGGGAGAGCAAACAGGCCAGATCATGACATTCTGTTTGACTTGCTTTATTTTACTTCTCAGTCTTCATCTTTAGTTAATCAAAATACATACTAGCCCTGTTCTTTTTTATCAGGGATAATGTTGACAACACTATTGATATATACTGTGTGAACCTAACTTTAATCATGGCAAGGATCAGTCAAGTCCATTGTAAATGAATACATTCACACATACCATATCACAGGATAGGCTTCTGTAGGCGCAGACAAGCTCAGGCTTTGCTTTTCCATTTCAATTTATTTTCAAAGGCAGCCCATGAATTTCTTCTCCTACTGTCTGTGATATAAACTGTAGCAAAGCTTTTACCTGACTACTAAAATAAAGGTCCACACACATTTTGTTCTTATTCTCAAAACACTATTATTACGATACATATTTTTTAACATTAAAACTAGTCAGTGGCAGAACTTTAGATTCAATTCAATTAAATTCAGTTTCAGTTTATTTATATAGCGCCAATTCACAACACATGTCAATTTAAGACTTAGACTTCTTTATTTGTCATTTTGTATGCACAGGGTGCATACAGAACGAAATTGCGTTACATACAGCTTATGAACGTTGCATTGATATTTCACAATGGCACGAGTTATAGAAAAATACAAAAAGTGCAGCAGTGGTCAAAGTGTGAACAGTGCAGAGGATAAGAGACAGTGTGCAAGTTGCAGGGTTCAGTGCAAAATGGCATTTGTGCAAAAAATGCGTTATTGAAAAATACAATGAGATGAACAATTTAAAGGGCTAAAAGTTAAAAGTTCAGCAGCATTTGATGCCCGATAATGTGCAATAGGTGCAGAGTTCGGATTGTGGATCAAAGGTTCAACAGTCTGATGGCAGTGGGGAAGAAGCTGTTGCACAACCTGGTGGATCTGCAGCGGATGCTGCGGAACCTCTTTCCAGAGGGCAGCAGGGAGAACAGTCCATGGTGGGGGTGTGAGGGGTCTTTGATGATATTACGGGCTCGGGACACACAGCGCTGTGATGAAATGTCCTTAATGGAGGGAAGAGGAGCCCCAATGATTCCTTCCGCTGTCCTCACCACCCTCCTCACATTCTTCCAGTCAGAAGCTCTGCAGCCTCCACACCACAGAGAGAGACAGCTGGTCAGAACGCTCTCTATGGTGCTTCTGTAGAAGGTTGTGAGGATGGGCGGGGGCAGGCGGGCTCTCCTCATCCTCCGCAGAAAGTACAAGCGCTTCTGTGCCCTCTTCACTAGAGATGAAGTGTTTACAGTCCAGGTGAGGTTGTCCGTGATGTGCACCCCCAGGAACTTTGTGCTGCTGACCACCTCCACAGCTGAGCTGTTGATGAGCAGTGGAGCATGGTGGGGGCGGTTTTTCCTGAAGTCGACGATGATCTCCTTCGTCTTCTCCACGTTCAGGATCAGACTGTTTTCACTGCACCAGTCCACCAGCTGCTCCACCTCCTCTCTGTAGTCCCGGTCGTTGTCGTCCCTGATGAGGCCCACCACCGTGGTGTCGTCCGCAAACTTCACGATGTGATTGGTGGTGAACCTGGGGACGCAGTCATATGTCATCAGGGTGAACAGCAGGGGGCTCAGGACGCAGCCCTGAGGGGAGCCCGTGCTGAGGGTGATGACATCAGAGGTGTTCTGACCGACCCGGACTGACTGAGGTCTGTTGGTGAGGAAGTCCAGCAGCCAGTTTCGAAGGGGTGTGTTGAAGCCCAGATGTTCCAGCTTTCCCACCAGGTGCTGTGGGATGATGGTGTTAAACGCTGAACTGAAGTCCAGGAACAGCATCCGCACGTGGGTGTTCTTCTCCTCCAGGTGGGCCAGGCTCAGGTGAAGAGCAGAGGAGATGGCGTCCTCAGTGGAGCGGTTTCGCCGGTAGGCAAACTGGAACGGGTCGAGTGTTGGGGGGAGACTGGAGACGATGTGTTCCTTTACCAGCCTTTCAAAGCACTTCATCATGATGGGAGTCAGTGCGACGGGCCGGTAGTCGTTGTAGCAGGTGACTTGAGGTTTCTTTGGCACTGGGATGATGGAGGCAGACTTGAAGCATGCTGGCACTGTGGCTTGCTCCAGCGAGGTGTTAAAAATGTCCGTGAGGACACCAGCTAGCTGACCTGCACACTCCTTGAGCACCCGCCCAGGTATGTTGTCGGGACCTGGGGCCTTCCGCGGGTTGACCCTCCTCAGAGTCTTCCACACGTCGGCTGTGTCAAGGCAGAGAACCTCCTCTTCCTGATGTGGGACAGCCTTCACTGCTGGAGTGCGATTTAGTGCCTCAAACCTCCCAAAGAAGTTATTTAGTCCGTTTAGGAAGTCAGCATCAACTTCATCCACCGGGGCAGGGGGCGTGTTGTAGTCTGTGATCGCCCGTATGCCTTGCCACATGCTCCTGGTGTTGTTGGCGTCGTGGAACAGATGCTGGATTTTCTGGTTATGGTTCCGCTTTGCTAACCTGATGGCACGGTTCAGGGTGGCTCTAGCTGTCCTCAGTGCCTCCTTGTCACCAGACTTGAAGGCTGAGTTCCGTGCTTTTAGCGCGTGGCGGACCTCCTCAGTCATCCAGGGCCGTTGGTTGGCTCGGGTGGTGATGGTCTTTGTTGTGCTGACGTCCTCGATGCAGTGGTTGATGTAGGCTGAAACAGTCATGGCGTACTCATCAACATTGATCTTGTTGTCATATGTTGCTGCTGATTTGAACATGTCCCATTCAGAGCATTCAAAGCAGTCCTGGAGTGCATCCATGGCCCCCTCCGTCCAGACCCTCACCTGCTTCACTGTAGGTTTTGCTCTGATCAGCAGGGGTCTGTATGCAGGAATTAGCATCACAGAAAGGTGGTCTGAGGAGCCGATGTGGGGGCGGGGGGCTGCTCTGAATGCGTCTTTTATGTTTGTATAAACTAAGTCCAGAGTGTTCTCTCCACGAGTAGCAAAATCCACGTGTTGATAAAAATGAGGGAGAACAGTTTTCATATTCGCCTGATTAAAATCTCCAGCAATGATGAAAACGCCCTCTGTGTGTGTAGATTGCAGCTCAGAGACAGTCCGATAGAGAACACTCATGGCCTCCTTTGTATCAGCGCTGGGGGGGACATACACCGCTGTGATGGTAACAACAGTGAACTCTCTGGGCAGGTAAAAGGGTCTGCAGCTAACAGTCAGAAGCTCTATGTCCGGAGAGCAAAAACTTGAGACTATTCTAGCATTTTTACACCAGTTGTTATTGATGTAAACACAGAGTCCGCCTCCTCGGCTCTTACCGCTGAGTTCTTTGTTTCTGTCGGCGCGGAAAGTAGCTAGCCCCTCCAGGCTAATGGCGTTGTCCGGGGTTGATGATGTGAGCCACGTCTCTGTCAGAATGAGAGCGCAACAGTCCCTAAACTCCCTCTTTGCTGAGAGCTCGAGTTGAAGATGGTCAGTTTTGTTATCCAGTGAACGTACGTTGGAGAGCAGGATGGATGGAAGCGATGGTCTGTGGGGGTTAGCCTTTAGCTTGGCTGCTAAACCTCCGCGACAGCCGCGTTTCCTCGGCCGGCTGCACCGCTTTCGCTTGGCTCTCCTCCAGCGTGAGCCGCTCGACGGGTCCGCTGCATCGCAGGCCTCCGGGGCTTGATCCCGGAGCACTCCGGAGTCACGTAAACAGTCGAGCGTAGTGGTGGTTACAAGTCCAAATACACTGCATGATCGTAACTCCAGCAGGCGCTGGCGGTCCAGTGATGATCTGCTAGGTAGATAAGCAGTTTGCAGCGGGTTTGGCGGTATATTTTTATGAAAATCTCCGCAAGTTGGTCGGAGCTGTATGCCAGCCGCTGCCGCCAGGGGCGCCGCCATTTTGCGTCTTAAGGCACTTTACAGTTCACCAGATCGTTCAGTCAAATTGATTCAAAGTTTTCTTTCTAAGGAAAATCAGTTGATTGCATCGACTCATTGACACGAATGCAATCTCTCACACTAAGCATGCTTGTAGCGACAGTGGAGAGGAAAAACTCCATTATAACAGGAAGAAACCTCCAGCAGAACCAGGCTCAGTGTGAGCGGCCATGTGCCAAGACCGACTGGGGTTCAAGAAGAGACAAGCAGAGATACAAAAAGCAGCTGTATATTCCCTGTCCAGGAAACACAGCCAGGCAGACGAGCTTCGAGCCAGCCCCCATGTCAGAGGATGAAGAGAGCACATCCAGCAGGTCATAGTCAGAGAAACAGGGCTACACTGAAAAACAGGCCGATCTCCACCATCTATAAACAAGGGTGTTGATGGCAGCAGCACAGCTGATATTTCTCCCCAGGATGGTGTCACAGCCAAACAGGAACAGACAAGGCAAAGCTACTATGAGAAAAAGCAGAGAGAGCAGAACGTTAGAGATTGAACTACAGTAACAGATTCTGCAGAGTAGGAGAATATAGATAGAAAGAAGCAGAATTATTAAATAGGGGTCCCTATGTCCTCCAGAAGTCTAAGCCTATAGCAGCATAACTATAGAGATAGCTTTGAACATAATGTGCCCTAGTGACTTATCCTGTTTTGCATTTTTGAAATTTATTTCAACCACATTTCACTTGCAGTAAGACAAATCATCCAAATATAGACCACAGAACCCTTGGCCAAAAAAAAAGAAAAATCAGTACAATCTTTAAAGCCAATCAACAGGGTTACTTCCTATTATTCTTTCCTACTGATATATCATGACTGCTTTGAAAGTAGTAAAAATGACCTCCTGTTTCAAAAGAGTGCCTGTTGACTATCCTGCTGACCTGTCAAGGTGAGAGATTGCCCCACAACGTTAAAAGCTGTCTGGAACTCCGAAGGGAGTCCATGTGAGTGCAACAGATGTGAGTCAGGTACAAAGGAAAGACGATATCCAGGTAACATACGAGGAGATAATTCACGTCATAATGTTCAGACGTCCAGAGGCCAGGTGACAATATCTGTGATGTATTGCAGCACCTCTAGCCCTGTAGGAAATATAGTCAATTGTCTTTTGGTTAAATGAAAGGCTTCTTCTGCCTCAGTATGTTATGGATAAACAGCCGTTGGCACTCTTTCCCTTTGCGCTGTGTTCCAAGACTAGGGTTGCTTTGATTAGCAGGGGAGATAAGAAAAAGAAACATTCATCAATAATGTAAATATGCCATTAATGACTTCCCTATTTCCGTTAGATCTCCCCTTCCACACCCCTGCACGGCTTCAACCCTCAATCCCCACCCTTTGCAACATTACATGCAGAATAAAGATAAATATAGTAAAAGGAAGTGATTGATACAAAAGGTGGTAAAAGAAAAAAATAAAATGAATCATCTCATGCTAAATCTACAAATGTAGCAGCATCTATTATCTGCAGCATAATTCCAGCAGCCTGTTGACAAACTTTGCTTTATTCAAATATTTATGCTCATTTGCATTCCCAATGAGTGCGCACACATACACAAATACACACAATCATAGCTGTAATTGCAAGCATCATTGCAAAAAAGATGATTGGTGTGGTTTGATCTCTACATTTTTTGGGGGGGTTTTTAAGTGTATATTATGTCTGTTTTTATTTGTTTCTTTTTTGAAAACATGAAATGCCTTTTTGATATTTAAATGAGTACTAACTGTCCAAGCAATGCCAATTAAAACGAAAATGATGCCTTTACTGCAACGATGGAGCCAATCAGTTTCAAGTTGATGTGCAGAGAGACACACAATGGATGGTTTTACAAGTTACATGACGCACTTTTCCTTTCACACCAGTTGAAGGGGTTTTACTGGGACATAAACGGCTATGACATAAAATCATTATAACTGGACATTAAGCAGATCCCTCCGTCAAAATCCCTTTAAGGAATGATCATTTAAAATTGTCCAAATATTTTGCAGCAATAGTGACACAGATCAACATGAATGGATTATTTTAGAGGCCGTCCACAGAACAGCTTATAACCCCACACGAAGAGGCCTTTTTGTAACACAAGTCTGGTTAAGAAAATGTTGAACTCTGGAAATCAGTGTTAATTGTAAAACCTTATTTATCCCCTTTACTCAAATGGTAATTATTAAACAGGGCAATCAAACATTTTGTTAATGAACATAAGAATGTTTTATAAGTAGTCTTATGCTCCACGTTTCTGCATTTAGACCTTTGACAGCTTTCGTTTTTGACAACTATCTATCACTGTCAGTATTCAACATAGAATTAGTCTTATTCAAGCAATACATCAAATCGGTCAATATATTATAGTGTCAGGCTGATAGCTTTCCTGTTTTTAAGTCATATAATTGTTATGTTTTGCATAGATGATTTAACATGGAAATTAATATTAGTTTGGGTTTGGGGGTCCATGATAGCTGGAAGACCTCCAAGGCAACTCTCTATTGGCCCAAGACAGCCGTTTTTAGATTTGTATAAGCAGGTAAAGCTGAGTATTTTTGGAAAGTGGCTTCACTGTAATGTTTCTGTTCAAAGGATTTTTTTTTAATCATATATTCCACACTAAACTGTTCTTGATGCAGCAGAAACATAAACTCACTTTGATAATAAATGTTCCATGACCACATGTAAGTGGCGTAATATCAAAAATAGCAAATGGCCTATACAATACATAATCCACCAGTAACTCAGTGCAGATTCTCAGTCATTCACTAAATTAGAAGGCAACCTTTGTTTCTTAAAGTCACCTCTTGTCCAAAGGGGTTCTTCAGTTCTGAGCATCAGTTAGTAGAATTACAAGTAATAAGCCTGATGCATCCAAGCCTATAGACCGAAAAAGGAGAAACCCTTGGGATGGGAGGTTAAACTTAAAACCCAAAACAGTCTGCCTCTCTTTCAGGAGGGTGACCAGACTCCATTCTTACTTATTAGGGGTTTCACAATACATTACATTACATTACATTACAATACAATACAATACAATACAATACAATACAATACAATACAATACAATACAATACACCAAGAGGCTATTTCTTAAAGTTATCAGAGGCTATTTCTTAACGTTATCTAAAAAAAAATTCAGAGTCTCCATGTTCTGCATTCAAAACCTAAATTTCATGCTTCATTAATGCAGACCAATGTATCACATCCCGAATAGGTTGCCTGTTGATCAAATTTCACACTGCAGTGAAAGGTCCCGACAGAGATTAAAGGAATAGTACACCCAAAACATGATTAGCCTTCATTTTCTACTCTCCCCCATGCTGAACAACACTCTGGAGTACTTTTTTGATATCTCAAATGCATCTGGAGATCTGGGAGGCTTCTTGTTGTCTGCTGACATTCAAATAATGGAGGTCTATGGTGACCGAGGCAGAAAGGTCCATAAAAGTCCACAAAAAACGTGTCAATATTCCTCCATACTGCTCATCCAATGTATTCCAAGTGTCCTGAGTGGGTAGCATCCAGAATTGACTCGAAACGAAGTCATTTAGAATGTTTTTAGAGCATAAACAGTAGTGTATAGGATTTCCTGAAAGCGCGCGCGTGCGTGTTCATGACGCTACAGAAGCCGGCAGACCAAACCAGATGAAAGTGCGCATTCAGCGTCTGCTCTGCCGATAATGCAAGCGTAGAAGAAGAAATGTGCTGTTTACCTGTGCAAAGAAAGAAACAACGAAAGAAAAATGTCTGAGGGCTTCAGTGTTGAGGAAGAGCACGAGTTCTTTGCCGAGCTGAATGCGCACTTTCATCTGGTTTGGTCTGCCACGGTTTCCGTAGCGTCGTGAGCTCACTGGCGCGCGCTTTCAGGAAATCATATACACTACTGTTTATGCTCTAAAAACATTCTAAATGACTTTGTTTCGAGTAAATTCTGGATGCTACCCACTCAGGACACTTGGAATACATTGGACGAGCAGTATGGAGGAATATTGACACGTTTTTTGTGGACTTTTATGGACCTTTCTGTCTCGGTCACCATAGACCTCCATTATTTGAATATAAGCAGACAGCAAGAAGCCTCCCAGATCTCCAGATGCATTTGAGATATCAAAAAAGTACTCCAGAGTGTTGTTCAGCATGGGGGTGAGTAGAAAATGAAGGCTAATCATGTTTTGGGTGTACTATTCCTTTAAAACTATAAATGTATATTTGCAAAGCAAAAAGTCTTAATAAATTGTGCATTCAAACAGCCTTCATCTATTTATGAGGAATATGTCATAGAGTTGCTCATGCATTACAGGTGGCATCATCTGTTTAAATTTGAATACCACTTCCTGCATTTTCTGTGAGAACAGGCTTGAATAAATCAGACTGCATGCTGCATTTAGCAGGTAGGAGTTTAGACTGTAGCAAAGCTGAAATGAAAAGATATTTAGTTTAATTTCTTGGGACAGCAAATCATTATATGGAAGATAAGAGTCTGTTTGATTCTGTTCTATTTTTGTAACTGTTATGTTTTTATTGATGTTTTCAAAGATAGGTGGAAAGATATTTTAATCAATCCTGAAAAATCAAAGGCATTTTTCTCAGGAAACTCAAAATGTTTGTTCTGTCTCTGGTTAAAAAAAAAAGTAGATCCCCGTGGTCTTTACATGTTTTAGAAAGTCTTATAGTAGGCTAATCCTCTTCTACCTTTTTTTTTTTATGGAAATGTACTGTAACCATTGTTTCCAGCACAAACACCATATTAAAAAAAAATCTGTGGAAAGACCCTAAAATGAAAATCTCTCATAAAGTTAATAATAGATGATAGGATTCCATATCCAGAAACCCTAAAAGTCAATACAACATAGAATTAAAGATATACCAATCTGGTTTATTTCAAGGGTAGTTTTATTATTCTCTCATTTGTACATCATATGTCTTACTCAGTTACAAATCCAACATTGGCCCTATTTAGGCCAAGCCAAAATGTTAGGGCATGGGCTCTAATTGGGCTTCTTGTAAAGGATCCACTTTTATAACCCATGTTAGCAGAACCAGGTGATCACCCAGTGCAGGTGGGCATTGACTGGCTTTGATAATGCCTGGCTCATCTTATGGCTCATCTTCAAGTGTGACATGTCTTAAGGGGAGGAATGATCTTCCAAAAGAAAAAACACAACGTATTGCCTGACTTAGATTTCTATTTCCTACTTACTGATATATTCAATGGACATCAGTTGTGCATCCGGCCAACCCTCTTACTCTGCAACCCAATCTGTATAGAATGGACACACAATTAACCAACAGAAATCCTTAATGGTTAAAGAGGCATAACAGACTTACCTAATGATATTGGCAACTGTGGCCAAAACACAGAATTGCATCACTCTTCTGCTTGTTCTCATAGCTCAAGCTTGTACATGACAACTTATTTTTTATATATGTACTTCTTTCACCTTAAGTGGAGCTCCCATTGGTGTCTCAGTGGAGCTGGATGCCGGTCTTCTAAGTTTCCACAAAATCCATCTAGTACTGTATATAAAGCTTAGCTTGTTTGTTAGGTGGGGCCGATTTAACATGAAGGTGCTTGACGTCACATCCACAGAGCAGCGCAGGACATTCACACCTGAAGTAGATTCAGGGAAAATGTGCTACAGGCTTATAGATGCATCAGCACTGAACTACTGAGGTGTCAGTCTGCTCATGAAATAATATTTCAGTACTGAAAAAAATGAACTTTCTCTTTTTTCCCTAATGGCACCCGTAGGTCATGGCTTTCTGGGCAGAGGGTCACTGCCTCTCTGGAAAACAACTGGTGCACATATACCTTTTTTTGTAACCCAATGCAGGGTTTTTTTTTCAGTTTAAATACTCTGTTGTCATGGCATGTGCAATAGGGTAAATAATTATTACACTAAACCGATTACAGGTCATATTTTTGATGCACGGAACAAGAGGAGTAGAAAATAAATGTCAGACCTGACAAGTGGAAGTCTTGTTTTAAAACCTAATTCATCCCTAATTAGCTCTGAGGGCAAAGAAGAGATTAAAGAATAATCAAAACAGACAATTTTGCCTGATATTAGAAATGAGAACATTAGTCCTTAGTTGAAATGAGTCAAAATCATGTAGATAAATAAAAAGCATCTATTTTATCCATGTATAGTCTTTCCTTCCCCAGCATAAGGAGGTTCCCAAACCTGTGCTCCCGTTACGTTACCTTGGCTTTTTTTTTTATCATTATTTGACGTCCGGGGGTGTGGAAGGGTGGGGGTGCACTCAGCGGCATGACATAAGACCTGCTGCCCATCCTACGCTCCAGCTGCTGATTGGCTTTACGCAGGTTTCTGCCTAATATTTAACACCGCAAAGCTTGGAGGTCTCATTTATCTAGACCGGATCTTAGCGCAGCATCCATCAACAAGGCGCAAGCAGCTGACGCGCAATTCCAGTTATCTGCAAGGGATTAAACAGGTAAAAATAAATATATCAATGAATATCTGAAAGTTTTATGCTCACTTTAACCTTTCATTGATGATTTAGGTTTAAAACTCAAATTGTTGTTTATGCCGAATGTTTTAATATGCACGGAAAAAATACAACTTTAATTGAATCGCATCTATGATGGTTAAACCTTAAACGGCGCATCTTTGCGCGCAGTTTGCGCGCAGCGGATGCATGCATTTATTTCCTCCAAAAACCTATGTCATTTCTCTGTATTAATAAATAATGAATGACTGGAACTGTAAATGTTTACGGACAGGATCTGCTGAGAAAATGAGACGAAGCCTTCTCCTGGTGACTTTGTTCCTCATTATGAAACTTCGCTCCAGCCATTCCAGGTGCGAGGAAACCGGAGCGCGCAGATCCTCCTCAGACGTAGGTTTTTGCTGTATCGCTTAGATCAAGTAGTTTTTTATTTTAGGGCAACTGACTTTTATATTCATCCATCTTCCACAGACTACAAGACTGGAAGATATAAAGCGGAACATTCTGAGAAGATACACAGATTTGGATTATGACAGCTTTGTTGGATTGATGGGCAAAAGAAACGCGGGTTGGTCTAATTTTATATGTGCTTTATGTTCAACTATATTACCTAATGATAAAATGTCTAATTGCCTTTTTTTTCCTTTTGGGGATAATCGTTTGATTTTCCTGTTTCCGACAAAATATTACTCTTCCAGAAGAAGAGGACGTGGAATCCCAACAAAAAAGTGAGATATAATTATAATGTTTACAACTGTATCTGTTAAATTTGTTATAGGAAATATTAATTTGATTTTTTTATTATTAGGGGAAATGGATGACTTATTTGTTGGTCTTATGGGAAGAAGAAGCTCTGACTCTGGTGAGTGTTATAGATGAATGGGGGAAATAACTAGAGCACTGCTTGCTGTATCAGCTGTTCATGTTCCTCCCTTCAGTTCAGAAAGAAACAATATGGGACTTATAATTTCTGTTCCTGTAATGAGACTTTTTCTCTGCTCCCTTAGATAGTCCCTGGAGGAGAGAATATCCAGAGCGCAGAGGAATCCTTCTCAACAAATCCAGGCTGAGGTGAGTCCTCAGAAATAGATGGAGCTAGAAAGATTTTTTCCTCATACTATAATATCTTTAAAATATCTTTTGTTAAACAGAATTATATTATATATATATATAACTTATTTTTTAGGTTACTTCAGGGGCTGTAAACATTCAGCCAGACCTTTTTCCGTATGGCTTCATCAACAGAAATTCACAAAGGAGTAGGAACAGCCAACAAGTCTGAAGGAAAAGAAGTCGAGCAGCTGGTTCATGAAAGCCACCATAAACCAAGCAGATTGTAACTATTTTATCTGCAAGAAAGAATAATTAGAAATCATAATTTCAGTTTCTTTATTTTCTCTGTCCTCTGTTCAAAGTTGAAAATAAAAGTAACTTTTTGTATACATTGTCTTACTTTTATTCAATGTTGATGTATTCTTGCAAGCTTTTGGGATTACAAAACGACTCAACAAGTTGTACATCATTAGAAATGTGTGTTTATACCACTTATTAAATTGGTATAATATATTATATGTTTATTACCACTCTGAAACAGGTTGCATTTAAATGAGCTTTGCATCAGAGTTAAAAAACAAATTTCAGCACAGTTGTGGCTGTAACAACAACTGTGCTTTTAAAAACACATTAAATCATGAGCAGCAGATGAAAACAAATTAGTATCCTGACTAGAAAGATAAAGGTCTCCAAGTAATCAAAAATAATTTATGCAAAAAAAGCTTTAAAAAAAAGTGGAATTATAATTTAAAATCAAATGTAACACAAATGTCAAACGAAAGACTGAAACCAGCTTCATAATGGGATGTGTGTTGCATTTAATAGGAAAAATCGATGTTTTAAGTAAAAATGTTTCTGCATCACTAGAAAATAATAGTGGCAGGGTCTAAAATCAAGACACATTAAAACAAAACAAAAACAATCAGGTACGCTAGGTGAAGAAGAAAAAAATAAATAAAAACAGGCTACACACAGCTGCCTCTGAGCCATAATTAATTTGTCTCAACTCCCACTGGGAGCACTGTCTGTGAAACACTGACATATTCTCATATCCAAGAGGCATCGCTTGAGGACTTCAGCCAGTATGATACACAGGCAGCAACCCTCTGAGAGGCAAACGTTTCCTTCTTTGATCACCCTGTCATGATATGGAAGTCGCTGCAGTTAAAGCTCACTTAGCAGCCTGAAGAACTGCAGGGAATCAATGATGGCTGCCTTGTCTGCTTGCAGTCCTATTTATAGGTAAATTAAAACTGGCATTATCTTCTGTGCCCCTCTCTGCACGCTTCTCTTCTGCCGCTTGGTTTTCCCTGACGAGAGCAGATGCTGTGTGATTGGCTTTGTCCTTCACCCCTTTAGCCAGTTTTAAGTTCAAAATTTTGGCTGCTTTCAACGGCGGGGCCAGCCTCTGTCTGCGGCGAGCAGAAGGCAGATAACGCGGTACGTAGCCATAAGCTCTCAGATGGTAGGTGTAATACTCCAGAATGTACATCAGCTCTGCCTCCACATAATGGAATGACACGGTGAGGTCTGAGCAGCACTGTGGCCCCTTTAAAAAAAGGCAAAAAAACATCAAAAATTTAAATTGCAGCGAAAAAAAAAGTTTAACATTTTGTATCAGATATTCTGACATAGCAATTAAATTTATGTGCAGAATACAGAGAGATGCAGTTATATAAACATAAAAAAGATTTGTTTTTTCAATATGTTCTGTGGCATCTCAATTATATTGCTGGATCTTAGGTTAAAAAGCTTCTCTTTTAGAGCAAACCAAAGGGATGAAATGTAGAAGAATTAAACAACACAGTCTCTCTCTCTCCATGCAGTCTCTCATCCGGATAGCTTCCAAATTGCCTCTTTCTAATAAGGTTAATCCCATCAGAGGATGTCTGCCTCATCAGAACATTTAAAGATTTACTGCCACAGCTCCATTTCCCAGCACTAAACCTTAGAATCAGATATAACATGTAAAAGAACTTGCCTCAACAATTGGGTAAAAACAATAACTCCAGTACCAGAAGCTCTTAGGGAACTTTGTGGTGAGAAGGTGCTCTGGCACAAACGGGTGAAAAGTTTCTCTGTGCAACGTGTCTCTGGAGTCCCCAGCCAGAACACCCATCTTCTCCAAACACTGCCCCAGCGCCAGGTCTTCGACAGGAGTCGTGTGTGTGCAAGCCTTGGTTCGGAAACCTTTGACAAACCGTCTGAGGGCCTCCTTACTGAGCACATAACCTGCACCTCCACTCATGTAACCCTGTTTGGTGTACGGCTTAAAGCGTTTACCAAAATAGATGGGCTCTTCAGGGGTGTGGTTGGACAGAAGCCAACGTAGGTTATCAACCACCACAAAGGTGTCATCGTCCGCTTTAAGGAACCAGTCAGCTTGGTTCATGTGGTGCTCGTAGACGTAGTGAAAGGCCTGAATGGTTTTCCAGTAGAGTTGATCGCGGCCCTCTTTAGTGCCCAGCCCCACAGTGGGAAAGGAGGGGTCTTCCACGGAGCTCATAAACAACACAACATCACAATGTCGACTCCAAGTGGCTCGGACATGACGGGCCCTGCTCTGGAGGTTATATGGCCCCGTCATCACCCAACAGAGAATACGAACCCTCTGGGACAGCATATCTGCTACCTGGCTGTCTTCATCTAGAAACAGAGGAGAAGTTTACAATGTTACAATTTTTCCTTTAATTCAAAGCATGTTTGGTTCTTTAATTACAGTTTGTGACTTTACAGTTGACTTTGCTGCTTTTGTTGGATTTGTTCCACCTGGATGAGCGGTTAGCAACAGGAGACATTTGCTTGCATTGTTTAGTGATTATATGGTTTTAAACAATTAATTATAAAAATCTGCATTTGTGGTTTGCACTTGTATATAAAAAAAAAACCCTGCACAAACAAATACCAAAAGACATCAAATCTAAAATGCATTATGATCTTACGCTATTTTTAAAGAAGAAATCAAACATCATTCTGTGGATGTCCAAAGCTAGTAGGAACACCATGTATCCTTTTCATTCTGCTTCAGTTATATGCACTACTTTCTGTATGTCACACAAAATCCCCCAAAATAACATGAACGTCTATGGCTGTGAAAAATTGTCTTTCTTTTTGAAGATAAGTTACAACAGCACACCATGGTGTGCCTTTGAAAGCAACGCTATGGCTACGTTCACACTGCAGGCCTTGATGCTCAATTCCAAATGTTTTGTGAAAGCCGATTTTTTTTGCGTTGCTGTTCACATTTCCAAATATATGCGACTTGTATGTTATCTCCTGTGCAGTCATATAATGCAAGTGTCCCGCATGCGCAGTAGAGGACGCAATGACGTCACAGGGCAGCGTGCTCTGTGTTTATGGAAGTAAAAATGGATGGCAGTGCTGGAGTGCATCCAGCGGTCTTTCCCAACCATAAAAACACAATCTTTTCAAGACGGTTAAACATAAATACTGCTCTCCGCATCATTGTCTGCCATTTTTGTTGTTTTTCTTGTTGCTTCTTTATGAAAAGACCCCAAAATAGTGACCTTTGTCGAGCATTAATGGCGTTCAGGTCAGATGAATGTGACCTGGCCATTCAGACACAGGTCACATTTGAGAAGATCAGATTCGTATCTGATTCAGGACCACATAGCCAAGCGGCCTGGGTCGCATTGGAAACAATCAGATCTGTGTTGTTCAGACTGCCATGGAAAGATCAGATCCA
Organism: Cyprinodon tularosa; assembly: GCF_016077235.1. Lineage (NCBI taxonomy): Eukaryota > Metazoa > Chordata > Actinopteri > Cyprinodontiformes > Cyprinodontidae > Cyprinodon > Cyprinodon tularosa. The sequence goes on from NW_024038678.1 coordinate 3,365,639, forward strand.
GGTCGCATATGGTCCGAAAAATTGGATTTATGTCACTTCAGGCTGCAGTGTGAACGTAGCCTATGTCATTTTTGACAAATGTATAAGCTTAATTTAAGTTACTGTATATTAAATGATTTTTCAGGTCAACACCCGACACTTAGAGTCAATATTTATCATATGTAACCTGAACCCCTCTTCACTGCAGTCTGAGCTCCCCTTAAAGATAAACTTTAAAAAAAAAAAAAGAGAGAGCTGTAATCCTTTCCTGATCAAACATATTTTTCACTCTCTAATTTAGGATTTAATCTATAAGTAACCCCATGACTTCTTAACTCTACTAGTCCATAGTGGTCTACTAAACATCTAAAACACTGAGGTAGATGGTTTAATTTTGTGACAGGGCAGAAGTTATAGGTCTAGCACCCCTAGCTACACAGTGCTGCTTAAAGGCATACTAATTAGCATCTACTCTAGAAATATCTAGTTGTTGCTATTTAACCCTGGCAAGATTTAAAAGGACAGGTTAGGTTGTTGGCAATATAAATTATAATGAGAACCAGCACATCATAGGGTAGCTCTAACCTGTTTAAAAATAAACAAAATTATAAAAAGATAAGTGTGCTTTAATTTTTTTTCCTTTTTTTCCCCTTTAATTTAAAACAATACTTGTTTAAAATCTAATCTGGACATGGCTTAACTTCGAAAGAGTTATTTATTAAACTGAATTTATTCCAAAACACTATAAAACCAATTGGTTATTCTAAATTACCTTTAGAAAACCATATCTGTTTAGTTTCCCCTGCAGGTCGTTTTAAAATGATAGGATCCTGCTGTCATGTCCCGTTCATGGGACGTATGTGGCGAAATTTGCAGCCTCATACTTCCACGAGTACGGTCTGTCCACCATTACAGCATTTTAAAGGGCAAGTTAGACCCTACCTGGGGTTAAAGAACAACAGCCGATTTATACCATGATTTTACAGATGTTTCAATACTGTTTTTGGTTATTTTTGTGCAACAGGTTAACAGGATACATTGCTAAATGAAAACTAAAGAGGTTGAGGATTATCCTGGGACTCTTCAATAAATATTACAGATCTGAACTGACTTAGCGGTTTGATACTTCAAATCTCACAGGTAAGATTTGCTTTCACATTGTAACTGAAGGATTTTTGCTGTTAATTGATTGCATACATATGCACAGCACCTGGATGGTGAGGAAGCAGCAGGTTGAGGAGTGCACCTCCTTCCTTTCTCCAGCTGGTCGGTCTCTCTCCTGCTACTGTGGCCGTTTCCTGAGCTTCTGAATGTACATGGTAATTTTGTTCAAACCACACCTGCTGCAAGGAGAAGTACATGCAGCACATCCCCACCAGGAAACCCAGTAAGAACGCCCATCTGGTGCTGGGAACCTTCATGGTGAAAACCTCTCCTGTGCTGCAAGGTCAAACTTGAAGCATGTCTAAATGAAAAGAAAAAGACTTCAATTACCTTGATAAGCATCATATACACGAGTATCATCGTTATTATTAAACTCTTATGTAAAAGAATAAGCATCTTCTACAGGAGTGAGTGAAACAGACAATCAAATCGGATGTTTCTTTAGTGCAATCTTTAGTTTGGCATTACAGCATTCTGCCTTCTAATACTATTACCTGAATGCCTCGGAGTACAGCTGGGGGGAAATCTGAAACAGGATTAGTGCTTTTCAAGGTCAATTTAGGATTTTCAGTATTGCAAAGCAAGTTCACCTTTTGTCCGAGTCCGTCACCATTGTAACTTAAATTACAATGTTGGACATCTAACCTTTAGAGGCCAGTGAAAAAAGAAAAAAAAGAAAAAAAAAACAGTCCTCTAAACAAAATGCATCAATTAAAAGTGAAAGATGTCTATTTGTTTCCTCGTCTCTGATATGCACATTTGATTTTTACTTTAAACAGAAAACTGTGAACATGTTATCCGGAAAGAAGCTTATTTTATTTGTATTTTATAATCTGAAAAGGTTACATTACTCCTGATTAAAAAAATACTCTTCATTCATCCAGAGAGTATCACAAACCAAATCATTTGTGGGATCTGAGGGTGTTTCCAAGGATATCACAATGATTAATTATGGTATCTTTAGAAACTTTTGTGTTAGTGACAAGGTTTCCTCCAGACCCTGAAAACTGAATAGGACAATAATCATCCAACAATCATTTCATCCGTACAAGTAAGGGTTTACTTTGTGGCTCAACTTTTTCTTCTCATAACAACCTGGATAAACAAACATTACAGCCAAGACTCAAGAACAAGACATTTAATGCAGCTGAAATTTGGATCCCCCCCCCCCCCCCCCTTTCTTATGCCTATGTGTCGTATTCCACTTTTTGGCTCTGTTTCACAAAAATTCATGTGACAATTAAACTGCTTTTCACCTTTGACTTTGCCTAATCCTGTTGGTCAGACTTGTGTAAAGTTGCTCATAGGGACTCTTTCAACGGTGTCAGAAAAGATGCATTCCTCTCTTGTCAAGGGAAATTTTAACTAGGAAACACTCCACACTTTCTTCTTTCTACCACAGCAGCATGTAAACTAACAGGTTTCAGATGAAGATAAGACAGAGTTATGAACAATAACTTGCAAAACCAGGCTTGCATTTTCACATTGTCACACTCTGAAAAGATTTGATAGATGGATAGCAGTTTTTTTAAGGCTAGAGAAACAAGCAGAATGAATGTGTTTGTTTGCACACAGTTGAACCGGATATCACAGATAATCTCTTCAGGACACCTGATAGTGGGCGGGATATACTGGAGAGCAAGTATACATTTTGTGATCAAAGTGAGAGTAAAAAGAGCAGGAAAAGGAGGTCAAATGTGTGGATTGCAGACCACCAAGCTAAGTTTGAAGAAAAATCTGCAATGGTCAGTAGCTACAGGTGCTGGTCATAAAATTAGAATATCATGAAAAAGTAGATTGATTTCAGTAATTCCATTTAAAAAGTGAAACTTGTATATTATATTCATACATTACATACAAACTCATATATTTCAGATGTTTATTTTGTTTAATTTTGATGATTACAAATGACAACAAATGAAAATCTCAAATTCATCATATCAGAAAATTAGAATATTGTGAAAAGGTTCAAAATTGATGGCCCCTGGTGCAACCCTCTAATCAGCTAATTAACTCAAACCACCTGCAAAAGCCTTTAAATGGTCTTTCAGTCTAGTTCTATAGGCTACACAATCATGGGGAAGACTGCTGACTTGACGGTTGTCCAAAAGACGACCATCGACACCTTGCACAAGGAGGGCAAGACACAAAAGGTCATCGCTAAAGAGGCTGGCTGTTCACAGAGCTCAGTGTCCAAGCACATTAATAGAGAGGCGAAGGGAAGGAAAAGATGTGGTCGAAAAAAGTGTACAAGCAAGAGAGATAACCGCACCCTGGAGAGGATTGTGAAACAAAACCCATTCAAAAATGTGGGGGAGATTCACAAAGAGTGGACTGCAGCTGGAGTGAGTGCTTCAAGAACCACCACACACAGACGTATGAAAGACATGGGTTTCTGCTGTCGCATTCCTTGTGTCAAGCCACTCTTGAACCACAGACAGCGTCAGAAGCGTCTTGCCTGGGCTAAAGAGAAACAGGACTGGACTGCTGGTGAGTGGTCCAAAGTCATGTTCTCTGATGAAAGTAAATTTTGCATTTCCTTTGGAAATCAAGGTCCCAGAGTCTGGAGGAAAAGAAGAGAGGCACTTCATCCACGTTGCTTGAAGTCCAGTGTAAAGTTTCCACAGTCAGTGATGGTTTGGGGTGCCATGTCATCTGCTGGTGTTGGTCCATTGTGTTTTCTGAGGTCCAGGGTCAACGCAGCCACATACCAGGAAGTTTTAGAGCACTTCATGCTTCCTGCAGCTGACCAACTTTTTGGAGATGCAGATTTCATTTTCCAACAGGACTTGGCACCTGCACACAGTGCCAAAGCTACCAGTACCTGGTTGAAGGACCATGGTATCCCTGTTCTTAATTGGCCAGCAAACTCTCCTGACCTTAACCCCATAGAAAATCTATGGGGTATTGTGAAGAAGAAGATGCAATACACCAGACCCAACAATTCAGAAGAGCTAAAAGCCACTATTAGAGCAACCTGGGCTATCATAACACCTGAGCAGTGCCACAGACTGATCGACTCCATGCCACGCCGCATTGCTGCAGTAATACAGGCCAAAGGAGGCCCAACTAAATACTGAGTGCTGTACATGCTCATACTTTTCATGTTCATACTTTTCAGTTGGCCAACATTTCTATAAATCCTTTGTTTATATTGGTCTTCAGTAATATTCTAATTTTCTGATATGATGAATTTGAGATTTTCATTTGTTGTCATTTGTAATCATCAAAATTAAACAAAATAAACATCTGAAATATATGAGTTTGTATGTAATGTATGAATATAATATACAAGTTTCACTTTTTAAATGGAATTACTGAAATCAATCTACTTTTTCATGATATTCTAATTTTATGACCAGCACCTGTATTCAAAAAATCTAAGAAAGAAGAAGTGACAAACTCACAACAGAGCAAAGTCAACAATCAGGACAGCCTTCCAGCTGTCCTACAGACAAGCTACTTTGGATCAAACTGCAAAAGAAGTTATGGTTGATTCATAAAAATAAAAAAATAAAAAAGGTGCCAGGATACAGTTTGCAGGGTTTTTTTTTTTTTTTTTTTTTTTTTTTGAAGAGCTGCAAACCTTAATGTCTCATTTCTCACTGATCTTTGAAGCAGGAGAGACAAAAAAGGCTTAGGATTGATTTCAGAAACAGGAAGTTCAAGGTTTTTCTCCAGATACTAAAACAATAAGCTCCAAGATGTGAATGAAAAATATTAATAGGCCTAAATATGTTTTTAATAGTGTGTATTGATCACAATATAGCTAGAAAGGGCTTAGTTTTTGTTATTGTGTCAATGCCGAGAAAAGCACAAAAAAATAGATACACAAGAGACACGATCTAATTCTATTTTCTGTTTCGATAGTTAACCATTTACGAATGTGTGTTTTTATTTGGTCAAACGGTGAAATACTCATTTTAATCCGGCGCCTGTTTATTACCTTAGCAGCCGGATCAGTCAGTTCTGGACGCGGACAGCTTGACATCCCCTAAAGATTTTGAACGTTTCCTGCAATCTTCTGGAGAAGCTGCTAACATTCAGCGAACCAGTAGCTCTTTATGCGCGGTTGAAGACAATGATTGCATAGAGAAAACCCGTGCATTTTCCAGCTTAACACCATTCAAGTCAACATACGGCTCAGCTCAGGATATGCTGCCTCCCATTGGTCAGCGGGTAGTGACGTATGAGGAAGCAGACTTTAACCTTTAAAAAAAACACTTTTCTAAATGAAAATCTTAACATTACTTTAACAGATAAGTGTTTTTTGTTTGGGATGGAGAAATGTGAACTTGTCAAAACAGAATTTGTATATGTTAAAATAATTTTTTATTATTTATGATAAATATCATATTCACACCTCAAAATATTTACAACAAAAACTTAATTTCAAGATTTTATTTATCTTCTATTAATATCTATATAGAATCCTTAAAATTAAGTGCAAATGATAAAGCCAGGAAAATTATAACTGCCCTTAAAGAATTATAACCCTAGGGCATAGATTTGATTTCGAAATTTTAAAATAATGGTTCTGTTCTGTAAAGCCCTTTGTTGTTATATAAGTTTGTAATTATTAATGTTCTATATTGTTCAAGTATGTTCTTTTTTTGTAATTAAAAAAAAAATCTAAATGAACAGTTTACCCTTATTTCCCACTGGATGTCGCCATAATCCTTTTTACTTTACAAACGTCTAAATGTAATAACTGTGTGGTTGATTCAGTCATTATTTATTGTTACAATATAATTATGTTTTTAATTTTTTAAATGAAAACTGTTCAAATATATGCCACTCATGTTGCACTATGTCCACTTTTCAATTAATCAGTTGACAGATAATATCACTCAACTTTAAAATAACTCAATAATCAATAAATTGCATCTACACATCAGTTCCCAATAATAAACATATATATCTAACTCCTATATACCAAGTGCCTAGATCAAACATCAGTGTTAGGGTACATTTAGTTGTACCACCCTAACTAAGAAGAACATAATATTTACATAACATGGTGTATGATATCTGTGTATTTATACTCTATCCATTACAGAGGTAATGCTTTTTTGGGAAAATAATATGATTTGTACAAACCACATAAAATAAAAAGTACCTTGCATGCCTTGAGTTTGACATCTGTGCTTAAAACAAACACATTACTGCATCCGCTTTAATTTTTGATTTAATTTGTTATTTTTTAACAAATTAGTCCATGGCATAAAAGAAAGCACAACCACCATAACAAGTCAGTGGATTTACCGCATGGCTTTAGGTGTAACTCATTTGAAGAACTAAAACAGATGGCTCACTTGAATAAGCCTAACATACCTTATTGTCTGAACAGTTGTGAAAATACTACATACACTTTTACATTGCTTTATAAAAATTATGTGTCATTTGGCTGCCATAGTTTCAGCACAGCAGCAGACATGCCTACACAGCAATGGATGAATCATCAAATAATGGCATTTTGGGAGAGGCAATGGCAGGAAGGCCTCATTGCATCATGAAGCTTCATCCGGTAATCACAATCAAAGCTGTCTTTCAGACATTAAGATGGTGAGAAAACATTGCCTATATATATATATATATATATATATATATATATATATATATATATATATATATATATATATATATATATATATATATATATATATATATTCTTTTTCTGTAAATTTATTATTTCAAAGTTATTGATTAGTTGTATGAATTGATCAAAAACATCCCTTACATTGCTGAGGCCTCTTCTGCTGTTTTGGTTTAGCCAAGCAGGTAGGAAAACACCCCCAAGATGGTGGACATAAAGGTCCTTCTCAAAATATTAGCATATTGTGATAAAGTTCATTATTTTCCATAATGTAATGATAAAACTTGAGCATTCATATATTTTGGATTCATTGCACACTGACTGAAATATTTCTGGTCTTTTATTGTCTTAATACGAATGACTGGCATACAGCTCATAAAAACCCAAAATTCCTATCTCAAGAATTTAGCATATCATGAAAAAGGTCTCTAAACGAGCTATGCACCTAATCATCTGAATCATCAAATTAACTCTAAACACCTGCAAAAGATTCCTGAGGCCTTTAAAACTCGCAGCCTGATTCATCACTCAAAATCATGGGTAAGACTGGCGACCTGACTGCTGTCCAGAAGGTCATCATTGACACCCTCAAGCAAGACGGTATGACACGGAAAGATATTTCTGAACGAATAGGCTGTTCCTAGAGTGCTGTATCAAGGCAACTCAAAGGGAAGTCTGTGGGAAGGAAAAAGTGTGGCAGAAAATGCTGAAAACGCAGAAAACATCCAGAACCACTGTGCAAAGGTGTATGCAGGAAATGGGCTACAGTTGCCGCAATGCCCAGGTCAGCCACTTTTGAACCAGAAACAGTGGCAGAGGCACCTGACCTGGGCTACAGAGAAGCAGCACTGGACTGTTGCTCAGTGGTCCAAAGTACTTTTTTTGGATGAAAGCAAATTTTGCATGTCATTTGGAAATCAAAGTGCCAGAGTCTGGAGGACGACTGAGGGGAAGGAAATGCCAGAATGCCAGAAGTCCAGAGTCAAGTACCCACAGTCAGTTATGGTCTGGGGTGCCATGTCAGCTGCTGGTGTTTGTCCACTGTGTTTTATCAAGGGTAGGGTCAATGCAGCTAGCTATCAGGAGATTTTGGAGCACTTCATGCTTCCATCTGCTGAAAAGCTTTATGGAGATGAAGATTTCATTTTTCAACACAACCTGGCACCTGCCAAAACCACTGGTAAATAGTTTAATGACCATGGTATGACTGTGCTCAATTGGCCCGCCAACTCTCCTGACCTGAAACCCATAGAGAATCTGTGCTATATTGTGAAGAGAAAGTTGAGAGACGCAATACCCAACACTGTGGATGAGCTAAAGGCCACTATCGAAGCATCCTGGGCCTCCATAACACCTCAGCAGTTTCAGCAGTTTTGCGGTGCAACATGGAGGCAATCAGCAGGCTGATTGCCTCCATGTTGCACCGCATTGAAGCAGTAATTTCTGCAAAAGGATTCCCAACAAGTATTGAGTGCATAAATGTACATAATTATTTGAAGGCTGACTTTTTTTGTATTAAGAACACTTTTCTTTTATTGGTCGGATGAAATATGCTAATTTTGTGAGATAGGAATTTTGGGTTTTCATGAGCCGTATGCCAAAATCATCTGTTTTAAGACAATAAAAGACCTGAAATATTTCAGTTAGTGTGCAATGAATCTAAAATATATGAATGTTCAAGATTTATCATAACATTATGGAAAATAACAAACTTTATCACAATATGGTAATGTTTTGAAAGGACCTGTATTTCATGCACTGCAGCAGCCAGCAGCAAATGGTAGGTCTTTTCTTGCTTTTCTTCTCTAACACACCTAAATCTACCATCATTTAGCAGAAAAAAATATGTACTGGCACAGAAACCGTAAATAATAGGCCACATGGTCTATTTATTTTACAGTTTTAACGATTGTGGAAAAATTAAGTTGTTGCACTTAAGTTAAGTCATTTAAAGATAGTATCACTTAGACAAATTTTATTGTCATTTTGTACAAAACGAAATTTCATTCAGTACAGCTCTCAAGGCATTTCCATTTCTTAAAGTGCAGCAGTGATAAAATGTAAACATGATGGTCAAATGTAAACATAGGATTGAGATAATCTTTACAGTTTTCCAACAATCAGCGACCCCCCCAATTTTATTCAACATTCAGCAGTCTGATGGCAGTGGGGAAGAAGCTGTGTAAGAATCTTCATGACTGTCATTGAATGCTGCGAAGTCTCTTCCCAGAGGGCAGCAGGGAGGGCAATCCATGTTAGGGGTGTGAGTGGGTCATTTATAATGTTATGGAATGAAATGTCTTTTATGGAGGGAAGATGAGCCCCGATGATCTTCTCTGCAGTTCTCACTACTCTCCACACCTTCTTCCAGTCTGCAGCTTTGCAGCCTCCATACCACACGGTGAGACAGCTGGTCTGAACGCTCTGGTGCTTCTGTAGAAGGTGGTGAGAATAGGTGGGGGCAGTTGGGCTCTCCTTATCCTCCACAGGAAAACCATGTGCGTTTGTGTCCTTTTGATCAGTGAGGATGTGTTTACAGTTCAGGGGAGGGTGTCTGTGATGCGCACCCCCAGGAATTTGGTGCTGCTGAACACTTCTACAGCCGAGCTGTTAATGAGCAGCGGAGCGTGGTTCTCCTTCGTTTTCTCCAAATTCAGGATCAGGCTGTTATCTTTGCACCAGTCCACCAGCTGCTCCACCTCCTCTCTGCAGTCTTGGTCGTTGTCATCTCTGGTGAGGCCCACCACCATGGTGTCATCTGCAAACTTCACGATGTGATTGGTGGTGAACCTGGGGATGCAGTCCTGTGTCATCAGGGTGAACATCAGGGTGAACAGCAGGGGGCTCTGGACGCAGCTCTGAGGGTAGCCTCTGCTTAGGGTGGAGACATCAGAGGTACTCTGCCCGATCCGGACTGACTGAGGTCTGTTCGTGAGGAAGTCTAGCAGCCAATTGCAGAGGGGTGTATTGAAGCCCAGTTGTTCCAGTTTTCTTATCAGATGCTGTGGGATGATGGTGTTAAGCTGAACTGAAGTCCATGTGGGTGTTCTTTTCCTCCAGGTGTGCCAGGCTCAGTGGAGCAGTTTCATTGGAAGGCAAACTGGAACAGGTCGAATGTTGGGGGGAGACTGGAGACGATGTGTTCTTTAACCAGCCTTTCGAAGCACTTCATCATAATGTGAGTCAGTGCGACAAGCCTGTAGTCATTGAGTGAGTTGACCTGAGGCTTCTTTGGGACCAGAATGATGGTGGCAGACTTAAAGCATGCTGGTACTATGGATTGGTTCAGCAAGGTGTTGAAAATTTATGTGAGGACACCAGCCAGCTGATCTGCAGACTCTTTGTACACCTGCCCAGGTATGTTATCAGGGCCTGGGGACCTTCTTGGGTTGACTCTCCTCAGGGTTTTCCTTACTTTTGCTATGTCAAGGTTGAGTGCCTCCTCCCCCTGGTGCGGAACAGCCTTCACTGCTGCTATCACAGTTTTTTTTTTTTTGTATCTATTATATCTTAGGTTTCTATGGCTGCAAATGGATTTTTGGTTCATTTAATATTACAACAATGAACAAATGCCTTTCCTTTAGTTTCATTCCTTAGTTTGGTTCCCCTATTAAACACCAAACACTTCCTCTACCCTGTTCCCCCTGAGAAATGTGATCTAGAAATGCCACTGCACCCAACACATGTACTCATGTAAACACCCTGTGCAATCACCCTGTATAATAATCCTATTATAAAAAATATAAAAAAGCTGTCATGTGTGGACACACTGTATATACTGTATAAATTCCATGCACCTTTTTCTTCCTTTGGCACATTCTTCTTCTACTTTGACTGATGTAACGAGTAAACTTCTCTACTGTGAGAACAGTAAAGTCAATTAATCAATCAACACAGAAGTAGGTCACCAGCTGCAGCCCCCATGACAGAGGACCAGGGCGACATAGATTAAGATTTAGGGATTGGACGTGGGATGGAGCTTAAAAGTGTGACCTAAGGAAATCATACCAGATCTTGGATATACAGACAAACAGATATATATATATATTTTTCTAATTTGCATCACAACAGAGTACAAATTAACATAACAACACGAGATATAAGATTTATGCTCAGATAAAATTAAGTTTCAAAATTAAATCTGAGTTTTAGATGTAATAGTTAAGTGTATGTAGAATGTAAAAATTGATTTAGTGTATAAATATAGATATACATGCATTTAATGTTACGTTTAACATTTGCAAATAAATATAAAAAATGTACTGAATGAAAAAAAAAACCTTTCCTCTTGTCCTACATAATATAAATTTGAAAAGTGATTTCTTTACCCTCATCGCCCACTAGCGTCGAGCAATATTTGCATAGATAATTCAGCTGTGAGGAGTGGCTCTGAGGAGAGGCGCTTTGGAAAGGGGCGCATCAGGACGCAGACCGTCACTGGTTTGTCAGATTTAACAAGCTGCCTATGAGGAAGTTTCAACGAACTTCAACTTGAAAAAAGCAGCTGCGGTAAGACAAAGCTTTTTTCCCTCTATGTGCCTTCACATTTAATTCGCTAATGAGAATTATGCAAGAATTACGCACATACATTTTTTTTTTCCGGGGATCCTTCATTCATTTGACAGACGGAAATTGTACCTACGACGAAGCTGCTCAAAGTATGACATTAACTTCCTCGTGGGAGGTTATTTTCTTCCAGAGGTTAAACATATACTAATTGTTTAAATATTGTAAAGGTATTTGCCCAATAAACAAAACCCTGAAGGAATTTACCATCTCTTCATAGGACAGGGCTGTTAAATGCTTTATCCTTCAAACTTTATCTGTATACCTATTTCAGCACACCTGCACCAAGTTGCCTAATCAGATGGTAAGGTGGATTCAGTAGAAATGAGCTGCATACTGTGAGGTAAACGAGCCATTTGATTCAGCTGTGCTGGAGCAAACAAAATTTAAAATGGGACAGGATAGGGCCAGCGTTTCTTTATGGTGGCACAGAACAAAGGGTAAAACAAACACAGTAAACAAACAGGGCAAGAGTCCTTCATTTAGTATAATAAGTGAGCCTGAAAGGTTGCAGACTACTAATCTAAAAAAAAAAAAAAAAAAAAAAAGTGTTCCTATGTTGATGAAATAAAAACTAACTGCTTTTTCGAAATAATTGTTAAAATAAATTGAAAAGACGAATCAGTTACAATTTTTTCTGTTAGAAAATATCATTATGCATCTGTTTAGTATTACAAAAGAAGTAAAAAAAAAATAATAAATAAGTTTGTTCTTAATTCGAGCTGGTATGATGATCTGTCTAAGGAATATATTTATCCACTTGAAATAAGTTAATGGGGTTTCCTTTTCATATTTTAAAATAAACAAAAATATTATTCCATTGATACATTTTCTAAATTACTTGCTCAAATCAAGGGAATATACTTTTAATTCAAGAAAAAATTATTACATTTACATTTTTGTAGTGTATTTTTCAGTCCGGGGGCCAAGATAAGTTATTCAGGGGGACTGGTGCCTGTGGAGCCTTGCGTAGAATATCCCATTCGCATCTCCCCATCAGATATGGCTTCCACTGCGTCTCCTTGCCGCTTGCGCAATAGAAAACGTGCGTGCTTGTCCAGTGCTCTATCTAGGGCACTGTGCATATGCTACAAGAGAACTACAGTGAAACTTCCAACAATTTGTGTATGCAAAGTTGAGCAACTTTCTTTTGCAACTAGACTCTCGTCCAAAACATATTTCTTTTTCTTCTTTTTCTTTTCTTCATCATCAGTGATACAATACATTGCTTCAAATACCAGAGACACAATACTCAGATTTATATTTTAACGCCCCCATCCCAAGAACATGTTGGACACCAATCCACTAAGAGTAAATAATTGAAGGTCAGGGCTCGATATTAACCATTTCCAGATCGTCCGGGGCAAGTAGTTTTTAATGTCGGGAAAATAAAAATTTCATTGCATTTGCCCGTCAGTCAAGTGCAATGATCGCAAAAAAAATTATTTATCACTCAAAATTTCTTTAAAATCATTGACATGCGCTGAAAACAACCCACAAGCGTTGCCGGCGCCATCTTTGTTGTTTTGTACACATTCTCGCGTGATTTAAAAAAGCTGCGTGATTTTCTGCTAGATGGCGTAATTCAGCTCTTGGGGAGAGAATTCTGCAGAGCAGCAGCTGGATGATGAATTTAATCTATACTATAATACACACTAGATTAAAAATGATCTGTCAGGGATTGCTGCTGAGCCATCCTTCACTACTCCTGTTTCAAACCTCAACCTACTCCTGCTGAGCCATCCTTCAAACCTCAACCTACTCCTGCTGTGCCATCCTTCAACCCTCAACCTACTGCTGCTGAGCCATCCTTCAACCCTCAACCTACTGCTGCTGAGCCATTTCATAAATCAATGTTTTTATAAATCAACATTCAAATCCAAGTGATATTCTACTACTTCAAGGAGATAGCACCATTCATATCTTCCTGTTTAACACAGAGGAAACAGTATCTGATGTTTATTTGGGAATAAGGATAAGTTCCCTTCTGTTTAACACTGGGTTAACCGTCTGTCTGTATAACCATATATCCTTATGTAAAAACATAAATATATCATGGATGGCAGTGCAGTTACAAAAGGAAGTTGCTCAACTTTGATTACACATGTTTGAGTTTTAAGTGTGACTGCAGTTCTCTTGCAATCAGAGATGGCAAAAGTACTCACTTTCCGTACTTAAGTAAAAGTACAGATACTTGTGTTAAAAAATACTTTGGTAAAAGTGGAAGTACTGATTAAACTTCTTTACTTAAGTAAAAGTAACAAAGTACAGGCTTGTAAATTTACTTAAAGTATAAAAGTAAAAGAAGAAACCACTTTTTTCATGCCGTTGCCTACATTTTAAATGGATGTCTGCCAATAGGACTAGATCTCCGTTGTGTTCATTTTCAATCATCTCGTCGTCCATACTGCTATGCTAACGCCACCGCCACCAAGCTGCAACGATTTGCCGCGAATGAATACCGCCGAATCTGTCGATTCATCTTGTAGTGGTGCGTCAAATGCAACGTAGATTCCCATCCAATTAGATTGAATTTGGTATTGATGACATGAAAAATAATAACGGTAACTCCATTGAAATGATTCAAAACTAAAGTAACGAGCCAATTTTTTTAAATGTAAGGAGTAGAAAGTACAGATATTTGTGTAAAAATGTAAGGAGTAGAAGTAAAAAGTCGCCATAAAAATAAGTAGTAAAGTAAAGTAAAAATATCAGAAAAATCTACTTGAGTACAGTAACGAAGTATTTGTACTTCATTACTTCCCATCTCTGCTTGCAATGCATGCATGGTGCATAGATCACTCGACAAGTAAACACATTTTCTGACTTGTACGCTACAAGGAGCAGCAAGGAGGGAAATGCCAAGTGGAGAAATGCCAATTTACGTAACATCGGTCTGGTGAGAAACTCTGGTCCCTTGTGAAGATCTCTCCCCCCTGTGTAAAAATAACTTGTAAATAAATAAAAGATCAAAGATACATAGGGTAGCCAAATATGTGCAATGTATTTTACTGGGTTAAAATATTTGGTTCCCCCCATTTAGCTTTGGAGAATAACAAATATCTTCAAAGTTAAAAGGATGTTAATGAATAGATGAAGGGTTAATAAATAAAGAGTTGGTTAATCCCTGCTCTATTGGGTGACAAAACGAGTTTGGAACCAAAATATGTCCTTTTTAAAGAGAGTAAATATGTTCTCTAATGTTACAGTATGTTTGTGGTAGGGCTGAAACAATTAATCGGATTAAACGATTTTTGTAATAATCGTCTACTAATTGAGTAATCAATTAATTGTTAACTAGAGTATAGAGACTGTAAAACATGACTATCTGATAGAGCAACCATTTAAGAGCAGTAATTATATCAAAATTGTAAAAAAAAAAAAAATATATATATATATATATATATATATATATATATACCAATTCCGAAGCGGAACAATCATCAGTCACCTCCTCTACATGGATGGATGACATCAAGCTGTATGCCAGGAGTGAGCGAGACATCGACTCACTGATCCACACTACCAGGATCTACTGCAACGACATTGGGATGTCATTCGGACTGGACAAGTGCGGTCGCATGGTCTCAAAGAGAGGGAAGATTATCAGAACCGAGGGGGTTGAACTACCAGAAGGCCAAATAACAGATGTTCAGGACAGCTACAAATACCTTGCGGTGCCACAGGCTAACGGAAACCACGAGGAGATGGCAAGAAAGACTGCCACAGCTAAATACCTACAAAGAGTAAGGCAGGTCCTGAAAAGTCAGCTGAATGGGAAAAACAAGATCCAAGCCATCAACACATATGCCCTACCAGTCATCAGATACCCTGCTGGTATAATAAACTGGCCAAAGGAGGAGAT
The DNA here is from genome assembly GCF_016077235.1 of Cyprinodon tularosa. Lineage (NCBI taxonomy): Eukaryota > Metazoa > Chordata > Actinopteri > Cyprinodontiformes > Cyprinodontidae > Cyprinodon > Cyprinodon tularosa. Next base: position 3,380,809 of record NW_024038678.1, read on the forward strand.
AGAGGCTACTGACATCAAGACGAGAAAGCTCCTCACAATGCATGGAGGGTTCCACCCCAAATCCAGCACTCTGAGACTGTATACCAAGCATAGCGAGGGAGGCCGAGGGCTAGTGAGTGTCAAGACCACTGTCCAGGATGAAACAACTAAGATCCAGGAGTACATCAGAAAGATGGCCCCCAAGACAAATGGCTTGGTGAGTACCTCAGGCAGGAGAAAACCGAAAGTGAGGACAAGAAAGAGGAAGGAGAACCATCATGGAGGGACAAGTCACTGCACGGCGTATACCACAGACAAATAGAAGAAGTGGCTGATATAAAAAAATCCTACCAGTGGCTGGAAAAGGCTGGACGAAGGACAGCACAGAGGCACTAATCATGGCAGCACAAGAACAGGCACTTAGTACAAGATCAATAGAGGCCAGGGTCTACCACACCAGGCATTACCCCCGATGCAGACTGTGCAAAGATGCCTCTGAAACAATACAGCACATAAAAGCAGGGTGTAAAATGCAGGCAGGAAGTGCATACATGGAACGCCACAACCAGGTAGCTGTCATAGTGTACAGGAACATCTGCCATGAGTATGGGCTGGAAGTCCCAAGGTCAAAATGGAAGACACCTCCTAAGGTAGTTGAGAATGACCGAGCTAAGATCCTATGGGACTTCAAGATCCAGACTGACAAACAGGTGATGGCTAACCAACCAGACATCGTGTTGATCGACAAACAGCAGAAGAAGGCAGTAGTGATAGATGTGGCAATCCCAAGCGACAGCAACATCAAGAAGAAAGAACACGAGAAGCTTGAGAAATACCAAGGGCTGAAGGAGGAGCTAGAAAAGATGTGGAAAGTAAGAGCAGCAGTGGTGCCAGTGGTAATTGGAGCACTGGGGGCTGTGACCCCCAAACTGGGAGAGTGGCTACAGCAGATTCCAGGTAAAACATCAGAGGTCTCTGTCCAGAAGAGCGCAGTCCTAGGAACAGCTAAGATACTGCGCAGAACCCTCAAACTCCCAGGCCTCTGGTAGAGGACCCGAGCTTGAGGATGACACATACCACCCCATGAGGGGTGAGAAAACAGTTTTTTTTTTATATATATATATATAAATTTTGCATTTAAGTCAAAAATGCGTTTGTCTGTCAATATGCTCTATCCAGAATTCCTCAAGTACAAAAGTTTTACTTTCACCTGGCTTAATTTTGTAAAAAAGCTTTCCTTTAGGAACCTTTGGCTATCTGATTATTAATCAGTTAATTGAAAAAATAATCAATGGATTAATCGATAAGCAAAATAATCCTTAGTTGCAGATCTATTTTGTAGGGAGAATACAGTACTTAAGTAATACCTCTGTTATTGTTGATTATTGTAGACAAAAAACAACATTAATTACCGGTACCTTATCTACTGGTAATACCATTCAATAATGCAGCAATGTGTCATGAGTTACATCATAACATGATCTGTCAGCATACCAGGTGAACAAGCCTAACTTTTCATGTCCAGCGATCCGTAGAGCTTTCATCCTTTAACTTAGACAGAAACACTGTGTTGGAAACCTGTTTGGTAGCTGACGGATATTTGTCAGGTCGTATTTTTTTTTTTTTAGTTATTGGAAAAGCAAGCTTTAAAGGTAAAGCCCTAGTCACACCTTATCAGTGCTCCCCTCAGGTGGCCTAGAATTGGCCTGCATCCCTTTTTTAAGTCTGCCATTGCAGCGACGGCACGCCTGTCAAAGAGACAGACCACTTAGGCCAGTTGCATGTGAGGAGGGAAAGACTGTTGGTTTATTTCAATAAACACCGCCCCAACAGTCCGTATCAACCACACAGACAGCAGCATGTGGAGGGAGGGGTGTGTGACCTATGTCTGGTGCCGGCTGTGATGTAAGTAGCTAGCGAGTGGTGCAACTGAGGATAAGAAGCAATGGACTAGGTCTACCAATGTTGTTTAAAGAAGAGGAATGGTGGCGTGGAGAGGGAGAGAAACAAAAAAAGAAAGGCGTTGGAATGCATGCAAGTAACAGATTTATTCAGGCCTCCCAACCCATTGTGCCATTAAAAAAAAAGATGCAAATTACAAAGAAAACACTTTGCATTTTGTGTTTGTGTATAAAGTTAAAACACAGTATGATGTCCAAAGACCCCAAAGGTCTCTCTCTGTTCAGTTAACGGAAGAGAGTGTTACCATATGTTTGCTATTCAAAGGTGGTGATGGCACCACTCCTGCTGGTGCTTCAGGAGAAGTTAAGCATTTGGGAAAAGGTACAGAAATATTTCTACAGTAGAGCAACAACATGCACTAAGTGACATGAACACCACCAAACTACCCTTAGACATAAATGTCCCTCAGCTGTGATGCTGGCTTTCTTGGCACTAGAGCATTATTCTATTGTGGGAGTTTATTGTACCCTAATTTCTATCAAAAGCTGTTGTCGTGAAGTGTTATTTAAAGAGTTTGTCCTGAGTGATCTCTTCTCATAAAAAAGAACCGGAGAGAGAAGACTTCAAGGTGTAAACACAGAGCTTTCCTTAACACTATTAAGTGATTGTTTTGTTGAATTTTTCTGTTTGTTGCTGACTTGCAGTTATGTATCCCAGCTCAAACATGAAAGTTTGTATATTCCAACCTTGAATTTAGTATAGGTTGGGGATCATTACTATTCCCCAGTGTGATGATTTGCCATTGAGGCATGATATGACATGATATCACTATGTATAGCTCTAACCTTGGCACTATTATGTAAATCTATGTAAAATCTTTATTGTCTTAGTACTATCGCAATTACAATGGTAAAGTGTCTATATGTATTTTTTGACTTGTGTACCCCTTTGGGCCTTTTTTTCTTACCGTGAGTACCCCTCATAGTCAAAAGTATTTATGATTGTCCAAAAGTGAAACGTACAATAACAGATTATAAAATAAAAACTTATTTTTGATTTAAGCATTTAAATCTTAGGCCTTTTATGCTCTCCATCTCAAATAAAAAGAAACAAATATTTTTGCCTTGAAGTCAGTAAGAAATCAAAATAAATACAAAATAAAATCAGACTATGAACCTGTATTTATAAAACTGGAGCTCCTCTGAGTATTTCCCTTATAATCACATTTAAACTTGATGAATTGGAAACAAATTCAGAGCAAAAATTATAGGCAGACTGACTTAATTAGTTTTAGTTTGTTTTCATCAAGACACCTGAGCTGCTTTGATGAGCTCCGTGTGGAAAAACAGCTACCAATAGATATCAGGCTGTTTACTTCCAGTCTGTTCCTCTGCTTGGTTTGGATGTGAGTCATAGCTGAAGGTGAACCCAAACATGAGAAAAACTGACTTTTTGGTTGATATAAGCTTGTTTAATTTTTCATTTGGGTCCTCAGAATGTAAAACATCCCAGCCCCCTTTTATTTTTTCTACCTAAGAAATCAGTCATGTCAGTCAGTCATGTAAGCAGGCCAGGATGGCCTGCTTACATGACTGACTGACTGACTGACTTCTGGCCTGAAAAAATCTCTCAGTCCAGCCCAGCTACAGGGAGTACCAATTTAACCTAATTTATCCATTTTGACCAGATCTTGAAAAATGATTCCTTTTGATCTTTAAAAGAGAATATTTTCTCCAGAATATAAATCTCCTGTACAATTTTGAGCTAATGGTCCACTTTAGGCAATTTTTTTAACCATTTCCTGGTGATTATTTTTTTGCTTGCTGCAAGAAGCCTTCACAATATTTATATATATTTTTTATACTTCAGAGTCGATATTTGTCAGGTTTTGAGTGAACAAGTGAAAAAGACACATTAAGCTGGAAAATATGATGTTTTTCCAAAAACAAAGAACAAAACATGAAACTATATACTTAAAAAAAAGTCTATGTTTTTTATTTATTTTTTAGGTTTCTTATTTATTAATTTTTTTTTAACCATGAGCTGTAAAGTACCGGTACAACTAAAGGGACAACCTTGACATGATGGTCTTTTATTGCTTAGCTGTCAAATTCACCAAAAGTAATGTATGATTCGGCTGCAGTGCACGCTCCCGACAGAGCTCCCAGGGGGAACAGAATTTCGTGCAAGACTGGAGTTGCCCATCCCTGTCGAAGGAGTAAGGCTCCACTGCTCAGTAAAGTTGTAAAATTAGGCTATTTCATTTCATCTCTTAATTTATTGCATTCACCTGAAAATGGTCTGTTTTTCTGAGTTAACAAGATAATGTAAAATAAGCAAAATATTCTGTTTTTATATGCAGTAAGGAAAATAAGTATTTGAACACCCTGCTATTTTGCAAGTTTTCCTACTTGGATATCATGGAGTGGTCTGAAATTATTAACATAGGTGCATGTTTATTGTGAGAAACTGCACTGTATTATGGAGAGGATGACTGTGGCCATGTATTGCGGGTTATTGTGGAACAACCTCCTTCCCTCAGTTAGAGCATTGAAGATGGGTCGAGACTAGGTTTCCCAATATGATAATGACCCGAAGCATGCAGCCAGTCGCCAGACCTAAACCCAATAGAGAATCTTTAGAGGGAGCTCAAACTCTGTGTTTCTCAGCAACAGCCCAGAAACCTGAGTGATCTAGAGAAGATCTGATCGGACTCTGTCCTCTGTGTTGAGGTCCACTAAAAGATTAGCTTTATGATCCTAAATTATATATCAAATCTGTTGTCTTTACTTTGACTTATCAACATTACGCTTTTTACTGTTGTGCAACAGATGCTTTTAAATATGACTTTTAAGTCCAGCTTTTAATTCTTTTTAACTCTTGTTTTTTTTTTTTATATAAGTCCACTTTTAAGAGTGATCTGAAGACTGACTCTAAAAAATTTCATGACCAAAAAGCTTGTAGTCAACCCACTTCCTTAGTTCACCTTACACATTAAGAATGAGACAACACTTTCTCATGCTTTAAATGTGAAACCATGATCATCTTTTTTCCTTACCTTACCTTGTCAAGTTGGATCAAGTTCCTTATTGCTTGCCACTAAATTGTTGCATAGTCCAACTCAATTTATTTATGTAATGGCAAAGTACTTTCTCTCAAAATGTTTTCTTCAGTCTCAAAATCAATTTTCCTATCAGTGTGAAAATCTGTTCTCTCCAATACATTTGTTTTACTTACAAAATGATCTAACCCCTTTTAGATCACTTTCTTAAATTGAAATTAAGAAAAACGCAAAAATAACACTATTGGCTTTTCTGAACTTTTCTTGTAAAGATGGTATACTTCAAGGTCCCTGCGATTTAGTCCACTGCAACTTAGGTATGTTTTAATAAATAGGCTGGATAATCTGTGGATAAACCATGTTCCTCTTCTGTACCTCAACAAAATCAGTTTAACACAATGTACTGGTAATTTTCACATTCAAATTGGAAACGTTTATCTTTACTATCAGGGACGTGCAGAGACCATTGGAGGGGCAGGTGCTCAAAGTTAAAAGGGGGCACATGGAGCACAGATTTAAAACACATACAGAAACATATACAGTACAACCTTGTACCAACCTAATCAAAGTACCATAACGCACATACTCAAATGTCTGTTAGTGGTTGGTACTAGGCGAACTTGGCGTGTGTTTTACCTCATGTGTAGATCGAAAAGCTTCTGTTGAGGGGGTTGGTGCTGCTGTGTGGCTGGAGGTGGACTGTATTGATCTGATAGTGTAGACAATAAAAAGAGCTCATGCAAAATGCAAGGATAACTAACAGCCACGCTGCTGATAGTTTGGAAGAGACTACTTGTTGAGATCTGTGGGTCTGTAATTCTGCCTGTGTCTGTTTCTCTCAGTGTCTGTCTGTACCTGAGTTGTTTGTACACATCACAGTGGCAGTTTCTTTTTTGCAGTTATAACAGCAACTTCCTGTTGCGGTGACTTGTGTCTTCCCTAGCTCTTTGTCATCCAGCTGGTGAGTGATCCACCACCTTCGCAGCCTCACACAGCTCCTTTTGTTTTGGTCTTAACCTCCTCTCCTTACGAGGCATCTCTGCAAAATGAAACATGATCCTTAAACTACAATTTGACGCACATAAAACACAAACACAAATTTACATTTAATAGCTTTTCAAAAAATGCACTGTATAGCCACAAATTTAATCCATTAATAATTAATAACTTTATTATTCCTTTATTCCTAGTGCTTTAAAGTAAAAATCTGTGAAATTATGTAGAGTAATATATCATTGAAAAAATATTCATTGAATAAACATTCGCTTATTCAAATATTTGTTTTGCTTTTATTTAGTTTAACTATTGACTTTGAGCATTACATCTGTTGTGTTCGGCTGAACGTATTTAGCCCACATGCAGACCACACACAACAGGGATCAGTTAACAGTTTATTGAGTTTGAGATAGGGACAGTAAATGGTAGCAACGGAGTCAACGGGAAAGCAACAGCACCGGGACCCGTTCGACTTTTGAAAGGAGGAGTGAGTGATTAGCCGGGAAGGGCGATCAGGCGAAAATAAATAGATGAACATGAGCTTACCACCGGACGCAGCAACCAATCTGGGGGAGGACGGAGCGGACTCAGGCTCTGGCCGAAGGAGCTGGTGGCGGGTGTCTCAGTGACAGGTGGGGCTCGGGCTTGAGGGTGACAGAGCTGCGCTTACTTTACAATGATCTGGGGCAGCAGGAGAAACCAGAGTGGCTCGAAGCACCTTGCTTGGAACCGGGAGAAAGGGAGGACCCTGTGGGAACCTGGAGTCAGCACGATTGGGACCGTCTGGGAAGGCGATCTTGAGGAAACCTAAGGAACACAGAGGTTGGGATTAACGAGGGAAGTCGGTACTCAGTTAAGAGACTGTGGCCTTAGGCGTACCACTACGGTTAACACTCAGGCGTCGTCCTGCTGTCTGGATGCTGCTCTTATACTGCGATCAGACGCAGCTCAACCAGCCGCAGGTGCGTGCGCCCTGCCCACCTGTCAACAGCAGACACCTGCGGCTGAGTCTTGACAACATCAAGGGTCTGAAGTTAAAGGATTTGTGTGCATATTAGCCTCTATGGGTATATTTATTTGTTTGTGTAAATAAATGAGAGGTTTCAGAAAACTCAGATTCTACCATTATTGTTGTTTATTCTGCAACGATCAGAAATTATGTGAATGATGGAAGGAGAAACAGACAGTGCAGTGTGGTTGTGTGGTCAACCAGCTAATGGCAGGGATGCGACAACTGTAATATAGATTATTTTACCGCGATTGCATCTGCCCCCCCCTCCAGTTCGGTCGGGCTGGTGTACTAATGTTCATACCCACTTTTGTAAGTGATAGCGCTTTGACAAGTGGCTATAACTTCAGAGAGGTCGTTGTGTGACAATTTGGACAGCACAGTTGATGCTCATTGCTCACTTTACTTGGTCAGTCTACTCATCTTGCAACAATACACCATGCACAAAATTATTATTATTTTGAGCATGCACACACACACAAACATACCCATGCACATAGATACAAGCACACAATTTAAAAGAAAAAATAATGGCAAAAGGGCACTTTGGGCATCAAGGGGCAAAGGGGCAGGTGCATAAGCACCCTCAGCCCCCCCTGCACGTCCCAGTTTACTATGCCACATGAAGGCAGCCTTGTAGTCTGGAAAATACAGTACCAGCCTACAAATTACATTCTTATATTTAGTATAGAACTGTTACAAGGTCCCTTTTAGTCCAGCCATGTTATTGGTATATCATGACTGATAAGATGTTTAGCAGAACAAAACTATCTTTTTAAACTGCTTTGAGGAATTTTAGACCAGATACCCTTCCTAATGCGACAATGATTTGAACTCTGGTCCTCCATTTAAAGTCAGACTTGCAGTATAAAAAAAAATTTGAAAGTATTTAGCTGTTAGAATCACATGTTACAATATTGACTTCCACTATCAGTTTTTAAATTTAAGGCTGCACTTTTTAAAAGATGAAATTGTCCAGAGAGCTGTTCCAAACGGATGTACTTTCGACTTTCAGTAGCACTCTGCATGTTTTAAATTACAAAGGTCTGCACAGAACCGAATAGACATTACAACTGAGATGTTTTAATTAGACAAAACCAAGAACTTTAGATTTTTCAACGATTTCATAAACATCCGCTTCATATTAGGGGGAGTAAGAAAAAATAAAAAATGAAGTGCACTGTGGTCAGGTGGGCTGCCAGGAATTTGGGGCCTAATGAAAAACATTAGTATTGCAGTTCATATAAATGGTCAATATTTATAGATGTCTTTTAATGGTTGAAATTTCATCTAAATAAAAAAAATCTATCTTAACTGTTTTAATATTGATACAGATTTTAATACAGGCTACTGGAGGATACCCAATGCACTGCAGCTGTGCAGGATAGAGTATAAACAACTATATTTATTATTTAGAAAAATAATGTTTTTCAATTTGTATATATATACACATTTATATAAAATGGTAAAAAAAAGAGGGATATTTAAACAGACTGTAATGATGCAAACTGGCCTGTCTCTGAACACAATGATGCTCATCTGTTACTGGGGGAGGGAGGGGGTGGCGGGATTGAAGAAGGGGATGCTGGTGATCTTATGTTTACATGATGGAGGGACAGAGAAAATTATTTAATGTTAATATCCTGTTTAACATCTCCTAGCGTTTAGCTGATGTTAACCTTCTGATAACAAGTCCTTTTCCTGCTGCCTGATCTGGTTGATAAAGGTAAATTCTCAACCCTGTTTGGCCTCTGTGTTATCTACAGACACACAATAGGCTCAATAAATGCTGGATTAATCCTGGTTTAACCCTCATACATTGAGGAAGAATAATTAAGTAGTTGTATCCTGCAGATCTTATTTTTCTCAACAGGTTAGTAATCTATCGTTCATTTGAACTATTCAGTTAAGAAACCTTTCTGAAAAAAACAAGGGGGGAAAAAACTAGGCCACAGTATTAAAACAAAGTTTCTCCCTATCTGCCTGTTTCTCATTCCTTTCTCTTCCTTTTTCAAACCCAGACTTTGAGGTGCTGTATTTTTCAGTTGCTGACGTTTTTACCCGACTGCTGCTTATTTACACATTTTCTTGTTAATTTGTTTTTTTCGTTATCACTACGTCAAATGACGTGCGCATGGCATTTAAGCCCCGGAGCAAGCGAGCTGGCTGTGACAGACGAGGAGACCTGATGCGATGCAGGAGCTGCGCATCAAAGAATCGATTAGAATCGTTCTAACTTTCCCCCCATACGGCGCCCCTGACTGTGGTTGGAAGTGTCTGCAGGAAGGTTTACTGAAAAACAAATGTCCTTTGTATTGTGGTGCTTTCCAGTAGCAGAGCACACAAAGGTTTGCATATTTGTGACCTCTGTTGCTACTGCTGCTGATGTGAGAGGCCAGTATAATTTGGTTATTTATACAAATTTGTCATTTCAGTGCTGCTTCCTAATCCCTGCAATGCAGCCTTTCAGATGTCTCTTGTGATAAGAAATACATTTTTGATAGGAATATTAAAAGTAGACCGTGCACCATTGCAGCCATGCAAAATTCTGCAGGCAACTGTTCAGCTTAGTGACAGCACTATGGGGATATTTCATAATTGGGATATTAAAACAACATAGTTTTGACTATTTCAAAGTAACTGAAAAATCTTGATTATAATTCCGGATGTGTGACACTTAAAAAGACAAATCAGATGATGTCATTTGAGACATCTAGAAATGCATTGTGATTAAAGATATCTTGAAATGTTTTTTTCCCTAGACATAATATTCAAATTATAAAACATCATTAAGGGCAGTCAAAATTTATTAAATAATGTTTTGTCTATTCTATAAAAATGTATGTTTATCTGTAATGGGTCTGTATTGTTGTCTTTTCAATTCAGAGGGCCCCATGTCTGTCTTTGCCTAGGGCCCCAAATTTCCTAAATTGCCCCCTGCTTCCACTGTCTCCTCCAGGTTGTCCTCTGTTTTGCTGAGAATTACCTCCCTTATCGTGGGAGCGAGCATCGCCCTAAACTCACACCCATTGCTGAGAAAACGGATTGAAATATAAATGAAAAAGGGACATTTTAAACATATTCTTAATGTTTTCATATTTGTTATACATGGATGCCTTAAAATTGATAGATTTGATGGACAGATACTTTCGAATTAATAGGATTTTACTTGTATGTAGACACGTTTCAGTCGATGTGCTACAATCAGTGTACGATGAATAAATTCTCTGCTCAGTGGATGCCTATTCTCGATTTTGATATCAACATCATTCTACAGTAGATCAGGGGTCTTCAAAGGACCCACAAACTGATGGGTGTATATCAAACTGGTCTTATAGTCACTCTATTACATATGGAGTCATGTAACGAAAGAAATTTCTCCCCTGGATTATTAAGTATTTTTGATTCCTGGTTGCTGGGACAGGTGTTGAGAATGAAACGGTGTCCAGCTTGAAACAGCTTCTGTGTGTCGCTGAATGTGTGCATTGATGACTGAAAGACATCTTGTGCCTCCATTTATCTGTTTACTACAGTGTGTTGAATTTATGTAAATGTGTATTTAAAGTAGGGATGCACGATATAATCGGCCCCCTATCAGTATCGGCCTTAAAACTGAATATCGGACATCGGCCACCCCACCGATATTTAACCCGATATTTGATCAGCTTCTGAGTTTCTAAAGTCTAAAAAAAAAAAATAATAATACTACTTCTTCTTCCTCTAAAACTTCTTTTTACAGACTTAAAAACTTCTAAAGACGAGGGAAAAAATATTGATACATTAAAATATCACAATATCTTCATATGCTGATATATTGCCATTTAAAAACACCATATCAATCTCTTTTACTAATGAAATATTGCTATATGTCATCGTTATGCTACGAAATCCCCCGAAAATTCACGAAATTTTGCCATATTTTTTATATGTTGATATATTGACGCGGTATGCATCTATTTCACTAACAAAATCTCACAAGAATTTGCAAAATATCACGAGACTTTGTTACAGAATGATGAGATTTTGAAAGTAAAATAGATCGATACCGCGTTTTTAAAAATCAATTTGATATCAGCATATGAAAATATATTTGAGTATCTTATTTTTCAAAGTGTCAGAAATGGGTAACAAAACTGCTATTTTCAATGACTACTTATTTTTGTCCAGCTTTAACATCGGTATCTATCGGTTATCGGCTACATGAGTTTTAAAATATCGGCATATCGAATATCGGCCAAAATCCCAATATCGTGCATCCCTAATTTAAAGACATTTCAATTGGTGGAAAAAATTTCAGGGCGGGATATAAAAAAAGTCTAATCCTCCAAAACTTTCGCAAACCCCCATGCAGTACCTTTGTGGACCCCCTATTGAAGACCTATGTTCTAGATCATTTCTGACACTTTATTTGTTAAACTTTGAATCTGGAACCTGCTGAAGATTCCCTCCCGTCCTTATTTTCACATTTATCATCCCAGACTTATGAAATTCATACCACAATCACAGAGAACAGGTATGATTATGTGGAGAATATTGCATAATTTTAAACATATTGTTTCTCAAACTAAGCAGGGGAGGGAGATTTCAGCAACTTAGAACCTGGAACCTGCGAAAGATTACATCCCCTCCTTATTTTCACATTCCCCTTAAATCGTGTAGTCTTTGCCGCTTCGCCATGATGCTGTTCAGGACATCGCAGGATGTCCTGAACAGCATCCAATTCAGAAGATTGAGAAGATTTTTAAATGACAACAGACTGTCTTCAATCTCGTTTTTTGAAAAGGTTTTTTGAAGTGTGACATAAGTTAAAGTTGTTGTTCCAGGCAGCATGATAAAGACGTTCTGAAGAGGCTTGCCTATCTTGCAGATATGTTCTCTGCTCTGAATAAAATTAATCCAAGTCTGTAGGGAGTCAGTATTATTGTTTTCAATAGAAGACAGAAGCCATGATGAAGCAATGATTCTGGACAAGTTGTGTGAGAGAGAACATACCCCTGTGTTTCCCTACATTTCACAAGTTCTTGAGGGGAAAATGACATGCACCTCGATGAGCATGTGAAACATTTCATAACTGAACACCTGAATCAACTTCCCAAGCAGCTACGAAGATAATTACCTTATACTACCAATAGACTCAGCTCAAGCATATATTATCAACCCATTTTAATTTTCCATTCACAGTCCCACACCTGTCATTTCAAGAGCAGGAACAGCTAACAGAGCTGTCATCTCATGGGGCACTGCAGTTACACTTCAATTGAAAGACACATTTCGATTTTTGGTCTGAGTCAATGCCATCATGCACAACCCTGCCAAAACAGGAAGTGAGAGTTTTAATGACGTTCCCTAAAATGTATCTATGCAAGAATGTTTCTCTGCTCTGGCAGCAGATAAGACTGACCATGAGCAAAGACTGAATGCTGTTGGAAAAAGACAGCAGGGCTACTCATTGCATTAATATTGGCAAGTATTTGGCCAAGTTGTATTGCTATTGTTCTTACATTAACATTTTTGCTACAAACATAGCTCAAGGACAACTCTCTCTTATCACCAGACACAAATCAAATTAAGCTTCTTGTTTCTATTTAGCAGTGTGCATTGTAAGTCAGATTTAGAGAATGGTACATGCAAAAAACCATACACAGGTAGATTATCAGAGTTCAGTCATGAATACAACTTCAGAGACATTACAAATTATCTGTGGAGGTTTGACCAATCCGAGCATCTCTTTCTTTCTCTCATTGCATCTGAAAGCCCTCGGTATCCTGTTGTGGATTCTATGTGTAACTTTATTTTAATGTAATTAGAAATCAGTTCTAATTTCATTATTACAATCTGTTATGATGACGGAACTGTGTTATTGTAGCTTTATTTTTTATTATTTAGTTATTATCAATGATCTGGTTATTCGAACCGATTAAACATGCGGCCTTTAATACGACTATAACAAAGCTTGTGGTATTTTGTTGTTCTTTGGGTGGATTGGAGCAGCCAATGTCAAAAGTACACACATTTGTTACTTATGTAGAAGTATAGATACTGCAGTTTAAAAAACAATCTGGTATAAGTTGAAGTATCAACATGACCTCTTTACTCAAGTAAAAGTGAAAAAGTATGTGCTCCAAAAACTATTTAAAGTATAAAAGTATAAAGTAACCTTTCAAAAAAACAGCCAGATGCCACTATATGAATTGAAAGCAAAATTTTTCAACTATTTCTAAAAATTCTTTGAGATAGGGCCAAGGATGAGGAGGTCTTGTAGGTCTCCATCTCCTGATACGCTCTTGCCTGTGTCCAACCTTTCAGACATTTCTTTTTCTGAATCCGACATTGTAGCACGGCATAAACAATTCAAGTCTGCAGTTTGAAGAACACCTGCTTGCTTCTGATGATTTCCTTTAGCTAACCAATGAGGGTGTGCATTATGACTCATCCAATTATAATAGTTTTCACTAGATGTGGATGGTGCCAATGATCTGCATTGGATGATGCACATGACATGAAATAAATATTTATAAATATTTAACCGAAGCCAAGAGTAACAAGTAACATTTGTTTTAAAAATGTAAGGAATAGAAAGTACAGATACTTGTGTAAAAATGTAATGAGTAGAAGTCAGAAGTAGGAGGAAAATAAGTAATGGAGTAAAGTATAGATACCTAAAAAGTGTACTTAAGTACAGTAACAAAGTGTAGGTACTTCGTGACTTAACACCACTCGGGGCACCTTATGTGGTCCATTTATTAATCAGAAAAAAGATTAGATTTTCTTCAGCAGATCATCAACAGATGGTGAAATCATCCTATTCTGGTCACTAGATGATTGAACTAAGCCAGAACCCATGTCACTAAAACTTGCAACTTCAAAGATCGTTAAAGGGAGGTTTAAAATTTGTGTATTCTACCTCACACATGTATCTTTATTTAATTTTTTTTAACTTTTTTTTTCTAGATGCATGTTAGCTACAAACGGTGCTGCAAATGGGTTTTGGTCCTTGGTCTGCTGCTGGGTACCCTGTTTCATTTTTGGGGCCCTTCAAGCGACTTAGAAGAGGACCTCCGACCGAGACGAGGCAGTGCAATCCAAGCACTTCTCAGTGGGAAAATTTACCATATTATGAGTGATTATTCTGAAATCCCTTATAAGGTCAAAGAGAATGTGGCACGGTGTGTTGTGTGTCAGTGTTTTCATTTTGTTCTATATTTATAACTTACTCTACTCACCAACTCAATCTGTTGACTTTTTCCAACAGTGAGTTGGCTCAGAATACATGCATATGCCTGGCTGGAGAGGAAACCTTTCACCTACCATTCTCTGATCTGCTCTTTCATCGTGTTTGGGCTCACAACCTCCAGCATGCATTCTTAGAAACACGACCTGATCCTGACAACGTAAAGAATCACAGAGCAGAGGAGTACCACCACTTTCAGAAAAGGTGAAAATCAGTAAAAGTTTATTTACAAACCAGACCAAGTTTGTTGCAAGACAGCCTCTTCTAACACAGTTTGTTATAATCTGGCTGTTTCATTACCATTGTATTCAAAACATTTGAATTAGTGTAGAGTTTTATAATTTATACAAATGGCTGTTATTTTTATTTATATGACAAGTCATCTTAAAATCTTAACATCCTGTTAAGAAATCTGTGCACCCTAACATTAAAATAACTTTTTTCCTTCACCTGACTGAAAAAGCATATTGTATTTAATGTCAAAATTTTAAATAAAAGGAAAGGTGATTATTAATGAACAGATAAACAGCATTAGTTTAGCTGTATAATGTACTTATTTAATTATATTTTGCGCTTAATTATGAAAGTATGCATACTGCAGTCAGTGTGATTAAATGCCTGCACTGGTGAAGTGCAATTGTATATGTGGACCTAATGAAATAATGAAAAGAGGACCATAATTCAGCTTAAATTCTAAATTATGATGTATGCAATATTTACACGTGTCCTTACCTCCATATTCCTATTCCCCAAGGTCAACAAGGTAAGTCCCACCACAAATAAACACCTAAATATGACAAGGTGTGAGGGATTCACAATGATTGCTGTAATAATTTAAACTGCATTTAAATAATGTTGTGATACCTGTACATAATGGTGATGGATGAATGCACAGGACAATGTTAAAAATTAAACAATTAAGTTTTCAGGGATCACCAAGGTTTCCTGACCCATGGTACTGGCTTATGAGTGGATTGGACTCTTTGGAGCAGAGTTCTTAAATTTTGGCCCCTGAGGTCCGGTGTTTCGCAATCCTTAAATGTGTCTCAAATGTCAACATATGTGGCCTTCTTTTTGCCTCTTGTGGAGGACACTGTCCGATGTATCTTCCTTAACCTTGGGTATCACATGATTCATTGTGAGTCTATGCAAGCTGGCTGCTCCCTGCTAGAATAATTTTGTCTTAAATTAATAAAAATATCTTATCTTAATTGTTATTGAGTCAGCTATGTTGCGGGCAATGGTAATTGATAGCTTTTATCTTCCCCTGTGCAAATGGGTTTGCCTGACAGTCAAGCACAGATACCAATATCTCTGACTTGTGGGGACTATAAATCAAACACCTACAGTGACGGTACTGCTGCTAAAGCTCCTCAAAGACGTAATTAGCACACAGAACAGTATTGAGAAGTGCTTTGTAAGTCAACTGTTACGGTTGCTAGGTGACAGAGCATGTGCTGAATGAGGGACAGTGTCAGCCGGATAAGCCTTGACTTGTTTGAATTTACAGCCCAACTTTTCTGGCCTCTTTATTGTTATAGGAACCTTGCCTTAGAGCATGTTGTGTGCTGAACAGGATCGTGTGTGTGTGTGCGTGCGTGCGTGCGTGCGTGTGTGTGTGTGTGTGTGTGTGTGTGTGGGGGTGCGTGTGTGGGTGTGTGTGTGTGTGTGTGTGTGTGTGCGTGCGTGCGTGCATGCGTGCTCAGTCATTGCAGAAGCATCAGGTGGCTTACTAGTTCTCGGAAATAGAAGTCAAGTTGGTTAACTCTATAGCTTTAGTCAAAGAGACCTGATTGTGTCCTCCTGTGCAGGTCCTACTCTCCAGTGGATATGCTCATCATCGCTGAGGCGAACAATCCTCTTCAGTATCCCACCCAAGGTTTGGAGGTGCAACCCCTCAAAACAGTTATCATCCCAGGTAATATACATGATAGCCTGTTTAAAAAGGTGTTTGCCTTAGTTTTCAATCTTTAATTTACAGGTTTATAAACATTTATAGTCAGTCTTTCTTCTTCTTACATTCGGGTCATCTACATGTTCCATTAATAATTCACTCTCTCCACAGGTCTTGGTCTTAGACAAGAAGACAGAGGCAACTATATGGTAACTTTTGTAATGTTGTCTTATTGATTGGCCTGTACTTGCTATTCATATTGTTCTATCTGAAAACAGGTAAATTTGACAGCAACACTTGGGGTGTTTGACATTGCTGCCACAGTGGATGGGGTTTCTGTGAAAGGAGTGGGTGAAAAGCACATCTCACTGTCAAGCCTGGTTCAGGCTGCCCTGAATAGGCAACTCCAGTTTGTCACATACACCAACACAGTGTTTCATCCAAAGACAGCAGACTCAAGTAAAGCTCCCATTCTGACTTCATTATATCAGGGTGTTATGTGTGACTTTTCACACAAATGCATACATGGATAAGAAGTAGTATATAAATGTCCTCCTTATATTGGTTAAGTAAGGGCAGTGATTTCACAAGGTCAAAAAAAGGTTTTCATCCACTTGGATGTTTTAATGTTTGTTGTTTTATAAGATAAATAAATTATTAATATAATTGGATTTTGTGTTTCAAAGTAAAAATAGATATTGCATTATGATAATACATAGTATAAAATAATTGATTGCATATTCTTAAAATTAATAAAATCAACATAATCAGATTCTATTTTGTCAGCAGGGATTTCCATTGACCTTTAACTTTTGACCATCAGGATGACTAGGCAAAAAATAAGAGTTAAACAGTTGTTCTTATTTCTCATAGATTTTTTTTGTCAAATCAAAAAGGTATTTATTCCCTCTCATGTATTTTAAATCAGTTTCTGCTTCATTCGGCAGTTCAGTTTGAAACTGAAGGGCACCAGTCATTTTTCACCATCAAAGTTGGACATAGAGTTGTTCCAAAACTTTACAATTCTGGACAAAGTGAAGGTTTGTAAGCACATACTTCATCTTATTAACAGTTTGAAAAAAATTTCTTGTTTGGTTTTACCTTTTTTTTCTGTATTCTCTCTAAGGATACAACATCACCTCTCTGGTTACCATTGCTACCAAGACCTTTTTGCGCTATGACAAACTCAAAGATCTCATTGACAGCATAAGGCAGTTTTACCCCACCGTCACCATAGTTATTGCAGATGATAATGAACATCCCCAGCCAGTAACCGGTCCTCATATTGAGCAATACATCATGCCATTTGGAAAGGTGAAGAGGCTCGCAGATCCTATGTGATTCCTGCATGACGAAATTATAGTCATTAAGTCATAGTTTTTTCTTTTCTCTGGAAAGGGCTGGTTTGCAGGAAGAAACCTAGCAGTCTCTCAAGTTTCCACAAAGTATGTGCTTTGGGTGGATGATGATTTCATCTTTACTGCAAATACCCAGTTGGAAAAAATGGTCGACATCTTGGAGAAAACTACTCTTGATCTGGTAAGCTAAATATATTTAATGGTGGGGGGGGGGCTAACTGTAGTTCTGATTAGAAGCACTGGCTGTTATAATTTCTTGCTCCTTCAACAAACGAGTCAAAACCAACATACACAACAACATAAATGATTAATGGTGAGAGAACCACAACTGAATGCATCCACCTCAGTGAAACCCGCTACATTTAGAATGCAACCTGTTTCCTTCTTCCCTCTACAAGTGGACAAGCTTGTACTTGCAGCCGTTCAGGTACCGGTATTTGCCCTCAAGAAAGCAAAACTGTTGAAAAATGTGTATTAAACAACAGCAGTTTGCTTGTCTCCTGTAAACAATGAGCTTTAGGCATTCCTGTCTATTTGAAAAACAGAACTTAGATCTCTCAGGGAAGTTCTGCAGTACTTGAATACTCATAGTCCATTAGTGACACTAACAAAGACAAAACAGACTGCTTATGGTTTAAGCAAAACCCACAGAACCTGAAAAAGGATTAGATGCTTAGTTGTACGCAACACCTACAGATTTCTTTGCAGAATGTATGCTGCTACCCAGGCTAAAAAAACTCTTTGCTATTCACAACACTTCACTCCCTATGTGCTCAAGTGCCCTCTGGAGATCTTTTAGTATTGGTAGCCAGGTATTCAGGCAGGAGAAAAAGGCTTGGCAATATAAATATTGACACTTCTCTTGAACACAAACAAAAAGCTAAAACCAGTATACTGTAAGCAAAAGTTATCTTAGTTTAATACACACACACATATATATATATATATATATATATATATATATATATATATATATATATATATATATATATATATATATATATATATATATATATATGCATGCATGCATCCTGCCTTGTATCAACAGTTCAGGCTGGTGGTGGTGGTGTCATGGTGTGGGGAATATTTTCTTGGCACTCTTTGGGCCCCTTGATACCAATTGAGCATTGTTGCAAAGCCACAGCCTACCTGAGTATTGTTGCTGACCATGTCCATCCCTTTATGACCACAATGTACCCATTTTCTGATGGCTACTTTCAGCAGGATAATGCGCCATGTCATAAAGCTGGAATCATCTCAGACTGGTTTCTTGAACATGACAATGAGTTCACTGTACTCAAATGGCCTCCACAGTCACCAGATCTCAATCCAATAGAGCATCTTTGGGATGTGGTGGAACGGGAGATTTGCATCATGGATGTGCAGCCGACAAATCTGCAGCAACTGTGTGATGCCAACATGTCAATATGGACCAAATTGGTTCCAGCACCTTGTTGAATCTATGCCACGAAGAATTGAGGCAGTTCTGAAGGCAAAAGGGGGTCCAACCCGTTACTAGCATTGGGTTCCTAATAAAGTGGCTGGTGAGTGTATGTGTATAAATATATATATATATATATATATATATATATATATATATATATATATATATATATATATATATATATATATATTAAACTATTTCTATGTGCATCATGATCTTCGTTTTTTCATTTAACGACAAGAGCACTAAAGGAAAATCACTGAGATAATTTTCATAGTTTACCGTATGTTTGTTTTAAGGATGGTAAAATGTTTGCTCAGTATTACACACTTATCAGGGACATTTATTTTAAGCTAGGTTGTTCAGATGCTACCTGCTAACTTTCTTTTTAAACAAATAAAAAGCTAAGATGTCTCCGTTGACTTGCTGTTGACTTCCTTTTGAGGATTTAGATTTAATTAGGGGGGCCACATGCCGAAGGCATGGCCCACCTACTACTATTGCACATATTTATTCCGCGTATTATTAGGGGGGCCACATGCCGAAGGCATGGCCCACCTACTACTATCTCACATATTTATTCCGCGTATTATTAGGGGGGCCACATGCCGAAGGCATGGCCCACCTACTACTATTGCACATATTTATTCCGCGTATTATTAGGGGGGCCACATGCCGAAGGCATGGCCCACCTACTACTATTGCACATATTTATTCTGCGTATTATTATTATTAGGGGGGCCACATGCCGAAGGCATGGCCCACCTATTACTATTGCACATATTTATTAGGGGGGCCACATGCCGAAGGCATGGCCCACCTACTACTATCTCACATATTTATTCCGCGTATTATTATAGCTTATTATTAGGGGGGCCACATGCCGAAGGCATGGCCCACCTACTACTATTGCACATATTTATTCCGCGTATTATTAGGGGGGCCACATGCCGAAGGCATGGCCCACCTACTACTATTGCACATATTTATTCCGCGTATTATTTTTATTAGGGGGGCCACATGCCGAAGGCATGGCCCACCTACTACTATCTCACATATTTATTCCGCGTATTATTAGGGGGGCCACATGCCGAAGGCATGGCCCACCTATTACTATTGCACATATTTATTCCGCGTATTATTATTAGGGGGGCCACATGCCGAAGGCATGGCCCACCTATTACTATTGCACATATTTATTAGGGGGGCCACATGCCGAAGGCATGGCCCACCTATTACTATTGCACATATTTATTCCGCGTATTATTAGGGGGGCCACATGCCGAAGGCATGGCCCACCTATTACTATTGCACATATTTATTAGGGGGGCCACATGCCGAAGGCATGGCCCACCTACTACTATTGCACATATTTATTCCGCGTATTATTAGGGGGGCCACATGCCGAAGGCATGGCCCACCTATTACTATTGCACATATTTATTCCGCGTATTATTATTATTAGGGGGGCCACATGCCGAAGGCATGGCCCACCTATTACTATTGCACATATTTATTCCGCGTATTATTATTAGGGGGGCCACATGCCGAAGGCATGGCCCACCTACTACTATCTCACATATTTATTCCGCGTATTATTAGGGGGGCCACATGCCGAAGGCATGGCCCACCTACTACTATCTCACATATTTATTCCGCGTATTAT